>NC_022031.1:5477797-5513884 GCF_000317375.1 Microtus ochrogaster | reverse complement strand
TTCTCCGTTTTCTTTAAGTGGGCACTTAGTGCTATGAACTTTCCTATTAGCCTTGCTTTCTTTGTGTCCCATAGGTTTGAGTATGCTGTCTCTTTATTTTCATTAAATTCAAGGAAGACTTTAGTTTCTTTTTTAATTTCTTCCTTGACCCAGGTATGGTTTAGTAGTTGACTGTTCACTTTCCATAATTTTGTTGGCTTTCTGGGGGTAGCATTGCTGTTGCATTCTAACTTTAATCCGTGGTCATCTGATAAGACGCAGGTGGACACTGATATTTTTTTGTATCTGTGGAGGTTTCCTTTGTTTCCGAGTATGTGGTCAATTTTCGAGAAGGTTCCATGAGCTGCAGAGAAGAAGGTATATTCTTTACTGTTGGGTGGAATGTTCTATAGATGTCAGTTAAGTCCATTTGCTTCATTTCCTCCAACAATTCTCTTAATTCTCTATTAGGTTTTGTCTGATTGACCTGTCCATTGGTGAGAGAGGTGTGTTGAAGTCTCCTACTACTAGTGTGTGTGGTTTGATGTCTGCCTTGAGTTCTAGTAATATTTCTTTTACATAAGTGGGTGCTTTTTATTAGCGGCAGAGATATTCAGGACTGAGACTTCACCCTGATGAATTGTTCCTGTTATGAGTATAAAGTGTCCATCTCGATCTCTTCTGATTGATTTTAGTTTGAAGTCAGTTTTGTTAGAAATTAGTATGGCCACACCGGCCTTCTTCTTAGGACCATTTGCTTGAAAAACCTTTTCCCAACCCTTTACTCTGAGTAGATGCCTGTCTTTGTGGTTGAGATATGTTTCTTGCAAAGAGCAGAATGTTGGATCCTGTTTTCATATCCAATCTCTTATCCTCTGCCTTTTTATAGGTGAATTGAGACCATTAATATTAAGTGATATTAATGACCAGTGGTTGTTTACTCCGGTCATTCTTATTGTTTTTGGTAGTAGAGTTTGTGTGTCTCCCTTCTTTGAGTTGTGCTGGTGAAGGGTTGCTAGATGCCTGAGTTATTGAAGGCAGTGTTGGCAATGTTGGATTCCTTGGGTTCTGATTTTTCTTCTATTACTTTCTGTAGGGCTGCATTTGTGGCTACATATTGTTTAAATTTGTTCTTATCCTGGAATGTCTTGTTTTCTCCATTGATAGTGAATGATATCTTGGCTGGGTATAATAGTTTGGGTTTGCATCCATGGTCTCTTAGCTTCTGCAGTACCTCTATCCAGGACCTTCTGGCTTTCATGGTTTCCATAGAGAAGTCAGGTGTAAGTCTGATAGGTTTACCTTTATAAGTTACTTGCCCTTTTTCCTTTGCAGCTCTTAATATTCTTTCTTTAACCTGTATATTTTGTGTTTTGATTATTATATGGCAAGGGGATGTTTTTCTCTGATCCAGTCTGTTTGGTGTTCTGTATACTTCTTGAATATTTAAAGGAATATCTTTCTTTATGTTGGGAAAGTTTTCTTCCATAATTTTGTTAAAAATATTTTCTGGGCCTTTGAGCTGTGACTCTTCTCCTTCTTCTATCCCTATTATACTTAGGTTTGGTCTTTTTATTGTGTCCCAGTTATCCTGGGTGTTTTGTGATGAGAATTTGTTGGATTTGCTGTTTTCATTGATCAGTGCGTTTATTTTCTCTATGGTGTCTTCAGCATCTAAGATTCTTTCTTCTGTCTCTTTTATTCTGTTCATTATGCTTGTCTCTGTTGTCTCTGTTCACTTTCCTAGATTTTCCATATCCGGCCTGCCCTTGGTTTGTGTTTTCTTCCTTGCTTCCATTTCAGTTTTCAAGTCTTGAACTGTTTCTATTATCTGTTTGTTTTTTTCTTGGTTTCCTAGGGTATCTTTTATTTATTTACTAATATCTTCAAACTTTTTGTTATTCTTCTCATCCATTTCTTTAAGGGAGTTTTTCATATCCTGTTTAAGGGCCTCTATCCCTTTCATAATGTCCATTTTTTCTACTTCCTCTGGATTAGGGTGTTTAAGTCTTCTTGTTGTATATTCACTGCATTCTTGCTTTATCGTGTTGTTTTTCAGAATGTTGGAGGAATTCTTGCATTGGCGACTGCCCATCTCTTCCTTCAAATGCTCTCCAATGGATCTTCTGGTATAGCATCAGGGTCCCTTGCTGGCCAGAGACCTCACAGACAAAAGGGTGGCTTGGTGGCTGCAAACTTAGTAAAACAAAGGAACTCCTGCCCAGTTGCACGCACTACCTAGTCCCAGCCTAAATACAGGCTGATCTGGGGGTCTTATGTCCCCAAAGAAGGGACGGGGTGCCTGCGCAGAAGCTGGGATGGGATAGGAAGAGAGAGGCAGTAGCCCGTTAGAGAAGCCCCTGCAGAATGACCAGAAAGATTAGGGGGTTGAGGGATGTCTGTGATATTATTTGTTTTTTAAGACAGGGTTTCTTTGTGTTATAGTCTTAGCTGTGCTGGAACTAGCTTCTGTAGCCTGGGCTGGCATCAAACTCACAGAATTCTGCTTGGTTCTGTCTCCTGAGTGCTTTTAAATTATCACTCCCAGCCAGAGTGATAATTTAAAAGCAGTTGTTGGATGGCATAGTCCAGAGAAACCTCAGTTTGCAACCACTTTCTATGAAGTTTATAAAATGATTTCAGGATTACCTTAGTCATAGAGTGTTGCCCCAGCATGATACAGTGTCTCATATAGATTTGTAGCACTGGACAGATAAAAAAGGAAGACCCATACCTGTAATGTCAGCACTTGGCAATAGAGGCAGAATGAACAGATGTTTGAGGTCATCATTAGAAATATAGGGCCTTCGTTGATCTTCAAAATGGGCCACCAGCCTTACCTCAAAGAACCAAAAATAAAAATACTTTTGAAACACACCAATCAGTCCACAAAAGTTCAAATGATCTTTTATGACTCTCTCTCTCTCTCTCTCTCTCTCTCTCTCTCTCTCTCTCTCTCTCCATTCTTTCTCTCTCTCCTCTTTCCTCTCTGTAAGGGTATCTGAGTTTCTTCTTACATGTATGTGGATGCACTTGTGTCTGTATGTACACATACATTTCTTTAGCGTATATGCATGTAGAAGTTACTCGAAAACCTTGGTATTCGTTCCTCAGACAGATTCACATTGTTTATTTGACACAGGTCACTCATTTACACCAGGTCTAAAGGTTTTTGCTAGATTGGCTACATTTACCTTGTTTATTGACACAGGTCACTCATTTACATCAGGTCTGAAGGTTTCTGCTTGACTGGCCACATTCACCTTGTTTATTGACACAGGTCACTCATCTATATTGGGTTTCAGTGATTCTGCTAGGCTGGTGGCATTGACAGTGAGACCCAATAATCAGCAGAATGCTGCCTTGCAGTAGTGGGATTTCAAGCATATGTCACCATCTCTGTTTATCAATGGAGGAACCAAATACAGGAAGTTAGGCTTCGTGCTTGCCTACTAAACACTACTTTCTCAAGCTTCCTTTGCTTTTTCAAGAGAGAGTTTCTCTGTGTGACAGCCCTTGCTATCCTGTAACTTTTATGAGTGAGGAATTTAAGTTACAACTGTGCCAAAAGTAAGTGATAGAATAAGAAGAAAAGGAGTGATAGTCGGGTATTTTAAAACTACCTGAAGCTTGCTTCCCACAAAACAAATGACAACAATGAAGGAAATGCCCAAGTGGCTTCATGCGTAAATGAGGGGCCACATTGCTGAGCACACAGCCTCTACACCAGTGTTGCTACCCCAGCTTCCTCCTTCTGCAGCTCTCATTACCACCCAGCAGCTGTGCTGACTTCAGCCTCTAGACAGCTTCTTTCATGGAACCAAAATGGCTTCATCACTTCCAGACAGCCGTGAGCCATATAATTCCTAAGCCAGAAGGATGATCTTACTACAACTCATTCAATTTCTAATCAAACCAGTTTAGGAGACAGCACGCCCTTACACTGAAGATGGTTGCCCTTCACTCAATTACTATGGAAACAGGTGGGTAATGACAGGCCTCCCAGATCACTCAGAGGCCATTGCATGACCAAAGGACAACTTAATCCAGACACATGTAAAGCAGCTTCACTATGGGTCAGTGAATTATTAAGAGTATTCAATAAAAAGTAAAATGGTGAGGCTCCCACAAGAATGTAAATTATTGAAGGGCATACCTAAAAATCATTAAAGTGGTCCACTTTATTATGTATATCTCATCACCATAAAGAATAGTATAGTGAAGGGATTGAAAGACCCCTCCCGCTTCCCCAGCACTGTTTGCTACTGTTAGCAATCCATCATGTACCTTTCCTTAGAAGCAATTTCTCACTAGATAACTGTCCAAATATGTTTGATATACTCTTTGCACCTTTATTTTTTCTAGAATTCTTAGAATTTGTGGCCTCAACTTGAGAAAGATTGTGCTGGGAGCATTACACTGGGTTAGTGCTATTCCAATTATCTCCCAAATCTCTGAACCTTCCAGAATTGCAGGTGTAAGTGACATGCAGCTCTGCGACTCTTGCTACCAGAAGTTACCCAAAACCCATACCTGACAGATCTTGTGGGAGTCAAACAAACATAACCGTCACCTTCATGAGCCAATGGCCTTCAGCAGACACAAAGAGCGCATATGAGTACAAATGTGAAGAGAACACTCTGAGCAGTTCTGGGACTCAACACAGTGCTGCCAAGGGGACTTAGATTATGTGAGATGTCAGGATGTGGCAGATCAGTCTCGGGAGACCTAAGCGTTAGTGTAAGCAGATAGAGTGGCAGATGTTATGTGGAGTTTAACACACACAGAGGGGAATGAGCTTTGGAAAGGGACTTGTGGCTGGAGCACAGTGGATTGAGGTGGGACAAAAGATGGATTGGTACATCTCATGTGCTTTGCATTAAGCTTGTTACTTTCCATGTGAATATGGAGCATGGTTCTCTAGTAAGCGAGTGCCTTTTCCAGAACTCCAAACATTACAGTTTACAAGAGCTTGAGACCCTGAGAAATGTCTATTATTGTACTTATCTGACGGCATTAGGCCAGTACATACTACGAACATGGAGCAGGCAAGGCATTATATAGCATTGCAAAGTTCTCAGTCTGGAGATGTCATATGGTCCCCTTGAGCCAGAAGGAACAAGCTGACATGTGGGTAAGCAGCACACTGATGCTTGCTCTACCAGCCCAGCAGCCTGACTGAAAGATGAGTACTTCTAATGATGTCAAGGGGAGATGTGGGAAAACAAGCATGAAAGGGAGCCAGCTTTTCACTCCATCTACCTTTAACTTCATATCCTCTGAAACAGTCTGTTACTCGGTCATATTCAAATTTGGAGCCACTAGAACCTGGCTAAGGCTCGTGGCACACACAAATACCTTCTCAAGGTGTGTTGAAGGAGCTGCAGGCTCCGGGCCACCTGGCTAGCTTATGCCCCAAAATAACAACACACAAACTGTATTCATATAAACACTGCTTGGCCCATTTCTATTAATGTGTGTAGCACCACGAGGTGATGACTTATCTTGCCTAATCCATATTTAGTAATCTGTGTAGTACCAGTCTTACCGGAAAAGATTCAGCTTGTCTGACCTGGCGGCTTGCTTCATCGTGTCTGCTTCAGAGAGCAGAGCTATGGCGTCTGTGCTCACTTCCTCTTCCTCCCTGCATTCTATCTGTTAACTTCACCCACCTATGTTCTAACCTATCAGGCCAAGCAGTTTCTTTATTAATTAACCAATGATCTTCCTCCATCACAGGTGAGTCCTCTATCATGAGTACAGTTATTTTTTCTCCACACATCCCCAGTCAGAAAGACTTGGTAAGTAGGAGAGGGCAGTTGCTAGGCAGGTCATAAAAACATCTGTCAAAATAAATCAGTGTTTTCTAATGCCCACAGACCACCGCCAGGGAAATGCTACCTTCTTTCCTGTGACGTGTGGATGAACTAGCTTAATGAGTGACTCTGGAATTTGTTTTGTACAGATTTTAATATTTATATGTAACAACATATACATATAAATGCATATATATATATATATGTGTGTGTGTGTGTGTGTGTGTGTCAGAAAGCAACTGCAAAGAATGTTTTTCCCAGCACCCAAACACCGAGATCATCCAGATGATTTAGAGAAGTTTCTATGCCCATGTGACATTCAACTGGTCATAGATTCAGCCACTGGATAGTTAGCCAACAGCAGCTGAAGGCATGTACACAGAATCTCTTGACACTTCAGTAAAATTGAACTTGAAAAGTTATGAGAGTGTGTACTCTTCTCCTTTGGCCATACAAAGGACCATTCACTTCACACACACAATCTATGCAAAGAAATATTTTTGGTGTGTATATTTGGTGGGAGAAATAAAGGGGGGCAAATGAAGAAAGAGGAGGAAGTGGCATTTTTTACTATTTTGAAAAATAGTAAACCAACCTATACCATAACCAACACATACAAGGTTCAGGAGACTGAATCCCACTGAATTCCCATTCTTTGCTCTTAGGTGCTGGATGCCAGCATTTGCTGGGCTTCATTTAATTTCCACTTCTCAACAGCAGCCTGATCTATCTTGTATCCACTTTCTCAGATACCATGCCCATGCATTCTCTATAAAACTCCTGAGACTGCCTCCAACTAGAGGATCTAAAAGCTTTCTGGAGACTTTTGCTGTAAGCTTTCCTGTGGATTTTGTCATAATCAAGGTCCAAGCACATGACATAACTTCAAGAACGAGCCTTGCATCCCTAAGACTTTGACTTTTGAACCTAATAAAACACTGACTGAAGAGGCAAAGTTTACACAGTCCAGTCAAGCATGTTGAAATAGAAAGACTTGCTTCTTCACACACTACCTGTCTTCTTCCAGGCAGGCTCTGCCAGCTTCTCTAACACTTCACTGAATAAAATGTCTTTCTACTTTAGTGGCTAGAATCTTTGTGTTTCCTTGCAACCAAAGTATATTAGTAGATGTTCAGTACCTTCAAAGAAAAAACCTAGGGTATTTACAATTGGTGATTTGCAATAGAGTAAAATACAGCAGCGTTCTGTCTATATCGCAAAAGTAGAACCTCATTACCTGTAGTGTATACTGAAGAAACATGGATCCAGCTAATACTCACCATGATCTCTTTACTCTCAGCAACATAATCTTAATTCCTCTTTGCCAGGAGCTGTATGACCTGCTTTAAAACTAGTACTTTTTTTTGTCATTTTCCCATGGGATTCTTATTTTAAATGAAATGTTACTATAATGGTCATTTGAAAAGATTTGCAGATTCGAGAGATGGCTCAGCAGATAACAACCCTGGCTTTTCTTCCAGAAGAAACAAAGTTTGATTCTCAAAATCTACTTGATGGCTCACAACCACCTGGAACTCCAGACTCAGGGCATCGAATACACTCTTTTAGCCACCAAGAGCACTGCATACATGTGTTGTATAGCAGACCTATATGCAGGCAAAATACCCATATGTATAAACAGAAATAAAATAAAAATAAGCTTTATTGAGTTTCCTGAACCCCTAGTCTGAATTTTCAACTCATTGAATTGTATATGAGACACAAGTACAGTGAACAGAGTTCTTTGACACAGAGGACCAGAAACATAACAAAGAATGGCTCATCTCTGTATGGCTACCCTTCTGAGAACCAATGAGAACACCACATACTTCCAAGAACAACATAAAGGCCACACAGACGTAGGTGGATCTCTAATGCGTTTAAGATCAGCCTGGTCTACAGAGTGAATTCCAAGACAGACAGAGCTACACAGAGACACCCTGTCTCTAAAAACCAAAGACAAAATAAAATAAAGAAAAAAGTTTCCTGAAATTATTAATACTATTACATGACTGCTACACAAGTTCTTTAAGTATTTTAGCATGTTATTTTTCTGGGTCCAGAATCAAACTCATTAAAATAGCAAAGTTGTTTTTATGTCTTTATTTTTATTTTTAGTAAAAATCTTCTATATTTTACATTTCTTGGATTTAAAATTTCTCCTGACCTTTCATATTCATCCTCTTCCACTTAAAGGAGGTTATTGAGAAAAGAATAGCTAAAAATAGTGGCCTCCACATCTTTTTTCTTTTTATTTTCTCTTTCTTTCTTTCTTTCTTTCTTTCTTTCTTTCTTTCTTTCTTTCTTTCTTTCTTTCTTTCTTTTGAGACAGGGTTGTAATCAAAAACTACTCACCCAGACCTGAATAGTCACACAGAAACTATACTATTTACAACACTGTATGGTCTATTAGCTTGGGCTTCTTACTAACTAATTCTCATATTATAAATGAATCCATTTCTATTAATCTATGTATCACCATGAGGCTGTGGCCTACTGGTAAGTTTCTGGCATTGTGTTTCTCCTTCAGAAGATACATGGTGTATTTCTGACTCCACCTTCTCTCTCTCTCTCTCTCTCTCTCTCTCTCTCTCTCTCTCTCTATAAGGTTCTAGACTACTAGTTTGATTTTAACTATTTTAGATGACCATCTCTAAATCCATAATTTTAAATTATATTACATTTTAAAAAGAGTTTGAGCTATATAAACATAATATCTTAAACAATAATAGAAATATACATATAACAAAATTGACCTTAAATTTGTATCAATAAACCAAAGTCAATTCCATTGTAAAGTATTTATTTTTATATCATATCCCTTTAGATGAAAATAAAGATTTATAAACAATCATTTTGGGAATGTGGGCATAGTTTTCTCCAAACTGCTTTCTGCTTTTGTTGGGTGAAATATTTTTAGGGTTCACAGAGACCTTTTGGAAGGTCTTGTTCCATCAAAGTACACTAGTCTGGAAGGAGTCCACAGGTTCTCATCTGTGGAAACAAAAATAGAAACTCTTTTCCAAAGCAACATATCCTTAGTCCCAGATTTTGAAGTAAAGATACTATTATGTTGGTTTATCTTAACAGCCCCCAGAATCAAATGTCTTTCTCTAGTCAAAATATTCAAAGAAAGCAAATAATATACATAATGCAGACTCTCTGTGTATATTAAATCTTCATGTGGCATATTATTTTTTACTCCTTTAATAGATGACTCTCTGCACTCTTTCAGATTACTTTTACTGTCTCTTTAAAAACTTTTAATTTTTAAAAAAATATTTATTTTAGTGTGTGTTTACTGTTGAGTAAAGGGCATTCTTTTAGAGTACAGTGAGAACTAGATAGAGTAAGAACAAGTCCATTTGCAGATACATTGTGAATGCCATTCTTAGTTTCATCAGTTTTGTTGTGTGTATGTGTGTGTGTGTGTGTGTGTGAGAGAGAGAGAGAGAGAGAGAGAGAGAGAGAGAGAGAGAGAGAGAGGAAGAGGAGAGAAAAAGGAAGAGAATAGAAAGACAGAGACTTTCTCTCCCAGAACTGACAGTAATTTCTATGCCAAAGCAGTTGGAAATGAAAACTTCTATAGAATTCCAAAGATTTTCAATCTCTCTAAAAAAGATGATGTCCACAAATATGTTTTGAGAAGGCCCTTGAACAAAGAACCCAGAATAAATGCATCTTCTTACTGTACCACATGTCATGCAATGCAAGTGCTTATTTATTGCTCTGATAAACAGCAGACTCAGAAAAACAAGGTAAAGACTTCAAAATATGTTGGTCATATTAGATCAAGAGAATAAAGTATGCCAAAGAAAAACACAAGGAACATACTGCTAGCAGGAATAATCTTTCCTTATTCAGAGTTTGATTCCAGTCAAAAATACGTCTTTCAGAATGACAAATAGCTAATCAGACCTTGAAGCTCAAAAATAATTATAATTCTGAACTATAAGGTAGCAGGGTAAATGTGGAGCCAGATCAACCTGCCTATAGAGACAGGAGTGCAGTCAGTCAGGCCGCCCAGCCTCATGAGGTAGCAGTGGAAGCCAGCCAGGCCTGAACAACTACAGTGAGAAATTATGTGATGGAGAGACAGGGAATATAGAAAAATCAAGTGGTACATAAGCTATGAAGACAGAGCTGAAGACTCTACAAAGGTGACAGGCATGAGAGTGAGCTTAGGTTAATAGAGGAACATGTTGTCACCCAGTAGGGTCAGAGGCATAGTGTTATGCAGCCTGGAGCTTATACAGATGCAAATTTGGTACTCTGGCCTGTTGCCTAGCTGTATAATCGCCCTGGCTCTGGGCAATGACACAGGCCTGAGATAAGGAATGTTTTAATTTCTGGATTGGACATTCTTGAAGGACTGCCATAATCTGTGATGCCACTGGAGGCAATGTTGATGTCTGTGGTCTATGCTGATACCAGAAGACATCCCTATGAACAAATGCAGCTTATTCTTCTGACTGACACTTTGGTAATATCTTTGGATTTTGTTGCCTTGCAGGGGGTATGTTGATGTGAATGGTCTGTGTAACCATCTGAGGACATGTTGAAGCCCATTGTCCATAATACTACTGAGAGCCAAAAATGGGTCCATGGTCCTGATACAACCAGACGCAGTGTTAAGGTCTATGGCACATGTTACCACTCATGTGAATTTCCATGCTCTATTCCACTGTCTGAAACCATGTTGATGTTCATGGGCCATGCCACAGGTCATGTTAGAGCAATTACCTATGTAGCTCTTTGGGTCATGCCAATGTCTGGAATCTGTGCTACCACGGATGACCATGTGTGGATCAGTGGTCACGTTGTAGCCAAATGGCCAAGTTAATGTCTGTTACCACCGAAGGTCATGTGGGTGTATTTGCCATGACCTTAAGTCAGGTTGATGCCTGTGAGCTATGCTGTTGCTAAGGCCCATAATGATGCTGTTAACTTGATGCTGGTGGCCCATATTGCTTCTGGAAGTCGTATTGATATGAATGGTCAGCACTGCCACCTGGGTCCATGTGCCACTATCTCCTGTGGCTTGTGTCTATATCAATGTCTGTGGCACCTGTTACCTACCACTGAAGGCCATGCACATTTTCATGGTATATGTTGTAGCCTGATTAAATGTTGATGTCCATAATCCATGCTGCCTCTGACAGCCTTGTCTGTGTCTGTGGTCTTATTGCAGCAGGAGGCCATGTTTATAGTTTGTTCTGTCACAAGAAACCATGTGGAAACCCATGATCTGTGTACTTACTGACTGTAAAGAGCAAGATAGCTACTTTTGCAGCAATATCAATAACTGAAAATGCACAGCTGAAAAAGAAGGATATGGAAGATTTCTATGATAACCCCTACTCCTAACCCAATAACCACCCCAAATAACAGCCTAAACAGGAATCCATTAAAGAGAACTCTTAGAATGTGTGATAAGAATGTAGAAGTGTAGCTCTACAACTGATGGCTTCTAGTGAGGGTGCAGAAGGGGAGGGACTTGGCTCTTTTGAAGGCACAGCAGCAATAGTTTGATCTTATTTTAGTGAATATATAGATAACACAAATTGGATTCATTAAAAATATTTCTCTTTAATTTTTATTTACTTTTTATTTTGGGGGGTCTTAAGGGTGGGGAAGGACACAAAAAAGAAAAGGGAAGTGAGTGTGATCAGGGTACAAGATGTCAAATTTCCAAGGAATCAATAAAATAATATGGTGAAATAACAGGGTAAATGTGATATTTTTACATATCTACATTGTATATTATGATCAAATTAGTATTAATGTTCAAATAATGTAAACATTACAATTTCTGATTTATGTGTAATAATAATTATTATTATTTATAGAGTATATTGTGAAACTCCAGTGGATGTTAACTCATAGTAATTAACATTTTGATATCATTTAATTTTGTGCTTAGAACCTTTAAGTTCCTGTTTTGCTTTTCACAAAAATGTGTTTAGCTCAGAGAGTAACTTTGTGTCATTCAGTTTTGTGGTTTATGGGAGATGGATATTTCTGTAACGAATGATTATACACAATACAATAATTCATGAAATTAGTATATTATTTTAGAATTTTGAGAACTACTTTTTAATGTACTTTTGCACTAGTGAATAAAAATGTTATCTCTATCTTCAGGTGGGGAAACATTAAATAGCAGTTGCAAATAAGAAGTGATTTTATCAAAAAACCCAGAATGTTGCTTAAGGTGAATATGAAGCCAGTAACACAGAAATCCACTTAAAATAAAGATGACGTGGTAAATAAGCTCCGTCATGGGTCTTAATCATTGGTGAGACAAGTGGAAACAAAGAGGAGGACTTCGGCACAAAGAGAAACGGCGACCACACCTAAAGGTAAAACGAAATTCAGTATTAGTGATGAAGTTATTTTCAAATTTGTATATTTTATATAGTTGAAGAAGACTCATGAATTGTTGTAGAAGCAAAAGCATATGGGTGCAATCATGTCCTGAAATATTAGAGCTACAGCTTCAGTTTTATAACATACTGAAGTTTTTTTGCAGACACAGCAATTGAAACTGTTGCAAACAACTGTATTTTTACTACAAATCCTACAAATTTCTCTTGCTTCATAAGACTATGGTATTAGTTCACTAAAATCAGTGTTTTTTTCAGGAGTAGTTGTACAGCACCATTTAAAAAACATATTCCTCATAAACAAATTTAGTCAGAGTATTTTATTATTAGCTATTAAGACTTCCAATTTGGGAAATAAGGGATTGATTAATTGATGTAACACATAGCCCATCTTTAAAATGGTGTGGACTAATATATCCTGAAGCATCATGAAGTAATAAAATATGAGAAATACAGTAGCCATAGAAATCTGGTTTGAAACCTATGAGTCTCAGTTATTTATCTCTTCCAGAATTATTCATAGAATAACACTGATATAAAACCTACTGTGTCATTTATTTAGGACACATAAAGAAGTGTCCTGTCTAGAAACTTAACCATCAATATTCAGTTTTATACCTTGAGACAGTTAATGAATCTGTCACTCATAATGTTGATCTCTAAAATCATTATGACAATTGTATGTATTATATTTGAGGATACTGAGTTTCACAATCATTTTATATTTAATTTCTCATTTTACTATGAGGCTATTAATATTGTGAAATAAGGTTGGTCATCATATCTCTGAACAACCTAGATATTTAATGCCTAAAACAAAGGAGGCACTCACTAAAATTATTATTTCTCAATAATTTAATGACTAAATTAAAAGATAACACCATTCAACATTTTTTAAATGAGGAAGATATTTTAGGAAGATACAAATGTAAAATAAAAGCCGGGTGGTGATGGTGAACACCTTTAATCCCAGCACTCAGGAGGCAGAGGCAGGCGGATCTTTGTGAGTTCGAGCCCAGCCTGGTCTACAAGAGCTAGTTCCAGGACAGGAACCAAAAAGCTACGGAGAAACCATGTCTCGAAAATCCAAAAAAAAAAAGCAAAATAAATTAGTATTTCTTAAAGTATATATAGTGTACAAATCTATACAAGATTCACTTAATAATTAATATCTATATGGTCCAATGGAAAACAAATGAATCTGTGTCGTCATGAGTCAGTCTGGGAATTTAAATTTGAAGAATAATATTTAAGTCTTATTGTAGTGACTGACATGTAGGAATGAAACTTAGGATTATTAGTTCACTTTATCTTTAAATATGTGAGTATAGAAAATTACTCACTTTGACTAGGCTTATAACTTAATTAAATCATAATGGCTATCAGAACTGATTGGATTCATATTATTCCATGATATGGCTTATATTATATAAGAATAAGATTGATGGAAAGAAGAAAGGGAAATGAAGGAAGAAAGAAATACAGATGAGGAAAACATTTGGTTGACAAAAATGCATGCCATCAACTTTTGGGGATTCCAAAAGAACCCACCAAATGTATTGTAGAGGCCCAATTATTTCTATGCCAAGATTAGAAAAAGGAAATAAACCTATCTTACTATGTGTTTTTTACAAAACAACATATTTATTACATTCAGAAATAAAGTTATGATTTCTGTACCCCTTTACTAGTGTGCTTAGTGTCAGACCTCCAATTATTTTGTATGGAGGGTTGTTAAAGAACACATGCCAGCTCTTTGGGATGCATCAATTCATGTTCACATCTTGTTTACTGGACACTGTTGTCAGTAGAATCTTTTAAAGTAAGAGCTTAATTCAGTGATATTAGATGGTTTACATAGTTCCACTTGTCACCTCATCTTACTGGCAGGTGTAAGTTGACATCTATCTTGTTCTGCTCACTAGACTCTGTCTGCTCTAGGAATGCATCTACCCATAGGATAAGGTGCTTTGGAGAATATTTCTTGGGTTCTGTTCCTATGGTTCAATGTTAAAACACTACCTGGCTAATGTACTAATTTAAAAGATACTGTGTGCATTAATGTTATAAGTGTTAATAGGGATTCCATCATTTTAAATAAATTAAAATGCTTAACATCACTGAACTAATGTGCTTATTAACATCTCATAGCAATTATATAGCATGCTAAACCTATAAAAATGATGATATAGGTACATAATTTACACTGCATTATTACCTAAGGAGACAGTATTGCACATTATCCATATTTTACTACACTCTAATTATTCTATAGTGCAAGAATTATGAAAAATGAAATATATCTTTATATAAGGAACTCTTGTTGAGCTTTTACATAATAAAGCAGAATGGTTGATCCATGTACCCAAAATGGAGCACTGAAGTAGGTGTTTTGAAGTTTGGTATCACAACTGGTTAGAAGCATTTACACATTAGAAGCAATATTGTTCATATAAAGTAAAGAGAAATTTACAACTAGAGTTTTGATTTACCTTGTAAGGTCTGTGTAGATAGGGCTTCTGGTACCTTAGTTTAAGCAAAGCTATCATATTTAGCTCACTTAAAACTAAGAATGACAACATCAAATATTTTATTAAGTTTACTAAGCTTGAAGGTATTACTGCAATGGAAGAAAAAATGATGATCTTTGTCACAGCTACAACTGGACAATGGTAGTTGTTAAGCATAGAGAAGATGAAAGACAGCTGTCCTTCTTGACTTGCAGAGTAAAATAACCTTGATCCTGAAAGTATTACACAGGCAGTGCTGTTTAACATTGAAATCAAGACCACAAAAGAAAAGACCCATTGCATGGAAGGGGAGACTCTGTCCATCCATGTGCCAGCAACAGACTCTATGAAAATTAAACAAACAGTAAAAATGCAAAATTCAGTTTCACAACAATTACAATTCTTTTTTATATAAAAATATGTCTTAGATCCACTTCATTGAGACAGAGTCTTTTTCTTCATTTAATGACTCTGCTCTGTTCTTGCAAATTGATTTGACAAGTTCTTCTAAAGTGACTGTTTGTCAGCTATGAGCCTCCTTCTTTTGGAGTTCTTGCTCTTCTTGATTACTATATTACCTATCTTATGTATATAAAGACCTAAGCATTCATTTTCAGCAAGCTCATCAGAGAATGCAGCCATATTTTTTCAGGAGCCATGACAAGGCATAGAATTGTCTTGGAATCCTAATTTTCCTAGGGCTCAGATACTTCACGATGAAATAATTTGTTATTTATACCAAAACCATGTTTCCTCATCTAATCATCTTGTGTGACAGGCCTTTAAAACCTCACTTATCTTACAGCTGTCTTTTTCCAGCTAAAGGGCTCTCTGCAGGTTATCCATTCATTCTTCATGGGTGTTATTTAGTTTCTCATCCCCCTTCTGTTCCTGTTTTCTGGGGATCTGACATGTATCATGGTCCATGGCTCTCAAATTATCCATCTAGGTTCCTTGTTTTTTCCTAATATCAAATTTTACCTGAATATAGTCATTGCACACACAAAGCTAGCTTGGGATTTGCTTTTGCAAAGGACCAGAATTAACTTCTTGGGTATAGTCCAGAGTTCTTGAGCAGCCTGAAGATAGTAGTCTTCTAAACTACAGCAGGCTACAGACATGTTAATAATTCCACAAAGAACAGATGTGCTCAGCTGGACCTATCCTATACAGTCTGTCTCAAGAACCAATAGTTAAGTGAAATAGTTATTCAAGTACTTATGGCATGAATTAAAGATGGCACTATTTTTTAGTAGAGCAAAATAAATTCTTAAGTGGTGTGCCTGATATAAGGAATATAAAAATATTCCAAGCCACGTAGTTGTGACACATGCCTTTAATCACAGCACTCGGGAGGCAGAGGCAGGTGGATCTTTTTGAATTTGAGGCCTGCCTGGTCTACAAGAGCAAGTTCCAGGACACGCTCCAAAGCTACAGAGAAACCTTGTCTTGAAAAACCAAACAAAAGAATATTCTAATGTGCTATAAAATTGATACAAATCATGTTCTTAAATATTTTTATAAACCATAGTTAAAATAAAGTCATAATAAAGTTAATTTATATCAGGTTAGTATTTTGCATGGGCTTTTGATGAGCTAGCAGTTTGACTATTTGCTTCACATCTCCAATACAAATGGTTAAGAGCCTAGAATTTTTGTCTGTGTGTTCCAAAAGTGAAGTGTTAACTTTTCTTTGTATTGGACATTTCTGGTATAAAACTCAAAGTGTGTATTCATCAGAGGTATCATTAATACCATCCTTGAGTGAAGTCATTCCATTCCATTTTAAACTATAGTTAATGCTCTCCAGGAAAAAAATTATATTTGTATTTCACAAAACATTTTGACTCAATGAGTACATGATTAGAGTCACTATATTACAGATAGCAGATAGACTTGTAATTGAGGCTGAGTCTATCCAGCCGTCATGATAGACAGGCAGAGAAGAATGAATCTGTTCTGGTAATGATAAGTTCTTTAGAGCATGATGTATCTGTATGTAGGATAATTAAAATGTCATTCTGAGTAGGAAAGTCACATTGTTTCCTTTGTGTGTTATATTTGCACATATACCTTAGTTTGTACATGCATGAAAACATTTGTGTGTGTTCACATCCTTGGAAAATTGTGTGTGTACACACATATGTGAATGTGTGTACATATATGCACCCAACATTAGTGTGTGTGTGACATATGTGACTGTATACAAACCCATTCTCTTGTGTACGTACAGGTTTTCACATGTGTGTAGGTATAGGTATGCATGCATACAGAAGCATGGTGTGTATGTATATGTGCTTGTGTTTATATGCACAAATGATGTTGTATGTGTGCATGTGGGGTACATCTGGGAGCATGTGTGTGTATTTATTATACTCACACATACCTGAAGAGATGATTTCCTGAGGTGACAAAACTGCCAGGTAGGATACATTAGTCAATATGTATAACACAGCCACAGTAAATATACCAGAAATCAGAGATTTTGGAATTGTTTCAGCGGGATTTTTTATTTCTCCTACAAAACAAGTTCATTGCTCTAAGTGTTTATCTTTGTTCAACTTGAATGTTTCCTTGTAAAGAAATAGTCCAATATTATTGCCTCTCCATTTACTTACTTTGATTTTGGTATTGCCCTATACATATTTTACCTGATATCTGGCATTTTCTAAAATCCTGCACTGAAAATAAAAGTAAGTTTGTGAAAGTCACCCCTAGTCATATCATAGAAACAGAAGAATTGGTTCTACAACTGAAGAGTGAGTAAAATTGCTGTAATGATAGTTCCATCATAATTGAATTTGAGTATTTGCTTTCTGTTGCTGAAATATATACATTGATGGTTCAGATACCAATACACAGCCTGGCAGAAGTCAGTCACAAGTCTTAAAAAAAGAATGGTGCTTAATACTCTATGTTCTACCTCCAATGTAAGAACTTAGATATATGGCAATAATTTTATTGACACATGACCAATTAAATTTGTCAAAGCACCACTGCATAATCCATAAAACAAAATTCATGAAGATCCATGAATTGTGTTATAAGCAATGTTAATATATGGCTAATATAGCTGGGAACTCCATCCAGAAGGGCACTGTGATATAGACCTGTTTTTTTTTTTTTCTATTCCTTGACTTCATGTGGCAAACCTTAGAATAAAATAGCTGATTTATATCCAGCAGTGACAACAGAATGTGAAGGTGTCCTGGTGAAATGTAATGAAGCTGGTAAGGGAGGAAAGTTATAATGCAATTTTCTGCATTAGCACAATCCACATTCTATTTTGTTGTTTAGAGATAGGGTTTCTCTGTGTAAACTCATGGACCTTGAACTCACTCTGTAGAATAAGCTTGCCTCACACTCACATATACCTGCCTGTCTCTGCCTCCCAAGTGTTAGGATTAATGGTGTGTACTGCTACCACCACTGTAAGACAAAGAATGCAGGTACGTAACAATGCTCTCAGAATTTGGGTCCAGATCTAATTTCTTAGGTTTATAGAATGTACAAAAACATTTTCACTTCTGTCGTTATTGGTGGGTTCGATGTTGGGATGTTTGCTGATGGACTAAGGATCATGAGCAAGGAGAGATACGGAAGTGGAACAGTTAAGGTGGGAACTGATCTGTTTCTATTTGCTTTTCTAGACAATGGGAAGGGAAGAGTTCAGGGGGATTTACAGACGAAAAACAAATGATGTCCTATTCTTAACCAAAAGTATAGAAAATGTTAACTCTTCTCATCTTTCTTATCAGAATGAATGTCAGTGCTTAGATTTCTTTCTCCCTTTATTTTTTATTTGAGGACCCCAACCAATTGGATGATACCATCCACAGTTAAGATGAATCTTTTTTGATTAACCTAATCTATTTAAGTCTTCACAGATGAGTGTAGAGACTTGCCTCCTACATAACTCCAGATCCTGTCAGTTAATAGTATTAATTACCCTACTGATCAATATCGTATTCCCTATCATTGCTAGAATAACAGTGCCCTTTAATTTTATGAGGATATCTACTTCCTAGGAATCACTTCCAAACCAGAGTATCTTTCTAGAGAATGTAGCAGAGAACTTCCTCTAGGGAAATCTAAAGATATGACCAGAGCAGAGTTACATGAGAGCTACAAGTGGTTCAATGAGAACCACATTGAAAACAGAACCCAGGAGGAAAAATCAGAGGAAGAATAACTGTTAAAAAAATGAAAGCATAAAATGCTCTAGAAAACATGTAGTTTTATATTATTGAGTCAGAAATATATTTCTTAGGATTAAGAGAAAAATGGAAACCCAAAGTTTTATATATTGTTTAATTTTTTTGAGATTTAATTTTATTTTATGTGTATCAGTGTTTTGCCTGTATGCATATCTGTGCACCATGTATATCCAGAGCCTGTGAAGGCAAAATTTTGCTGTATGTATATCTGTATCATGTACATCCTGTGCATGAGGAGGCTAAAAGAGGGTGTCAGACCCCCTAAACCTGGAGTTACAGTCAGCTGTGAGCCAACGTGTGGATGATAGATATTGAGCACGGTCCTCTGGGAGAGCAGCCAGTGCTCTCAACTGCTGAATCATTGCTCCAGCCCCTAATCTTAGTAGCTTCTGATAAGTAATTACATGCAGCTTCTCATGCACATTACATGAAATTATAAAATATGAAAATAAAAGATGTTTCTAATACATAACAGCATAGGACAGTTTTATAAAAGGAATTATGTATCTATAAAAGAAAATGTATATAGGAATAAAAATATTATTCTTATCAATAAATACTTGGCAAAAATGAAAACTTTTTATAGTTTTAGTTATCTCTCTCTCCATGAGTGTGTGTGTTTGCTTGTGTGTGCATCTATGTGTGTATATACTTGTATGTGTGATATTGGGGTATTATCCCCTAAATGCACAATTCTAGAGAAAGGAAGAAAAACAACTTTAGAAATGTTAGTAGAACTTAGAACAGTTGGTAGTTGCATATAGCTCAAGTTTCTGGACGTAAAATATTATAAGATATGCAAATCTACTTTAAAAATTCCCTAAGAAATCTTCAAATGTTGACAAATAATTAAAACTTGAACCAAAATCAGAACTGTAACTCAGAATCTTTCTTATCAGTTTCCCTGAACAAGATAGAAAAGTTACAGTGAATGCAAAGAAGAACAAAATTGAGACTTCAATATACAAGCAGAATGCAGCCAATCTTCCAAGGAATTTCATTCTCAGTAATGAGGAGAGGAATAAATACCTCACAGTCATACAACAGAGTCTAAATATCATGATGGTTTGAGCTTGTTAAGTGCTGTATCTGTACTGTTTGGACTAATTACATTATAGCATATAACAGGCAGTCAGTGAATAAGTTATTGAATTATATTTGATTAGATGCCTTAAATCTACTGTTGATTCCACAATTAATCAGAAGGGGCAGATAAATATATGGGAAAAGAAGGGCTCTAGAAAAATTTAATCCCTTAATTTGACACAATAGGACATGCCTCAGTATAAAAGAAATAAATTATAAGCAATGGAAACCCAACATTTTAAAACACTTTAAATTTTATGCTTAAGTGGCCAACAGCAAAGAGTTAACTTAGAAAACAGCAAATTATTGTGGAATCTCTTATACTGAAACATTGCAGGTTGTAGCACAGAGATCTATCATAAAAGAACAGATGAAACAGTTTCTGCACAATGGCACTATGAGCATAAGCTAGAATTCGAGAAAAATCAAAAATAATATCAAGATAAAGGGTGTCTTTATATTGCAATAGGGAACAATGCACATATTAAGCATTAAAACTTTAGCAAAAAATTCAAAAATTGAAATAAGCAAGAAAGTCCTTAGAAAGAAGAACAAGAAATAATTTTTCTTGATCTTTTCCATCTTTCAATATAAAAACTAGACTTCATGAATAATGATAAAATAATGGAAATTTTCAATTGAAGTTGGCTCATCTTTTTCTTTTGAAAATGAGTTTATTTGTATATTTCTTATTTAATTAACTTCTTGAAAAATACTACCACATGTGGTTTCAAATACAATGAAGTTTGAGAATATAGAAAATATTAATTTTTTTGTTTTAGGGAGTCTTGCATGAGTTGGAGGAGGTGTGGTGGTTGCAGTCCATATGAGATTTTAAATTCATTTGGGAAGATTTGAGAAAAAAAGAATAGAAAAGAGTCATGAGACTCTTGAGGGCCATAGGATTTTTCCATGGAAACATATTCTTATTTAGTGTCATGATAGGGGCAGGAATCTTTGTGTCTCCTAAAGCGGTTTTGCAATACTCTTCACAGAACATCCCTGTTTCCCTGAGTATATGGGCCCACTGCTGATCTGCTAAAAATGTTGAATTCTCTCTGTCCTGCAGAGCTAGCAACTACTTTTCCTGTGAGTGCAGCACCCTATTATTGCCTAAAAAGATTACTTGGATCCTCTGTTGCTTTCCTCAATGTTTGGATAAATATGTTTTTATATTCCTTGGGACTCCGTACTCAAAGCTTACTAATAGCAAGTTGTCTAACCCAACCTTTCTATTCTGGCTGCCCAGCTCCAGCGCTACCAAAGAAATGTCTGACTTTGGCTGTTTTGTGGTCACTAGGAATTCTCAATGCTCAAGGGGTGACTACAGTGTCTCGGTTTAATACCATCAATAGTTTCATGAAGATGGCTGTTCTTTGCTTCATTTCTCTAACTGTGATTGTCCTGTTAGTGGTTGGGAAAAGAGAGAATGTGTCCAGGTTTGAGAATGCTTTTGACGCTGAATTTCCTGATGCCTCAGAAATTGCAGAAGCCATTCTCCAAGGGTCTTTTGCATATTCAGGCCATTCCTTGCAGATCATCTCCATTCCTTTGTGACTATTCATGGACCACAGATTTCTTTTCTTTTTTCTTTTGATGTGGCAAAGTAAGGTATTCTGTCCTCCTTTCTCCATTCTGGTCTCTGTAGAATTACCATCACTGCTCATCTCAGTCACTCAGTCCCTCCTACCTGCTCATCTTCAGCTATTTAAGATTCCTCAGTATCTATGACTTGACCCAGAGCACCCTAGTTCTACCTCTGCCATCATTCATGCTCTTAGATCATAATTTAAAAAAATGATTTAAGAGACCTCCATATTCAGTGCCCTTTCCAAGTTTGTTAGCCTATCATCACTTCCATCTGCAATGAATTGCTCTGGGGACACCCATGAAGCAAACAAAAATGGCTATTTTAATATCTCACAATATGGACTTCAAACAAAAACTAATCAGAAGAGATAAGGAGAAATACTATTTATTAAAGGAAACATCTATCAAAAGATGTTAAAATTCTAAACATTGCTGAAGTTCATAAAAAAATTACTACAGCTAAAATCTCATATGGATCATGTGGGATTATGGACCCACATACTATGGTTGTGGGTGACTTCAGTATCCCACTCTCAAAGATAAACCAGTCATCTAGGCAGAAACTAAACAGAAAAACTGGAGCTAAACAATGTCTTAAATCAAATGGACCTAAGAAACATCTACAGAATACTGTGCCCAAACACTCATAAAGAGCACACTTTACTCTCAACAACCCCTGGAACTTGCTCAAAAATTGATCACAAATTAGACACAAAGTTAAAAAAATATAAGAAAATATTGGTTAGTTATTCCCAGAAGCTTTGTGCCACCATCATTCTGGTGCACTTTGCATCACTATTACCAGCAAAGCAGATTATAGCTCTAAGGGGGACAAGGGACCTCCCCTGAGAAGTAAGAGAAACTGAAGAGGAGGGATGGAGTTACACATTGTATACATACACAGGAGACTCTTGTGAGGGACAAAGCTTAGTTCATTTTATTTTTCTCTTCTTGCTTGCTCCTAATGTTATTTCTATATTCTGTTCTTCTACCCTGTTATTTTCCTTTTACTTCTTCCCTGATATTTTACTTCTATCTCATTTCTGTTGTTCTCCTTCTACTTCTTCCTGAATGTTTTCTTTCTATATCTTTCCTGATTCTTTCCTTACACATCATCTTTCTTTGTTCTTATTTTTCTCTAATCCCTTTAACACTTACTAAAACAAAAATGCAAGGAAAGATTGTATTACAATAACAAGTTATATATTTTCCAAAAACAAATTAAAATCTTTACACAGAAATTACAATATAATCATGTCATATGTTTCGCTTATAAGCTCTTAAGTAGTTAAACATTTTTTTTCTATTAATTTCCCTACCATCACATCTTCACCCAAAAGCAATTATTCCTTTATTATTGATTAACAAAGTGTAAGTACAAAATATTCTTCTCAGACAATTATTTTATTTCCAGGCCACACTTCATGAATACAAAATAAGATCAATAATTTTATTATCTATTTCAAAAGGCAATCTTATAAAAGATCTTAAAAGAATCACAAATATGAACTTTTATATACAAAAGAAGTCATTTCTATTATAAATCCTTAGAAAACACAGCCATTTGTCAACAGTTTTTTTATTAAATCATACTGGGAATCCAAGGAAAAAAGGAGGGCAAGAAATTAATTATGGTCTTGGGTCAGCATCCCATCTTTAGCAAAGAGAAATGTCAGGTAGTAATAACTGAGCTGCCATTTGGTCTTGCTCCTTCACCTCAGTGTGTCTCTTGCTCAACTATTAAAACTGTGACTTCCTAAATGTAAAATTTTTCTCCAAGATTTTCTACATTAAAGTCACTAATAAAAACATGCTAAGCTTGTTTATTAATGATCTACATCTCTAAATTATTTCTGAATGGTGGTCGTTAAATCATTAACCCACTTCAGCAGCAGTTCCTTGAAAAAGTCAGTCAATATTATTTTAAGTACCAATGACATTGCCTAATAAGGGGCTAGAAATCCCTTTAGAGATTTCATACAACTCATGGATTATGAGGGATGTGGTGACCATGAGGGCAACAAGCAGAGCTATGTTCAATAATAGCATGAGGTCCTCAAGGGTCTGCCTTTCTGAGGCACACCCACTGTGGTTATGCTGACCAGTGAACCTTTCTCATGAGATCCAAAGCTTTTTGCTGGTTCTCTCACATGGGCTCCATTAAAAATGTTTGTGGTTAGTTTGCTGTTTATGTTTCTCCTTTGGTTGCATGACTAATACCTTCTGGTACCATAGATGTTAGAACTTATGTGTGAAGGCTCTATATACACAGCAGCTCAACTTCTCAATGTTCAGTAATTTGTATACCTGTTGTCTTTAGTATTGGTGCCTTGATGTCAGTGAGTAGAGAGGAGAAAATATCTATCTCAATTCTCTGATTGTTCAGGGTTATTAAAACTTAAATATTATATTTACTGTCTTTAACACTCAACTTAAATTGTCCCAAACTAACATAGAATCAATTTACTTGTCTGAGGGATCAGTATATGTCATCATTATATAGGTTCCACAATTGAGCCTTTCATGTTATGATACCATACTGTACCCTAATGGTCATCAATGTTAGTTCATAGATATTGCAGGTGAGAAAAATTATCAGTTTCTTCTCTCTCTTAGAAGCTCACATATTAAGCTGTCTAGTACTTAGTGATTTGTCCTTCAAATCAGATCCAGTGTGTGTTCTTCAGATCTTTTGCCCAAGACATGTGACATTCCTGTTTTGTTTTAAAGCAAAGACACACATGAATGATTAATATGTTAATATCTTAAATGATCTTTCTTATATTTACAAAACCTAGAACCTTTGCTAAATTTCACATAGCCCTATAATGGTTAATTCTGCAATCCTGAATGCTTTGCTGTACATTATCTACAGAATCACTAAATTCCCACAATGTTTAAGATGCAGAAAATAATTTGTCTAAAGAATGATAATAATTTGCCTCAAGATGGCAGGGATAAATACAAAATTCCTGCTTCAGTTTCATTTTAAAAAATTAGAACCAGAGAAGTAATCTAAGATGAGTGACCCTTAGCGGAACCCAGAAGATTGTGAGTGAATCCTGGAGAGTGGACATTGAGTTATTTACATGGCTGAAATTTGTTTTTACTTTCTTTTGATTTAAAGAGAATGAATTTTTAATTTATTTGTAGTAACTATTGGAACTTTTCTAATTGAAGAGTGAAGTGTTTTTGTATCAGTCTGACAAAGAATGAGCAATGATGGCTATTTTTATTTCAACAAGACACAAGAGTCATCAGAGAGGAAGGAGTGAGAAAATTCCTCTATAACAGTAAACTATAAACCAAATCTTAACTAATGATTGATGTTTAATATGGGAGTGTCTTCTTTCTATCTGTTGCTTTCATTGGTTAATTAATAAACTGCTTGGCCTTTGATAGGACAGAAAATTAGGTAGGCGGAGTAGACAGAACAGAACGCTGGGAAGAAGGGAAGTGAGGCAGTTGCCATAGCTTTCCTCTCCAAGATGGATGCAGGTTAAGATCATTTCCGGTAAGCCACCACCTCGTGGTGCTACACAGATTATTAGAAATGGGTTGATCGAGATGTGAAAATTAGCCAGTAAGAGACTAGGGCTAATGGGCCTGGCAGTGTTTAAAAGAATTCAATTTGTGTGTTGTTATTTTGGGTAAAGCTAGCCATGTGGGAGCTGGGCGGCTGGAAGCGGCCCACAGCTCCACACTACAGATGTTAAACATTTTCTTTTCTTTTGTTTTTGGTTTTTTTTTTTGGGGGGGGGGAGATTTTAAAAGATAGGGTTTCTCTGTAGCTTTTGGTTCCTGTCCTGGAACTTGCTCTTGTAGACCAGGCTGGCCTCGAACTCATAGAGATCCGCCTGCCTCTGCCTCCTGAGTGCTGGGATTAAAGGTGTGCACCACCACCGCCCAGCTAAACATTTTCTTAATTAGTCACAAATCATTATGGAAAACCAAAACTGGTTAAAATTCAAAGAACAAATGGTCATGGGCTGTGCAGCTCCAGTTAATAAATATACAGCAGAAATGCTGTACCTAAAGCTCAGGGGGCATCATAAAAGAGGAGGCAGAATGATTATAAGAGCCAGAAGACCAGGAAATCTGCTGCAAGATTGTGGTTCCTGGAAATGACATGACTACTTGACCCATGATACATCAAAGTCTGGTTGTCTAAACAAGGTCTGACAAAGAACACCACCAACTGACATGTTAACATACAAAGGTGAAATATCATTGTTCCCAAACCCTAGGGAAAGAACTAAGCATAACTAGGGTATGCTGAAAGTAAGAGAAATAATGGGGTTGAGATCCAAAATTGGTTGCTAAATACCAATTGGTCAGTCCTTAAAGCATATAAATATAAGTAACACTAAATGCTCTAAGCAGGTTGTATTTATATATTTGCACACACACATATACATGTACATACCTATGTATTATATGAAAGGGGACATGATTTTGAGAAGGAACAAGACAGGGCAAGGTAGATGGATTAGAGGTAAGATAAAGAAGGGAGAAAATGATGCAATTATATTTTAATTCACTTATAATTAATCTTACAATGTTTTGGTAATCCTAGGAGGAAGGAAAGAGTAAATGAGAGTTTTATTTCCCACATATATCTTCCAGCATTTTCTTTATGTGGGAGGTCCTTCTGTTGCTTTTATTGGTTAATGAATAAAGAAACTGCCTTGACCAGAAGATTCATCAAAGAGGTAAGTGTGTACCTGACCAGGCAGCAGATGCCCTGTAAAGGGAGCACAGGCACCTTCAAATTCCGAAACTTTCTGGTCATTCAGTGCAGGCTTCTCTCCCCAGCTACTGTATTTCTCTTCTTCTCCCATCCCAGCTTGCTCCAAGGAACCCGCTCCCTTCTGCAGGGTCATAGGATCCCCCAATCCAGCCTGCTTTCAGGATAAGGATCTGGGGACAAAGTGGTGAGTGCAATTGTGCAGGAGTTCTTTTGTTTCACTGAACTTGCACTCAGAAAGCCTTCCCTTTTGTCTGTGAGTTCCCTGGTTAGCAAGTGGCCCTGATTCTGTACCAGAATCAGAGAGCATTTGAAGGAAAATATGGGCAGGCACAAATGCAAGGATTCCTAAAACAATCTGAAAAACAACATGATAACACCAGAATTCAGTGAATATACAACAGGAAGACTTGAACACTCCAATCCAGAAAAAGTAGAAGAAATAGACATTAAATATAACATTAATGAAAGTGATAGAGTCTATAAATAGGATGTGAAAAACTCCCTTAAATAAATGGATGAGAAGAATAACAAAAAGTTTGAAGAAATGAAAAACCCCTAAAAGGTACCCTAGGAAACCAAGAAAAAACAATTAAACAGATAATGGAAACAGTTCAAGACTTGAAAACTGAAATAGAGGCAAGGAAAAAAAACACAAATCGAGGGACAGCTAGAAATGGAAAATCTGGGCAAACAAACAGGGACCACAGAGACAAGTTTAACCAACAGAATACAAGAGATAGAAGAAAAAAAATCTCAGATGCTGAAGACACTAAAGAGAAAATAAATGCACAGATAAAAAAAATAGCAAATCCAACAAATTCTCATCACAAAACATCCAGGAAATCTGGGACACCACAAAAAGACCAATCCTAAGAATAATGGGGATAGAAGAAAGAGAAGAATTACAGCTCAAAGGCCCAGAAAATATATTCAACAAAATTATAGAAGAAAACTTTACCAACCTAAAGAAGGATATTCTTATGAAGGTACAAGAAGCATACAAAATACTGAATAAACTGGATAAAAAAAAATCCCTCGTAATATAATAGTCAAGTCAAAAAACATATAGAATAAAGAAAAAAATATTAAAAGCTGAAAAGGAAAAAGGTCAAGTAACTTATAAAGGTAAACCTATCAGAATTACACCTGACTTCTCTATGAAAACCATGTAAACCAAAAGGTCTTGGATAGATGTGGTACAGAAACTAAGAGACCATAGATGCAAGCCCACACTACTATACACAGCCAAGCTTTCTTTCACCATCAATGGAGAAAACAAAATATTCCAGGATAAAAACAAATTTAAACAATTCATAGCCACAAATCCAGCCTTACAAAAAGTAATAGAAGGAAAATCACAACCCAAGGAACTCAACAAGGCCCACAATAACTCAGACATCTAAGAACCCTTCACCAGCACAACTCAAAGAAGGAAAACACACAAACTCTACCACTAAAAAAATAACAATAACCAGAGTTAACAACCACAGGTCATTAATATCACTTAATATTAATGGACTCAATTCACCTATAAAAAGGCACAGCTTAAGATACTGGATCTGAACACAGGATCCAACATTCTGCTGTTTACAAGAAACACACCTGAACCAACAAAGACAGACATCTACTCAGAATAAAGGGTTGGAAAAAGGTTTTTCAATCAAGTGGACCTAAGAAACAAGTGGGTGTGGCTATACTAATATCTAACAAAATTGATTTCAAACTAAAATCAATCAGAAGAGATGGAGATGGACACTTTATACTCATAACAGGAACAATTTGTCAGGATAAAGTCTCAGTCCTGAATATCCATATCCCTAATATAAAACCACCCACAAATGTAAAAGAAATATTACTAGAACACAAACCACACACCAAACACCACACACAAATAGTATGAGATTCCAAAACTCCTCTATCACTAATGGACAGGTTAAAGAGACAGAAACCTAACAGAGAAAATAGAGAACTAGTAGCTGTAATGAATCAAATGGACATAACAGATCTATACACATTTCACCCAAACAGGAAAGAATATACATTCTTCCCAGCAACTCATGGAACCTTCTCAAAAATTGATCACATACTCAGTAACAAAGCAAACTTCCACAGAAACAAAATTTTAGAAACCACCTGTGTCTTATTGGATCACCATGGAATAAAGTTAGAATTTAACAATAATTCTAAACCCAGAAAGCCTACAAACTCATGGAAACTGAACAGTCAACTACTGAACCATCTTTGGGTCAGGGAAGAAATAAGAAAGAAATTAAAGACTTCCTTGAATTTAACAAAAATAAAGATACAACATACCCAAACCTATGGGACACTATGAAAGCAGTGCTAAGAGGAAAGTTCATAGCTCTAAGTGCCCACATTAAATAAAATGGAGAAAGCTTACCCTACAGATTTAACAGCACAGCTGAAAGCTCTACAAAAAAGGAAGCAGACTCACACAGGAGGAGTAGAAGACTGGAAATAATCAAACTGAGGACTGAAATCAACAAAATAGAAACACCGAGAAAAATCCAAAGAATCAATGAAACAAAGAGCTGGTTCTTTGAGAAAGTCAACAAGATTGACAAACCTTTATCCAAACTAATCAAAAGGCAGCGAGAGAACATGCAAATTAACAAAATCAGAAATGAATAGGGGAACATAACAACACACACTGAGGAAATTCAGAGAATCATTAGGTCTTACTACAAAATCTTGTATGCCACAAAGTTGGAAAATGTAAGAAAAAAGTACTTATTTTTAGATAAATACCACTTACCAAAATTAAATCAAGATAAGGTGAACAATTTAAATAGGCCTATAAGTCATGAAGAAATAAAAGCTGTCATAAAATACCTCCCAACCAAAAAAAAAAAAAAAAACAAAAAACCCAGGACCTGATGGTTTTCATGCAGAATTTTATCAGAACTTCCCAAAAGAGCTCATACCTATACTTCTTAATGTGTTTTACATAATAGAAACAGAAGAGTCATTGCCAAACTGTTTTTTTTTTTTGATTTTTTGAGACAGGGTTTCTCTGTAGCTTTGGTGCCTGTCCTGGAACTAGCTGTTGTAGACCAGGAAGGCCTCGAACTCCAAGAGATCCGCCTGCCTCTGCCTCCTGAACCAAACACTTTTTATGAAGCTACAGTCACCCCTATATCAAAACCACACAAAGACCCAACCAAGAAAGAAAATTATAGACCAATCTCACTCATGAATATCAATGCAAAAATTCTCAATAAAATTCTGGCAAACCAAATCCAAAAACACATCAAAAAAAATTATCCAATAAGATCAAGTAGGCTTTATCCCAGAGATGCAGGGCATGTTCAACTTATGAAAATATATAAATGTAATCCATCCTATAAATAAACTGAAAGAAAAATAACCATATGATCATTTCATTAGATGTTGAAAAAGCATTTGACAAAATTCAACACCCCTTTATGATAAAGGTTTTGGAGAGGTTATGGATACAAGGATCCTACGTAAATATAATAAAAGCCACATATAGAAAGCCAAAAGCTATTATCCATTTAAATGGAGAGAAACTCAAAGCCATTCCACTAAAATCAGGAACAAGACAAGGCTGTCCACTCTCACCATATCTCTTCAAAATCGTGCTTAAAGTTCTAGCAATAGCAATAAGACACAAGGAGATCAAGATGACTTGAATTGGAAAGGAAGAAGTCAAACTTTCATTATTTGCAGGTGATGTGATAGTGTACATTATTGATCCCCAAAACTCTACCAAATAACTCCTATAGCTGGTAAATGTGTCAAGTTACAATAATAACTCAGAAAAAATTAGTAGCCCTCCTATACACAAAGGATAGAGAAGGAGAAATGGAAATCAGAGAAACTTCACCTTTTATGATAGCTACAAATAGCATAATGTATCTTGGGGTAACTCTAACTAAGGAAGTAAAAGATCTATTTGACAAGAACTTTAAGTCTTTGAAGAAAGAAATCGAAGAGGTCACCAGAAAATGGAAGGATCTACCATGCTCTTGGATGGGTAGGATCAACATAGTAAAAATGGCAATTCTACCAAAAGCAATCTATAGATTCAATGCAATCCCCATCAAAATTCCAACAAAATTCTTCAGAGACCTTGAAAGAACAATAATCAACTTTATTTGGAAAAACAAAAACCCAGGATAGCTAAATAATCCTATACAATAAAGGAACTTCTGGAGGAAGTTTGAAAGGAACTTCAAACTCTATTACAGAGCTAAAGTAATGAAAACAGCTTGGTATTGGCAAAGAAAAAAGACACATCGACCAATGGAATTGAAGACCTGTATATTAACGTACAAACCTATGAACACCTGATTTTTGACAAAGGAGCAAAAATTATACAATGGAAGAAAGAGAGCATCTTCAACAAATTGTGATGGCAAAACTGGATGTCAATCTCTAGAAGAATGAAAATAGATCCATATCTATCACCATGCATAAATCTCAAGTCCAAATGGATTAAAGACCTCAATATAAATCTTACCACACTGAACCTGATAGAAGAGAAAATGGGAAGTAGTCTGCAATACATGGGCACAGGAGACTACATCCTACGTGTTACCCCAGTAGCATAGACAACAAGAGCAACAGTGAATAAATGGGACCTCCTAAAACTGAGAAGCTTCTTTAAAGCAATGCACACTTTTATTAAGACAAAAAGGCATCCTACTGAATGGGAGAGGATCTTCACCAACCCCACATCAGACAAAGGCCTGATCTCCAAATTATATAAAGAACTCAAGAAACTACACATTAAAACTCTGAATAGCCCAATTAAAAATGGGGCACTGAACTGAACAGAGAATTCTCAACAAAAGAAGTTCAAATGGCCAAAGATAATTAAGATCATGTTCAAATTCCTTAGCAGTAAGGGAAATGCCAATCAAAACAACTTTGAGATATCATCTTACATCTGTTAGAATGGCTAAAATCAAAAACACCAATAATAACCTATGCTGGAGAGGATGTGGAGTAAGGGGAACACTCACCCATTGCTGGTGGGAATGCAAACTTGTGCAACCACTTTGGAAATCAGTGTCGCGATTTCTCAGGAAAGTGAGAGTCAACCTACCTCAGGATCCAGCAATTCCACTCTTAGGAATATACCCAAGAGTTGCCCAATCATACTACAAAAGCATTTGTTCAACTATGTTCATAGCAATAATATTAGTAATAGCCAGAACCTGGAAACAACATAGGTGCCCCTCAATAGAATAATGGATAAAGAAGGTGTGGCACATATACTATATATACATATAGTATTCTACTCAGCAGTAAAGCAGAATGATATCTTGAATTTTGCATGCAAATGGATGGAAATAGAAAACACTAGTGAGGTAAGCCAGATCCAAAAATATGAATATGGTATGTCCTCACTCATTAGTGGATTCTAGCCATAAACGAAGGACATTGAGCTTATAGCTTGTGACCCTAGAAAAAGATAAATTTGTCCTTCTGGAAATTGGAAGTAAACAAGATCACCGTGCAAAAGTTGAGAACATGGGGTTGGGGGTGTTGTGGGGGTAAGGGGAAATGGGCAGAGAGAAGCGAGAAGGGGAGAATTGGGGAGAACTTGGGGGAGAGGGATGGCTGAGATGGAGGAAGGGTGGATATGGGAGCAGGGTAGAAGATAATTAAGGGAGCCATTTTAGGGTTGGCAAGAGACTTGGCTCTAGAGGGGTTCCCAGGTGTCCAAGGGAGTGTCTTCAGCTAAGTCCTTGGGTAGCAGAGGAGAGGGTTCTTGAACTGGCCTTATCCAATAGCCACACTGATGAATATCTTGAATATCATTGTAGAACCTTCATCCAGTGATAGACAGAGATAGAGATAGAGATCCTCATTGGAGCACTGGACTGAGCTCCCAAGGAGCAGATGAAGAGCAGAAGGATGGAGAAGGAAGTCAGGACCGCGAGTGGTATGTCCACCCACTGAGACAGTATGACTGATTTAATGGGAGCTCACCAAGTCAGCTGGCCTGGGACTAAATGAGCATGTGATCAAACTGGACTCTTTGACTGTGACTGACAATGAGAGCTGACTGAGAAGCCAATGATAATGACACTGGGTTTTGATTCTACTGCATGTACTGGCTTTTTGGGAGCCTAGTCTGTTTGGATGCATACCTTCCTACTTCTGGATGGAGGAGAAAGGGCCATCGTCTTCCCAAAGGGCAGGGTACCCTGACTTGTCTTAGGATGACAGAGAGAGGGAAAGGGGAAGAGGGGGGAGTTAGTGGGAAAAGGGAGGAGTGTAGGAGGTGGAAATTTTTAATAAAAAATAAACAAAATGCAAAAAAAGATAAAACAAAAACCATCACATTGAAGTTGTACGAGGCAAACCAACAGAAGAAAAATAGCCTAAGAGAAATCAAAAGTATGAGAGGTGCACTTGATCACACAATTGGTCATATCATTAAAAACACTAAAGTAAAAATCATAATGTGATGGAGGAGGGTCATTTGTCTTTCTGTTGCTTTCATTGGTTAATTAATAAAGAAACTGCTTGACCTTTGATAGGCCAGCCCTTAGGTGGGTGGAGTAGACAGAACAGAATTCTGGGAGAAAGAAGCTGAGTCAGTCAGTCGCCATGATTCTCCCACTCTAGACAGACACAGGTTAAGATCTTTCCTGGTAAGCCAGCTCGTGGTGTTACACAGAATATTAGAAATGGGTTAGATCAATATGTAAGAGCTAGCCAATAAGAGGTTAAAACTAATGGGCCAGCAGTGTTTAAAAGAATACAGTTTCCGTGTAATTATTTCGGGGCGTAAGCTAGCCATGCAGGCAGCCGGGTGCTGTTTTAATAGGAGCAGCGGAGTTGCATCCCCAGCACCCCAACGGCCTGCTAGCTTATGCCCCGAAATAATTACACGGACACTGTATGCTTCTAAACACTGCCTGGCCCATGTCTATCTAGCCTCTTCTCGGCTAACTCTCGCACCTGGACCAGCCCACTTCCAATCATGTGTGTCGCACCCCAAGGTGCGCTTACCAGGAAGATTCTAGCCTACGTCCATCCTGGGTCGGAGCTGAATCGCGTCTACCTCAGAGAGCACAGCTATCATGTCTACCCGGGAGAGGGGAGCATGGTGTCTCTGCTCCAGAGAGCAGAGCTGTCGAGTCTGAGCTCACTTCCTCTTCCTCCCAGCATTCTGTTCTGTTTACTCCTCCCACCAATGTTTTAACCTATGAGGGCCAGCCAAGGAGTTTCTTTATTTTTTAACCAATGACCTTCCTCCATCAGGGTGCCAGGGACGCAGCCCTGCCACTCCACACTACAATAATGCATATGCAAAGGACTTCATGCATACCCAACCAGTCCCTGTTCTTGCTGGTTCAGTCTCTGTGGGTTCATAGAAGCTTTATTCAGTTGATTTAGAAAGCTTTCTTTTCTTACTTTCCTACATCTATTATGTTTGTTTTCTTTGGTACAAGCAGGTACTTTGCAGGCTACCAACAGAGAAATGAATATAATAACTCAGCCACAAAGCTTTTATCTCCTATGCTGTACTGTCTGGAAAATATACTAGGGCAATGTGGCACATGGCAGTAAGCAACCAAATATCTGAGTTTACTTAAGACATGTTCCACAAGATGAAACCCATAACTGCCTGGGTGTTCAAGAACCAAAGACTAGATAGCCCAGTGATGTAGGGTAAAACTAAATACTACAGCTCTTAAAAGACATAAGTAGTGATAAAATGACTCCTCATGATGTTCTGCTCTACTCATAGGTAGGCTACATCAGATGGAGAAAAGGCATTCTGTGGCAAATAGAAACAAATACAGAGAACTGTAGTCAGAAATTATGCAGACTGAGAGAAACAATGGAAAACGCAGGTAAATATGGCATGTCTCAATTAAAACCCTTTCCTATGACCCAGGAAAGCCCCAGAAGAGGAAATAGAATGAGTGAAAGAGTCTTTCCTGTATTTTTAACATTTTTTATATTTCTTTCTTAATTTATTTAAGTTCTGTACTTTAGTTTCAAATCTTGATAATCTATTTTCTGCTTGTTTCATTCCACTTGCAAGGATTCCCTGTGAGTTTAAAATAGATTTACTGGATTTTTCAATACTAACTTGATTTCAGTTTATGTCTTCCTCAATATTTCTATCTCCTTATAGAAATTTGCTGTCATATCTTGGATTTTTTCATATTTTATTAGTCCAATTTTTGTGGTTTTTCATTATTATGGCTTTTATTCTCTTTAAGCTATTTCTTCTTAATGGAATTACTCTATTTCTTTCCTGTCTTCTTTAAACTTCTCAAATTCCTTCATGAATCTTATATTATCTTTCCTGAAGTTCATTTAGGAAATTCTCATGGCCAGGCATTTCTACAGTAGCAGGCTGTAATGTTTGATGTGGGACGTTATGGTGAATTGAGAAGGTGTGAAAGGGAAGAACATGTTCTGATGCTAGCTGTTCTTACTGGAGGAAAACAGAATCTTCAAGGAGTTTTATCTTTTATGTGATAGTTGAGGATGATAAACACATTTCTTACATGTTCATTGGTCATTTATCATTATTTTGGGAGCTATCTAATCAGATCCTTAAATAATTTGTTGATTTAAAGAGAGTATTGTATTGAATTTTTGCAGTTCATTATATATCCTAAATATTAGTCCAAATTGTAGCAGAGAGTTGTTTTTTTTCCAATTCTATTGGTTCTCTCTTCAGTCTTGTAATCATTTTCTTTGCTATGAAGAAGTGAAAACATTAAATGGTCATATTTAACAATTTATGGAATTATTAATGTGTTTTATCTTGAAGTGCTTTCCTATATGTTCCTTGTACATTTAAAAAATTTTTTGTCTTTAAGCATTTTTTTCAGTCTTGGATTGGTATTTCTTCTGGGTGAGAGATATGGGTTGATCATCATTCTTTTCATCTGTAAATGCAGTTTTCCTAGCAGCATTTGTTAAGGATGCTAAATTTTCTCCAGTATATTCTCATTGAATTATTTATAAAAATTTAAAGATACATAGATTTTGCCAGTTTATTTTTGTGTCATATATTCTGTTAGATTAGATTATTATGTCCACATGTCAGAATGTGTACCAACATAGTCAAGGTTCTCTAAAATAACAGAATTTCTAGAACTTTTCTCTAATTGTACAGAAGAAATTTTTTTAATATAACTTATAGGCGTCAGTACAGCTAATCCAACAATTTCTGTCTGGGAAAGGAAAGTCTAAGAATCCAATGGTTTCTCAGTCCACAAGTTTGAATTTCTTAGTATATGCTGTAATCCTAAAGAAGTAGGCTATAACACCAGTGAAAATGTGCATGCTAGCAACATAAAGGCAAGAGAGAGCGGTGAGTGCCTGCCTGCTGGGCAGGCCTCAGGGTCCCCTGTAAGGGAGCCCGGGCACCTTCAGCTTGTGCGCCAGTCTTCCTGTGCTCTTCTGGATACCGCACCCCCCTGATGCATTCATCGTTTTGTCCCCTGATCATTGGGCTATCGCGCGGACCTGTTTAGTTGCTGAGGAATCCCATCTGGACGGGTGAGTGTGTGCTATCCAGGGGCGGATTGTCCCGGAAGAGAACACAAACACTTCTCCCCCAGCTCCTTCTGCAGGGTTGCCTTTCTTACACACGACCCCCACCCCCACCCCAAGTCTTCGTTTTCTGCAAGGTCCTTTGCTCAGAAATAGTTTTCTGCTCCTACACTAAGGCTACCCACCCAGAGCAGTGAGAGCCTACCTAAGGGGCAGGCCTCAAGGACCTCC
>NC_022031.1:5460059-5463661 GCF_000317375.1 Microtus ochrogaster | reverse complement strand
AAGAGTGGAGCATCGTGTCTCTCTGAGGCGTCTGCCCCCAGAGCAGAGCTGTCGAGTCTCTGAGATCACTTCCTCTTCCTCCCAGAGTTCTGTTCTGTTTACTCCTCCTATCTATGTTTTAACCTATCAGGGCAAGCAGCTTCTTTATTTAATTAACCAATGACCTTCCTCCAATACAATTATCTCCACATCCTTCAACCCCTTTGAAGGATCTGACCACATACTTCTTCCCCAGATGTCTTTCTCATGAATTTTTCAATCATTCTTTTTCTACGTCCCTGACCATCTAGTCTTACCACTGACTATGGCCTATGAGTCAGTGTATAACTGCACATCTGGCAATTTCACCTTCCAAACAAAATGTATAACTATGTGTACTGATTAAATTTCTGCCCACTGTAAAGATTTCCCTTTTCTGGTATCTTTCAAGATTCTTCTATCAAATGGTTGTAAGGTTGCGGGCATCTACTTCTAGGTGGTACATGCATAGTACATAGAGCCATTAGTAAACCAGGACCTAGCCTTCTCCTATTCAGTCAACTAATTATAGAAAACATTCCATAAATCTATAGGTGCATATTTCTCAGAAGACAGCATTGTAATCAGAGTAGAAGCTACAGGAATTTGGTTAAATTCTTCATGTAACATTCTTGTAATTTCAGAACATAGTTGGGCCCAACCACATGTATACAACTTCCATTTTATAGTAGGCTGCTGCTATGAACATGCTTCTTCACAACTTGGTGTGTCAGATAGTATCCATCTCATGATGGGTAGCTCAGGTAGTATGGGAACACAGTGTTGGTCCACTGTCAAAAGTTCAGTTTCCACAAAGGCCCAATATCGGCCAACAACTGCCTTTTAAAGGGAGAATAGTTTCCTTCCAGTGATGGGAGATCTTTTCTCCCAAGTCCCTTTGTTGTTTCTTTTTGTCTGCAATGATTCACCTATACATTCCTGATAGTGGATCCAAACAGAATCCATATCTGCCACTGACACCTCAAGTATAATTTGTTCTGCTAGATCATAAGTCCCAAGACATGATCTTTATAGCATCAGCTTAGACCTTCTGTAGAGTCTTCTTTTGTTCCAGGCCTCAGACAAAGCTAGCAACTTACCAAGTCACTTGTTATATAAGCCAGAGTAACACCGTCATATGGGAACTGTGATGGTCCCAGAACCCAAATGGGACCACTAAAATAGAGGGCCCAGTAAAATAAGTAATTTCTTTACCTCAAACGAAATATCATTACATACACTTTACCATTGGAATCCTAGTAATTTAACTGAGGTAGATGCTTCTTGAAGTTTGGTTAAAATTGTTTCCTGTCCTCTGATGCAAATATGTGTTACCAATGAGTTCAAAGAAATTGCTACCTTCTATTTTCTTTGTTCAGAAATAATAATGTTTTCAACATAGTACACCAATGTTATGTTTTGTGGAAAAAGTAGATAATAGAGATCCTTTTTTACTAAGTTAAAATTTAGTGCCAGAGAGTTAATATATTTTTGAAGTAAAATTATAAAAGTATGCATATAGTTAGCCTTGCCAACTGAAAAAAATCGCTTCTGGTGGTCCTTATGGACAGGTAATGAGAAAGATGTGAGATAAATATACATCTGTGTATATTTATCCAAACCAAGGAAATAACTTGATAATAATGAATAGAGGAATTAACTGAACCTGCTCTGGTCAGACTTCAAACAAAACTCCATTAATCACCTGGTATCCATAAACTTCTACTTATACTGGAAGGCCACAGTATTTCTTGAGATCCAAGAATAAGCATAATTCAGAATCAGTATCCACTTGACCTGGAGGTCTGGATTTTTTTCCTTTTTCCAAGTGTACAGTTCCTCTTGTAGAACACTCCAGGCTTGACTAGAGTAAGGAAAAGAAAAAAATGCTAAGAGGAAAACCGTTAGGTGTATTATTAATTTCCTTCCTCAGAGAAATCTGACCACTACTTTATTCAGGGTTTTTGATTTTACACACTGGCTAAATTCTGGAAATAGACTCATGGTTTGATATTCCATTTTTGTGTGGAACAATGTAGCATTTCTTTAATTTGTTTGAGAATTTTTCTGTGTATACAATTCAAACAAAAATTTATTCTCTACTAAAGCTAAGAATCGAAGATTCTTCAATTTAATCTCAGGCAGGTTTATCAGACAAGGGCAGAAAACAACTAGAATCTTCACTAAAATATCACTAGAACAATCTCTAGGCCAAATATTAAAACTTTTCTCCCCACAGTTTAAATAACCTTCAAAAACTGTCTTCCATGCGTCTACTAGTAGGGCCCATTAAACCCCTGTTCAAGCATTAAGCTGTTTTTCTAATCTAAGTCCCAAATGCACATTTCTTCAAACAAAAGCTTCTTCAGGTCTATCACACCAATACCTTATTCTTGGTTCCAATGTCAGTCACAGAGTTTCTGTTACTATGAAAATACACCATGTCTGAAGCAACTGTTATAAAGTAAAACATTTCATTGGAACTGGATTATAATTCAGAGGTTTAGTTCATTGTCATCATGGTAGAAAACATGGTGACATGTAGTCAGAAACGCTGCTGGAGAAGGGCCCTAAAGTTCTACATCTGTGATAGCAGAAAATCTGATATTTCAAGAAATGTATGTAGTATTATTATTTCTGTTGACATTCATTTTGGTATTTATAGTCTTCTGTGCTTCCATATGAATTTTAGATTTTTTTTGTCTTTCTAGTTATGTAAAGATTGGCCTTGGGCACTTGAGAATTGTATTGAATCTTTACATTTCTTTCAGCAATGCAAACATTTTCCCAGTATTAATTATGTTAATCCTATTGAATAGTAAATTTTTTTCTATTTTCTGATTTTTTTCTATTTCTTTATTTAGTATCTTAAAGTTTAATTGTAGATGTCTTTCATGTATTTGTTTAGGTTTATTCCAAATTATGTTTTTAAATTACAAGGAACATGATTCCCCATCTCCACTTTAATTTCTTTTCCAGGGAGTAAATTTTGGTATATAGAAAGGATAATGTTGCTGGTAATTTTTTATTTGTATCTTGCTAGTTTGCTGAAAGTGATTACCAGAACTGAAATTTTTTTTTTCAGCAAACTAGCATCCCAATATGATTATTGTAACTCCACCTCTAAATGATATCACATTCCTGTTTGAAACTTTCACAGTGTTCCAATCTGCTGGGAAATACAAACTTAAAAATTCTGAATTATTTGAATATCTGACACCTAGTATCTTAGATTTTTATAAATGCTGTCTTTCCTGTCATGAATTTTAATCAGACTGTGTTTCCCTTTTACTCTTTGTTATAATGCAGACTATATTCTGTCTCAGGTCATGTATGCATCCTTTCCTCTGCCTGAATCATACATGGCTACATAATTCAGCATCTTATCTATTTCAAATATTTCCCTCAAAATGACCTTACCAAGTAAATTTTCCTAAACTGTTGAAATAAGAGCGGCGGAGCTGCTTCCCTCCCTGGCAGCCGGCCGCCCACACAGCTAGCTTTATACCCGAAATAATTACACGGAAACTGTATTCTTTTAATCACTGCCTGACCCATTAGTTCCAGCCTCTTATTGGCTAGCT
>NC_022031.1:5445620-5457239 GCF_000317375.1 Microtus ochrogaster | reverse complement strand
TCCGATCTGTTCTGTTTTCTCCGCCTACCTAAGGGTTGGCCTATGAAATGGGCCTAGGCAGTTTCTTTATTAATAAGAAATCATTCCCACATCACTAAACATATTTAAACATACAGTCCTCCTTTCTTTTCTCAGTTGCTTTCTCATCTGTGTTTTTCCTCATTATCATATTTAGTCTAGTGAGTCTACATATTAATGTAGCTGAAATCCAAGTCATCTCTGAGAAGAAAATAAGGTATTCAGTATCAAGGATGCCATCCATAACTTTTAGTTGGACCATTGTTGTAGAGAACTGTACATAGAATTGGTACTCAGTAAAGACTTAATGGATTAATTAACAGACTAATCTAATTTATTTGTAAGCTGAGTTATAGCAATATTTCTATGGTAGTTTTCTTTTGTTTTGGCAGTATTACATATTAATTGATAATATAAGATAATTAATTCAACAAATATAAGAGTTCTCTGTTTATTTAGCATGGTAATCATGTAAAAGATGACTTATTTCATATAGTTTCTAACCCTCTTTCTAGAAGTTGCTTCTATGTATGCTGCATCTATTGACCTATTAAAGAGAAAGTATAAATACCTTATTTTTGATGTACTAGAGGAAGACTGGAGCTCTTTTTCATGCTCATGCACTCCCTGTGTTTGCACAACCTACATTTTCATTGCTAGATAGTTTTCAAAACCTCAAGTGCTAATGGAAGCATTTTCATAGAAGCTTAAATCCCCTTGCACATTTTTCCTATATAACCTTGGCCTTAAATACTAACTGACTTTCCCCTTCTGTGAGCCATAATAAGTCCAAAAACCTGAAAATCTCTAGAATAATAACTCCAAGTCATAAACTCCTGCTTAGGGTCAAATTTCCAAATTGCTACTCTTGTCCGTACTATTCAAATCATTCATCCCTGCATGTCAGTATTATCTCATACCCATGGGTAAACACTAATGTACAATTTCCATACTTTATAATTAGGAAATAGTTTCTATATGTATGTTGTTTATGCATATGTTTATACATATATGTGCCACTGTACATGCCTATGAACATTAATGAATGTCATATGTCTTCTTCAACTATGCCTTGACTTTCTCTCTTATTCTTCTGAAACAGAATCTTCACTGAACTTCAAACTAGGGTGATGCCAACATGTGTCAGTGTTCCTAATGTCTCTCTACTTGTTCTTGTCACTATGTGGTATTATGGGCACACATAGCCTGTATCCTAAACCTATGAAAATATCACAGAACAATTATCATATATGTTAATATAATCTCAGTAGCTATAATAACATTATACTAAGTCTTAAGCATATGGTTCAAATTATTTCTCTAATATTTTAAATATAACAAACATTGTTAAACACTTTTCCTTCCTAAATATAATTCATGTTGATCATGTTTTGGTAACTTGACATAAACATAGACAAATCTGGGAAGTGATAATGTTACTTGAAAGAAACATGAGTATAGTCTTGTGTTTCTGTTGGACACCTGTTGGAGTGGGTGTATCTCTGACTCTATTGTGTAGAAGGAGCAGCAGGCTGTGTCCCTGCTGCCAGCTCCCGGCCACCTGGCTAGCTTATGCCCTGAAATAACAACACACAAACTGTATTCATATAAACACTGCCTGGCTAGTGTCTAGTCTCTTCTTGACTAACTCTCATATCTTGCTAACCCGTTTTTAATAATCTGTGTAGCACCACAAAGTGGTGTCTAAGCAGAAAGGATTCTAGTGTATATCCATCTTGGGCTGGAGCTTCATCGCATCTGCCCTGGAGAGGAGCAGCATGGTGTCTGCCTCACTCTTCCTCCCACCATTCTGTTCTGTTTACTCCACCCACCTATGTTCTAACCTATCAGGCCAAGCAGTTTCTTTATTAATTAACCAATGAAGCAACAGATTGATATGACACTCCTACATCATTATTGCCTTCTTTTGGAACTCTTTCTTCCAACTGGCTTGCTTTTTCTACCCTTGGCATTGGGGCTTTTGTTTTGTCTTATGTATCTTGTTTTATGATGTTTAGCTGTCATCTTTTGGAATCCTGCTCTTTTCTGGAGAAGAAACCAGGGGGAGATATGGGAATCTGGGAAGTGTAGAGAGAGGAGAAACTGGTTAGGATGTATTATATGAGAGAATTGTATTCAATAACTTTAAAAGAATGGTTGGCCCATATAGACTACTATATAGCCCAGTAGTCTATGGGATATTGTCTTGATTAATATTTGATATGGGCAGGCCCCTCTCACTGTGGAAAGTGTCACCCCAGGAAAGTGGTCCTGGGTTGTATAAGAAGGCAAGCTAAGCAAGTCACAAGGAGCAAGCTAGTAAGCAACACTACTGTGTTGTCTCTGCTTCATTTTCTATCTGTAGCTTCCTTCCTTCTGTTTCTGTCTTAATTTACATTACCAGTGTAATGAAGATATATAAGGAAAAGGGGCAAGCTGAGCAAAGAAAAACATTTGTGAAGAAATGGAGCACCAGAAAGTGGAATGGAGTTAACCTCTGTATTCAAAGAGATAAACAGATTAAGAAATGGAATAAAGGAAGTCATGAGTCCAGAGAAAGATCCCACCCAACTATGTTTTTAACTTGTAAAAAGGAATTAAAGGAAGGCTTGGAGCTGGGTCTGGTAGTGCATGCCTTTAAGCACTAAGAAGGTAGAAGCTAGTGGGTCTCTGAGACAGTCTATTATATGTAGTTTCATCAATAAAAGAAAGCAAAAAGTATGTGAAGATATACACACATTGAACAATGGGTCCATGTCCTAGGCCCAGTATACAGCAGAACTTGGTAGCTTTAGCCAAGTGAGTCTTGAGTTAGGGATTAAAAAAAAGGGGGGGGGGATGAACTCTTTCTTCATGTCTAAGAAAAGCCCCTGAGTGGAGGCATGTGTCAGGAAGGGTGTCCCTTGATAAAGAGGCCATTGTGAAATTGAGACTTAGGTTCCTTTGGATAACCTAAGATGTTGGAGATTCCCAATCCATGAGATATCTGCTGAGGAAAGCTCCTAAAATGGAGTGGAAACAACCCAAGAGAGCAAAATATGTTACAGTCAACAGTGGTGAAATAAGTTGGAAATTAAAGAATATTTTTGGCATAAAACATGTAGATGTAGAGTTCAGTGTTTGCCCAGCTGTTTTTTTACCTTGCTTTAACCAGTATCTCCTCACTATGCTCCCTTCCCTGTGCTTTGGAATGGTAATGTATATCCTATATGTTGGAAATATGTGATCTGCTTTTCATTTTGATTTTACAGGAGATTACAGTTGTGAGATTATATGAATCTCAGAAAAGACATGGAACTTTGGGATTTTAAATAAGTTTGAGACTGAATTATGAAGCTATAAAAACTTTTAAAGTTGAACTGAATGAATTTTTTAATTATGATATGGCCATAAGCCTTTGGGAGCCAGATAGTAGAATGTGCTAGTTTGAAAGAAGAATGACCCCCATAGGGAATAGCACTATTAGGAGTTTCGGCCTTGTTGGAAGAAGTGTATCATTGTGGAGGCAGGATTTTAAGTCTCGTATGTGTTCAAGATACTGCCCAGTGACACAGACCACTTCTTGTTGCCTATAAGATGTAAAACACCCACCTACCTTTTATTACCATGCATACCTGCATGTCACCATGTCATGTCATCATGATAATGGACTAAATCTCTGATACTGTGAGTCGCTCCAATTAAAAGCTTTTCCTTTATAAGAGTGTCCATGGTCATGCTGTATCACCACTGCAATAAAACCCCAGTTAAGGCAGCTTGTAAATATCTGTCATCAAAATAAATTCTTTATTCTGATAGAGGTAAGGACTAAAGAGAAAGGCTGATAGTGTCACACAGGCCTATGGGAAAATAATTCTTATTTTAATTGCTCATCCTCTTTATGATGGTCATTAGGGGAAACATCATGTTTTCCAATAGTCATGATAATGCTAGGTTTCAAATATCATACCGTGGGACAATCAATGATACAGATTCCCAAGAAAGCATCTCTAAGCAGATTGGTGCATGTTTTACTTAAAGATTTAAGAATAATAAGTTTCTGCTGTTTCTTCTTCACAAAATAATACCTTGGGCTTTTTCACCTCAGAGGGAATATTTTGTGACACTTTCAAATCTCCCATAAGGTGGGAGAGAAACACATTGTGGTGAAAACTGAATTACTTCCCTGTCTTTGTATGGTTCACTCAGTCTCCTGTGATAGTTTCAGACAACCAATTCCAAGGGGGATATAACAACAGACATCTATGAGTATTTTCCCAATATGGCATCTATCTGCTCTTGTAGTTGTCAATAAAAAATATTGATACTATCATGGTGAAGTCAGCTGGCGTTTCAGGAACAGAATTTTTCTCTATGATGACTTAAAATATAAAAAAGCAAAAAATTCGGAAACAACATTCCTCAGAACCCAGTAATACCGCTTTTGGGTATATATCTCATGGATGCTCAATAGTGCCATGAGGACATGTACTCAACTATGTTCATAGCAGCATTGTTTGTCATAGCCAGAGGTAGAATGCTTGACTTTTATGCATGAGGCATTAAATTTGAATGTAAACACTATACCAAACAAAGAAACAAGAAAAGAGTAACAGCACACACATGTACAAATACACAGACAAATAACAAGAAAACGAATGTACTTTGTTTTCTTAATAATAAATTCTATTCATAATTTCCCTATGAGAATGTTATTCTTTTTATGCAATTGTATTTTTTTATTCTATTACATTTAGAACATAAAGAATAACTATAAAATAAAGTATCTTGAAGACATAAGAACAGAAATTAGAGAAAACTTATTAGGACAATTCTGATTCCTCTCAGTTTCTGTGGTTAAAAAAGATGGTTTAATGTGATGAAGCAGTTGTGGTGGAAAACTAATTTCGATGGGTGTTGTCATGGATTCTTTAATGAAGACAATGAAATTATCTCCCTTCAGATGTATGGCCTGTTTGAAAAGCAAGACCTTGTGATGATGTGGATTGCTTTATATCCTTATCTTTAAATACTTGGAAGAGCAATAGACATTCTTGAAATGTGATTTGAATGGTGACTTTGGTAAAGAACGGAGGATCATCTAACTTTCTTTTGTACATCAAGTAAATGTATTTTCAAACACAGGCATGCTATAGGGAGTATGCTGAACAGACACAAAACATATTTAAGTGTGGTTGGATTGCTTTTATTATTTGACTTGTTTTATCCCATTGTAGAGATGAAAACTGTTCACACTGAATATTAATAAAATGACACAAAAAGACAAAGGACACACCAATTTGTTTTTAAAAGAACCAGTATTTATTAAGAAATTATGTGCTGAATGTGCATAAATCCTGTAGGGATGGTCTCTCCCTTTTCCACTGCACAAGACAATAGCCAAGAGATTTTGGAAAATACAATGCTTGGGAATAGAGGATTCTGAAGACTAGGGAATGAGATGATGGGTGTGTGCACTAACTGAAATTTTGGGATCCCAGGACAAGACAGTCTTTTTCTTATTAGTCTACTTCTCATCTTTTCAAATACTGAAAACTGTCTGCAGAATTTCACAGTCAGTCTCAAGTAAGAGGTGATTATTGGATCATTTCAGCTCACTAGTGCCAAGCATGCTCACAGGTCAAACCAATGTCCTTAAATGGTTGCATCACTTCTGAAATAAGGGCATTCTTTTATTAATAAAATGGTGCTTATAAAGGGCAGAAATATAGCTTTTCCAAATAGTTTTCCTCATAGTCTAAAGTACCTTAAACTATAAATAGAAAATAAATTATAGAAACTAGCATACAATGTATATTCTCCATATGACATTGCTGGAAACAAGCTTTAAATGTAGAATTGCAATACTATGTGACTATGTGATCAACAATGACACATGCTAATCATAAAAATAGCTTTTACAAATATACATTTGTATACAGTGTCTCTCTCACCATTCATTAATGTTCTTCACACTTTAAGACTTACAAAACATAATTAAAAAGAGGGAAAACACATTTACAATGTAAACCATAAAATGACAATTTTACAGCTTTTAACACATAAAAAATGGTATGTCTAAAAGTGAACAGTATGGTCCATATGACTGGGGCTTTATATAAACTGAATTGGAGGTGCTGCTGTTCAGAATGAAACCACCTTTGACATTTCTCCGCATGTCACAGCCTCTTTTTCTTCTTTTACAATATTGTATACAACTTCAGATCACTTTATCTGTAGAAACTGAAAAGAGAAAAAATTACTTGAAAAAGGCAGACATTTGTGGTTTGTTGTTTTTAGCATGTGGGTATACAAATTATATCTGAGGAGTAAATAAAGAAAAAACTAAAGCAGTAACTATGACTTTAGATCATATATGTTTTAAATCAGTATTTTTGTTGATTCTTTCAGATTGATCATATTAACCCCTAAGCCTCCTGTCACTCCTCCAAGAAGGACTACCCCCATACTATTTTTCTGCCTGCCTCTGTTCCTTCCTTCCTTCCTTCCTTCCTTCCTTCCTTCCTTCCTTCCTTCCTTCCTTCCTTCCTTCCTTCCTGCCCTCCTGCCCACCTTCCCTCCTTCCCTCCTGCCTTCCTGCCTTCCTGCCTTCCTGCCTTTCCTTCCTTTCCTTCTTTTGTGTAGATCCTTTCACATCTAATTTGTGCTGCCCATATACTGGTGAGTATGAAGCCATTCACAGAAGCATCAAAGATACAAATGATAAGAACACAGTAATCAAGAAACATTGATTCAAAGAGATCTAAAAGCCTTTATTGGCCCCACATATATAAATGCACATTTCATGAAATCCTTGTCAGTGTGTGAGACTGAATTGTCCTTTGTAGCATATGGACTCAAAGATTAGTGTATTAGGATACTGTTACTATATAAGCAGTGTTCAGAGAGTCCAGTTTTATCCCATGCTTTTTTCAGACCCAGGCCAGCTGGCCTTGGTGAGTTCCCCATAGAACATCCCCATTGTCTCAGTGTGTGGGTGCACCCCTCGCAGTCCTGAGTTCCTTGCTCGTGCTCTCTGTCCTTCTGCTCCTGATTTGGACCTTGGGATTTCAATTGCTCTTCGTGCTGATGAGGGAGGGGGACTTGATCGGGGGAGGGGGAGGGAAATGGGAGGCGGTGTCGGGGAGGAGGCAGAAATCTTTAATAAATAAATAAAAATAAATAAATAAATTTATTTATTAACTTCAGTGTGATTAACTTCATCCAAAATAAATTGTGTGGAACTTCAGAAATGGCACAATTGGAAAAAAGTGTTATAAAATTTATAGACACATTGTCTTAGTTAGTGATTCATTCTGAAGATATATCTGGGCTCTGTATAATTTCATACTTAAAAAATGTTTCAGTGTAGTTAATTAGGAGGACTTACTGAAACTTAATGGAGTATAAACTTAAACAGTTTTAAAATTAAAACTTAAATTGTTTTAAAATTAAACAGATCACCTAATTTTAATTTAAAATTTTTGTATTAACAACTGAATTGAAATGCCTAATATATAATTATGCTTAATTTTATATAATTTTATAATTGTGGTTAATGGTTCAATACAAATTTGTTATTGTTAAATGTTAAGGTGTTCCAAAGGTTCCTTATTTATTAGATGCTAATTTCAAAATAATTATAAATTACATCGATTTTACAATATTTTTCAAAAGAAAGGGAACCAAATTAAACAAAAAAAATTAGACCTGCTGTTCTCCCAAAATCTTCAAAGATCTTTGATGGAAAAATTATATATGTGCCAACAACAAGGACAAGACTAAATTTGGCACTTAGGTGATACTAAGTGCCTGGATGTGTTCAGAGGCCGATTTGTCTGGCACACAGTCATCTTTAAACTAAACTCAGTGGACCTAGGTAGCAATTTCTCTTTGTCATCCTGCTCATCCTTCATGCTAATGAACACAACAAGAAAAGTAATGCCAGCCCTGTGAGAGGCAATTACATATAAAATGTTTATTAGACCATAAATGATACTGATAATAATTTTATATTAAGAAAAATGCTGTCAAAGTTTTTTTCCATAAATATTTAATGTAGTGTAATTGTAATGATTGTTCTGTCTCTTTAGGGACAAGCCATGCCTACTCCCTTCCTGCTTGCAGCCTCAGAGCCCCACTTTCTCTTTTCCTGTCCCCTCTCTCGGAAAGTCAGCCTCTCCTTCTCTCTCCCTCTCCCCCCTTTCTTCCCCTTCTCCCCCTTTTGCTTTCCCTCCATAATCCACATAATAAATGTCTAACTTTACTCTGTATCTCTGTATGGTATGTTTATCCATCTCTCTTCCCCACTGGCCACAGTCACATGGAGAGCTACTGCTTGGTCGTATGCACCGTCCCTGCTTGGGACTGGCTACCTTCGGGACCCGGCAGCTCGCAGCAAACATATCTGCATGGTGTGCCTATTTGTCTGCCCCGGGGACGCCCAGAGGAAAAGTCACCTTTGGAGACCTGCTGCATGGTGAGCCCAGGACTGGCTGCTCTAGGACCGCTGCCCTCTCTGCTCTCAGGACCAGCAGCAAATCCATTACAGTAATGGTCTGGTGAATTTTTATTTAGAATGTCCATTGAAAACCTGATTGAGTCACAGGGCTTCAGGTTATTTTGTTGTTGTTTTATGGGTTTTTTTTTCTTATTACTGAATTCTTACTATGGCTATTATGTTGAAAGTCTAAAGAAGGTAGGACATACTAAAATATTTAATATATTAGGTATTAGGAACTTTTTCATTAAAAAAAACAGACTGTTTGTCAAAACAGACAAATAAAGTACCAGTAAATAAGAAACCAAATATTTTATATTACAAATTATATTTACAAGGTTTGGGTGCCAAATTACTATTCAAAGACTCTTACAAATGCTTTGTGGATCTTGATGCATTTATATGTATTATCTTAAAATAATGTATTTCAATTTTGATTTTCAGCTATAGTATATCTTATGTAATTAAAATTAAACAAGTGTTAATAAAACTTGCATCTGCAGAAAACAACAATCCAGGAATATGACACGAATGCATTTTGATACTATCTTTATATCTTTATATAAAATATATATTTAATTATCTCCTTTTGTTTCTAATTGCTCAATCTATAGCATATGCATCTTAAACATGTATTTAAAAATTAAAACATTCATTATTTTTTCTTAATCTAATTCTAGGATGTACACATGTATAGGAGGAATCAATTATGGTATAAAACCACAATATTTTGAACTCATGATTCAAAATTATATACTATTGTTTGTGTGGACTAAACGAAGTTTTGTACATAATCTGTAAGTAAATACCAAAATGAGAAATTATCATTTTGGAAGAAATACCTTAAGCAATGTGAGTTAACCCCCAGATGAATGCTATTATGCAAAAATCAAGCACTGTAGTATTAGAAGCTGATTGATGAAATAAGGTCATTGGCTAATAAAGAAACTGCCTTGGCCCATTTTATTGGTTAGAACATAGGAGGGTGGAGTAAACAGAACAGAATGCTGGGAGGAAGAGGAAGTGAGCTCAGACTCAACTGCTCTACTCTCTGGAGAAGAGGCCATGCTCCCTTGTCCTGGACAGACGAACGCGATGAAGCAAGCCGCCAGGTCAGACATGCTGAATCTTTCCTGGTAAGACCAGTGCTACACAGTTTATTAGAGATGGGTTGATCGGGATATCAGAATTAGCCAGTAAGGGCTAGAGCTAATGTGCCAAGCAGTGTTTAAAAGAATACAGTGTCCATGTAATTATTTCAGGGCATAAGCTACTAGGTGGCCGGGGTGCTGGGGACGCAGCCCTGTTGCTCCAATTACTACTACAGCTGATTGGTAAAAACTACATGCAGGAGGGAGCTAGTAGAGCTGAAATGGCTGCAATCACCCTCTTGTCATAGAGTCTTAATTATTTTCTTACTACAGATGGAAAATGCTGTAATTAATGTTGTAGCTGTTTTGTAAAGTTTCCATTGACTGTATTTTTTCATATTAAATTCTGAGATATCACTTTGATTTAGAATATTTGCATACTGTCCTGCACATCTGGCAATCATTCACTTTATTAGAAAGGAAAACACCAAGTTGTAGACTGCTGTTTATTCTCTCTTATGCTTTTTATACCTTTCTTTATTTCCTCCTTTGTTCTTTAATTATAAATGATCTTGTAAAATGATGACTGTAGGGGGAAGAAAAGAGGAAAAGAGGTCTTGAAAACAATATATTGAAATCTTTCCAGAAATTTATAAAGTCTATCATGAGTATAAAATAGAAACATGACTTGAATAAAATTTTTTTTCATTAAATAATGGAAAAATTATTCTCAAAGATTTTATAGAAATTCAAATGTGAGAAAGGCTTCCTGTTGATTTCTAATATCCTAGAGAGAAAGGAATAAGCTGTGACATTCTAAATGCCTTCTTTTCCTTCAGGTAAATGGCCATTTGTGAAATTCGTTTGTTTAGTATAATGTAAAACTAATTGTGCTCTCTTGAATAGTGGGTAATTTATCTTCCTGCTGTATGGAAGCTTGAAGGCTTTTAAAACAAATTCGCTTGATGATAAATGTTATTTTTTCCAACGCTCATTTGCTTTTATTTCTGAAAATGACACAGGAAATCACTCTAACAAGACTGTATTATTCTTCTTCTGTTTTACTAAGATGAAGAAGACAGCATGAACCACAAACCAAGTTTGTTTACTTTTAAGCCCCATGTATTCATGTTTGTTGAAATGAAGCAATACCGTAAAATTGGAAAAACTACAACTTACATAAAGTTTTACCACAAAAGAAATAATACTTTAAAATACAGTTTATGAATTATCATTTATGAGAAATGTTTATCTTTCTAAATTGTGATGTGTAACAATCAGATATTTTATATTGTCTTTGCAATATCCTTAAAGGCAAAAAAATAAGAAAAATTAGATAATATTGGTACATATATAACAGTAATAAGTACCTTGTCAACACTGTACACAAGGGTATGCTATGAAATTTATCACGAAGGGCAGTGGGATTGTAGGAATTTGAGACATGACTAAAATATAACCAATGATTATTAAATCAGGCAAATGAAGAGTGTGTCAATTAGAAAATCCAGAGAGTCTTGGAGGAAAGTTTAGTTGTGTTCATCAAACAACTGTCCACAAATATATCTTACTATTAGACATGAGCCTGGCCTCTGATAGGCACGCTACTACAGATAGATACATCGGCAACCCAAGTATATTTAACCACAGCCAAATCTGTTTTAAATGCATGTTCTCCAATAAAAACGTAGAACCCTAGTGTCTAAATTTTACCAATGGGAAGAGAATGCTCAGGACAGAGACCAGGCAGATTTAGCTATCAATATGACCGAAAAATTAGAATCAGACCTTCTGAATTTTATGCCACTCTGTATTAGTTTATACTACTGTGATATCTCTGAATAAAATCCACTTATTATAAGAAATATTTATCAGAAATGACTTTTAAATATCTGATGAATTGGTACATGATTGGTTGGCTCTTCTAAAGTAACTTGCTTTTGAATTTGCAGCAAGAACGAAATATCACAGGAGAGTGGTATGACTGAGTATTTGGGTAAGCCCAGGCTCACGTCTAATACTAAGAAATGG
>NC_022031.1:5443681-5445520 GCF_000317375.1 Microtus ochrogaster | reverse complement strand
ATGACTGAGTATTTGGGTAAGCCCAGGCTCACGTCTAATACTAAGAAATCAGTTGGTAGAACATGAGACTATTAATCTCAGGGTTGTGGGTGCCAATTTGTTGGAGGGGACTGCTTGTTTGTCCCCGCCACCCAGAACCAAAATAACCACACAGAAACCATATTATATAAACCACTGCTTAGCCAATTAGCTACAGCTTCTTATTGGCTAATGCTTATATCTTAATTTAACCCATCTCTGTTAATCTCTGTATTGACATGTGGCTGTGGCTTACCGGATAAAGTTTCATCTGTCTGTCTCTAGAAGGGCTACATGGTTTCTCTCTGACTCTGCCTCCTTTCTCCCAGCATTCAGTTTAGTTTTCCCTACCTACCTCTATTCCTCTATACCTCTGCTATAGCAGTTCCTTTATTTATCAATGGTAATCACAGCATAAAAAGGGAAATTCCTCATCAGTAGACAGTTTTGGGGTGGACACAACCAAGTTTCCCACATGTGGCAGTTGAAAAGCAGAATTAAAGAGAGGGGATAGGGACAAGTTCTACTATTAAAATAAATGTCCAGTGACAGAATACTCCAAGCAGACCCCACCTACTGATCACTCACTCAACTACAAACCTCCGAATGCATTTAACATTCAATGGGATTCCTATCCTTGCAATTCAAATACCTTTCAGAATCATCACAGCCTGGGGAATAAGCCTTCAGTACGCTGGCTTTTTAGGGGAACATATCTTTTCAGAACTCTAATGCAATTGTTTCCCAAATATATAATTGCCTGAGGTATTGATCCCTAAGTTCTCTGGATCTGTAAAACTAGTTTCAGACTCCGGTTGGTGATAAGTAATAAGATTATAGACCTGCCAACCTGCTAGCTGATCTTGTCTGTATTTATGAACATTTGCCTTATAGATTTCCAAATATTACTAGGAAAACATTTATAAACATGTCAGTGCATATGATTTTTTACTGAAATTGAACAGAATGAGTGAGAGATTGTATGTTATCCCTTTATATAAATGAGTGAAAATGTGAAGTTCCAAAGAGTTTGAAAGACAATCAGCTGGAATTCCTGACTAGAGTCATCAACCTGACTGCCTTCAGGAATCCTTAGCATTACTCTTGGTCATTATATCTTCTGAACATCAGAACTGTCAGATGATCTTGTTAAACTTAGATTGTTAGAGTCCTATCTATTTGTTCTCATGCATGGCATTTCTTTTCATTTTTAACTATCTTAGGACCATCTCAGTTCTTGGGACCAGCTTGATTTCACTGTTGAAAGGCTGTCCTTTGAGGACCTTTGAAATCCTACCTATCTGCTGACTGTTCTTTCCCTAAGACCATATCTTGGAATTATTCATTTAACTGACAGTCTCAAAAAATTAGGTAACTCCTCTTGATAGGGCATTATCTTCATCTGAAATATTCTTAGACTCTTTCTGAACTATTTACAACTTGCTGGATTCCATAATCTCACATTCTGTCTGTGTGATAGGCCCCACTGCAAACAGGATCCACCCAGCCTCCATATTGAATGTGGGTCTTGAACTGGTACTTAAGAAATGAGAGCAACCATCTGGACAAAAGTAACAAAGGTCTTTACTTCAACAGTCTCTTGATATCTGTGTTGAAATAAGAGCGGCGGAGCTGCGTCCCCAGCACCCGGCCGCCTGCAAGGCTAGCTTTATACCCAAAATAATTACACAGAAACTGTATTCTTTTAATCACTGCCTGATCCATTAGTTTCAGCCTCTTATTGGCTAGCTCTTACATATTGATCTAACCCATTTCTATTATTCTGTGTGGCCCATGAGCCGCCTTACCAGGAATGATCTT
>NC_022031.1:5435609-5442393 GCF_000317375.1 Microtus ochrogaster | reverse complement strand
GGTCTGGTCCTCTGTGAAAACAAAAGAAGACCCTTTCCAAAGCATCATATCCTTAGACCCAAATTTTGAAATCGTAAAACCCTTATACCCATTCTGGTTTAGCTTGGCAGCCCATATAATGAAATGTCTCTTTGTATTTAGCTCCTTTACAGTCAAAAATTTTAAAGAAAGCACAATAATACAAAGAATCCAGAATCTCTGTGAATTTTTCATTTTTACGTGGCTTATTTTTCTTTATTTCTCTTAATCTATAACTATCTGTATTCTGTCTTTTTAAGGACTTTACCTTTTTTTTAAAATATCAACTTTATTCTCTATTTTTTTTTCTTCTCTCTCTCTCAAGCCTATGTACATTCATCCAACAGTGTGGTCTTTTATGCCTGAATCTGTTTTTTTGTGAATCTGTAACATTTTTTTACTATCAAGGAGCATTTTTTAAAATGTTAAGCAGTTGTTAAAAACTTAAGTTGCACCATGTATAAGTAATACGGTACCGCCTGTGTTCAGCCCAGTCTAAAGTTATCACTTTGTGCGCTGTTATCACAGTAATTACGGTAGTTCCTGCCTGAGGTCAGCACAGTTCAGCTGGAGCAGCCGCTCCTGCCTCAGATCCATTTGGTGCCCCTGAGCTGAGCATAGTTCCAGGCACACAGCAAGTCCACATTGGTGCCACAGTCAGCAGTTTAAATCTGAGACTGAGCTTGCAGCACAGAAACGCTTTTCATCCAAGTTACAGCAAAATCTGACACGCAGAGCACTGCGCAGTCTGAAAACAATGGCAGGAATCCGCCATGCTCTTCCCCCTGCCTAAGCCTGATTCTACCACCTGGGCAGACGGGAGCGCTGAGCCATCAGCAAGGTCTCAGAGCACTCTCCTTTCGATCCCAAGCGGGAACACAAACATCCAGTCCCATAATATCCATTGAAATGCTTTAAAGCCAGAGTCTGCATTGGCGGCACAGTCCCAAGAAGCCACACTTTTAAATGACACAGCGTTTTTTCTGCTGCTGTTGCCGAATCAGGAACTCTCTCTACAGCATGCCACCAACAAACAGCAAAAATCTGTGTTAAACTCTCTCTCCCTTATTTTTAAGCCTTCTCAGGTTTTTAAGTGGATTTAGTCCATCATGTTGGGCGCCACTCTGTTGAAATAAGAGCAGCAAAGCTGCGTCCCCAGCACCCGGCCGCCTGCATGGCTAGCTTAGCTTATGACCCGAAATAATTACACGGAAACTGTATTCTTTAGAACACTGCCTGACCCATCAGTTTCAGTCTCTTATTGGCTAGCTCTTACATATTGATCTAACCCATTTCTATTAATCTGTGTAGCCCACAAGCTGGCTTACCAGGAATGATCTTAACCTGCATCTGTCTGCAGTGGGACAATCATGGCGACTCCCTGACTCAGCTTCTTTCTCCCAGCATCCTGTTCTGTTTTCTCTGCCTACCTAAGGGTTGGCCTATGAAATGGGCCTACGTAGTTTCTTTATTAATAAGAAATCATTCCCACATCATATCTGATAGTCTCTTGATATCTCTTGATATCTTGATATCTGATTTTTTTCTAACTATGTAGTTTTAAATGGGACCCTGATTAGTTAAAGAAACATAAAAATATGTTGCATTAGCTGTATATATTGGAAAAATTAAGTTTCCTTGAGACATTAACTGCAGTGACAAGCCATGGTCCATGATTCTTGATCAAACCTGATCCACTGCCTTTAGGGAGTGTTGTATTCCTTTTATTTTTTTCTCTATTCTGCTTTCTCAATTTAATAACACCCCTCAAAAATGTATTCTTAACTATTCAGTTTTACAACCTTAGCTAATTTGTCCTGTTTAATAATTTTCAATTTTATTCAATCTTTCATCAGAAAAGTGTAACTAAGAGGCAATGGGGCTTTACATTATGGTGGTTTATAAGTAGGTATCCAAAATTATTAGTTTTACTCATCTGTGAATCAATGTTTTCTATAATGTCTTAGAATTTGAGTGCTTATGTTAGCATACTTTATTTTTTCCTAAAATTAAAATGAAACCTATAAGTATTAACATACTTATGAATATAAGAGAAAAGAAAACATATTACTAAGTTAACCTTATTTAATTCATATGGATATAAAATATAAGAAAATAAAATACCACTGGGTTTCATGATTTATTCTTTAGTGTAGTTTTATGTGCTTGTCTTGTTGGAATAATATAAGGTGTTCCACTTCAATTTAAATAAAATGTGCTAAAATATGATTATAATTACAAATGTCATATCCTTGCTGGGTATTTTTTTGGCATGTGGTCTATCATATATGATTTTTAAAAATTTCCATTAAAGTCAAACAACATCATTTCCTCTGTGTAAGCACTGCTTTTGCTAAAGATGTCATTAGCATGATAATAATTTTGGCATCTAGATTCACATAATCTATTTATATTTGGAGAACATTTCTTTTCATTGAAATCACAAATTATTTTCAAGTGAAAAGAAAATAGTATTTTTCTTTTGGATTCATTTTGGGAATTGTTTCTTATTTATGGAAAATGTAATGATGCCTTTTCCACTGCAACTCCAGAAATATGAAGAAATAGCATGAGAGGGTAGCTGAGCACGTAATACAGATTACCAAGTCCAGTACCCAGTGATTTAGAGCTCCTCACAAATCAAGGAGATGTCTGTATGACTGTGGCTCTATCTACTGCAAGTGACATGGAATTCCTAACCTCTGTTTGCAGATATTCATGGTTGCAAAACTGTATTATCCTCAGTCTAAATCTATTAATTTTTTCAAGTGTATATTAAACCAAAAATTTACAGAGCTTGTTAATAATTCAGAGAGCTGAGGATAATCAAAATGTATAACTATTGAAAAGTATAGTCATGTAAGTGGCTCCCAGTTAGCAATTATGGGGCCTTGTCATATTCTGCAGCATGGCAGAAGTAAACAAGTTGGAGAATAATTCTAGATGGTGACAATAGGAATCAGAGGAGAAATATGTCACTCAGTTTGTTTTGGAGACCACATATATGCTGAAGAATAAAACAAGGTCCAATCATTATAACAACCCTTATGATGACATCAAGAAGATTTCTTAGAGCATGGGATTCTGAGAGCTTTGCCTAAAACTGCTTTAATCTGTTTTAAATGCAGAGTTGAATTGCCCAAAACTTGAGGGGTGATTTGAGAATGACACATAATCATAACTTTTATGTGTACATCATGTTGAAATGAAACTGATTATTGTGTTATGTAATTTTGCTTAAAATTAAATTTTCCATGTCATGATTTAATTAATTCAGCACTGAAATTACCTGAATTACATTGATAACCTGTAAGTTGGGAAATGCTTGACATTATGGTTAGGGCATGGTTTGAGTATGTCCCTAAGTTTTGAGTATTGCGACACTGTGGTCAGTGAGCTGTGTGAGCTTGTAGGTCTTTAGGAAATAAAATTATTAGTAGGCACTGAGGACATCCACCTGAAGGGATATGGTAGCTCTCATGGGAGTCTGAGGTAATTCTTTCATGATTGCTGTCAGGAAAAGAGCAAGCCTACCTTTCCCAACATTACTCTAGCTGCTTTTCTCACCATGCATTCTCCTTATCATGTAGAAGGCTCTACCTATCCTACAGCATCTGCCATGGGGCCTTTGACAGACCTAGGACTCTGAGGATCTGAGGCCATGCCCTAAAACTTTCAAAACTGTTAACTAGATTTGATTGTAATGCTATCTAGCACTAGATATTCCTTTATAGTGTTGGGGAAAGAATAATACACCATATAGACATATTCAAATTTGCTTTAAACTATAAGGAATGAGGCATATCTTTGGCCAATCATTCTTCTTTGAATGTTGCATCAAAGAGCAAGGTCCCGTCTATATTAGACCAAGATTATACATCCCTATTCTTTCCACTTGTAAGTAACACAAAGGGAGATTCAGTAGGCACAGGTGATCTATGTGACCTTATGGCATTAGAAAAAAGGAGAAGAGACACAGGGAAAGTATTAGAACTTCAACAGGACTGCCACCATGGACTTCATTGATATGCAGTCATTCTTTCAGTAAGTGTGCGTGTGTGTGTGTGTGTGTGTGTGAAAGAGAGAGTTCCTGTTGTAAGCTAATTAAAAGCATTTTAATTAAAAAGTTGCTTTAAGCATTTGTCTAAAAACGATCTTTAATGAAAGTACTTTTCAGTTGAGAAAAAAGAACAATAAAACTGATCATTGTGGGTTATGTAATTTTACTTAAAATTAAATTTGCCATGTCATGATTTAATTAATTCAGCACTGAAATGACCTTAATTACATTGATAAGCTGTAAGACTTGCAGGAACTTGAGAATTCAGCTATACACACTCACTAATGTTATTGTATATATTTACAAACTACATTCTAATGATTTATGAAGATTTTAATGATTGTGTCTGTTTTAGAATCACTGACATTCTCAATTGAGTAGGATTTGTAAGTTTTAGTAAGTTATCTTTAAAATAGCAATAATAATTTTGTTGTTATTCTAAATTGTTTTAGTTCTAGGCCAAAAGTTAATTAATACTAAGATTATTAAGAACCTTGAAATTTCACACATTTGATTGCTTTGTACAGTTACTTATAGAATTAGCTGTGGTAACACAAAAACGAGTAAATTTATATTGAACAGAAACCTGTAATTTAAAATCAATTGTGATATATATGTTTGTTTGTGTGTGTATTTGTATGTGTGTGTGAGTATGCTATATAGATATATACATATACATACTTTTCAGCAACTCTCATTTAATTAATATACTATTTATACTATTCAAAAACAAGATTGTAGTAAATTTTTCCAGTTTCTATTTCTAAAAATAGAAATCTTTACTATACTGTTAAAGGTCCTTGTTTTATCAGTGTACTTAAGAAGTATTGGGCAATTTTCAAAAGAACATTAAGCACTATGCCTCTGGAATATTTTCAAAATATCTTGAAAATTCAAAACCTGCTGAATATAAAGAATCCTGAATGATTCAGGAGCATTTTTAGAGACCCATAGTACCAGAGATAATTGTGATTATTTGTTAAAAAAAAATCCGGAAAGAAAATATACTCAGAAACAATCAGAAAGCGGAGTTTTCTGCCTTATGCCCAGGTCATGCTCTCTGCAGGACTACATTTTGAAGAAGAAAAAAAAAAACTTCATGAAACAAGTTTTGGGTATCAGATCATTTATCCAGGCTTTAGTTTCTTCATTATAAGGAAATCTATTATTTAGAATTTGTGTTAGTCATTATCCTGGAGTGGATCAAACGTAAATAAAGATGTGCATGTGCATCATTTTAGTTCAATATACCAATGAAATATTTCAGTATATGCTGATTTTTCTCTTAAAAGCTTCTTGTGGACAAATCTGACCACTAATCAAAAATAAATCATATATTTTATCTGAAGGAATTTTCTTGGTCATAATTTTCTCCATTAAATCTAATAAATTGTTCTTTTCTGCTCATTAGAATATCTGTTTCAGATCTAACCTGGACTGTGCCTATAAAGAAGAAGAAGGGCTCTGTATTTAGTTGGACTTCTTTGATATTTGAAGATATCAATTTTTTCTACTGCATTCACAGAGAGATATGTAACATCAAGTGTTACCCTTTTGTAGGGGTGATGGGTGATGCTGTTATTTTTTTCCTTTTAAGTGAATTTCTATTCATTTACTTTTCTTTCTTGTAACTAAATAAATGTATATTTGTTCTTGGTCTCTATTCCTAGAGAATCTCTTACAATATTGGAATGATGAAGACAATGCAAGGATCTTTAGCAACCATTTTGATCTCACCTGACATTATGCTAAAGACTTAAAATCGTGTTCCTTTGCCATGGAATAGGTCACCAGAGACACAGGAAAAAGAGGGCATGAACAAGGATTCTAGTTGGGAAAGGTTGGGCTGTAGGAGGTTGAACAATGTGAAAGCTTGTAATAAGAAACATATTGTGTTAAGCATGTCACATGCTTTAAATCTACTGAGACAGGTACTTGCAAGTTTTAGAACCCATTCAAGACTTCATCCTAGGTGCAGATTCTCTGCATCTTTTCTGGATCTCTTTTATCATTTAACCATAAGTTATGTAAGCAAATTATCCAGCAGAAAGCCATGATAGATTGGAAGTATGGGTCATAACACAAACATTACCTTTACAACTGAAGTATAGGAGCCTTATAGGACTGGGGTCCACTTTATAGGTTCTGACACTGTCTCCATGTTCCAGGTACAAAATGGATAGTGTTATAGATCACCAGTTGATACTGACTGTAGAGTCCAATGAATGCATAGAGAACAGTCATTGGTCTGATGTCATGAGTATAGAGTCAAGCACAACACAATGCTGTCCATAGACCCTCATAGTGCTGTTACTTTTTGCAAACAAAATAATAATAGCTAACATTGAATGTTTTAGTGCAAATATTTCATTCATTGAAACATTGTGGAAAATGTAAAGTAACAATTAGTTTTCTGTCTTTTATGGGTCAATAAATAGCATGAATTACATAAGAAGAATGTTACTATAATCTTAAAAACTAATTTATTTACATCTTTTGTTATTCACTTTGCATTTATAGATCTAGTTCAAAGATAAAGGTCCTAAATTCATACTTAGAAATTAAAATAGAAAACATAAATTTTGCAGTAACAAAATGATTCCTTAAATCAAAAGGGTTGATATGAAAATGACTGAAGTAATATGCTGCTCACATGACTTTAAAACATATTTAATTCATTGATATTCCATTGAAGGCGGATCGGAT
>NC_022031.1:5431755-5433744 GCF_000317375.1 Microtus ochrogaster | reverse complement strand
TCCTTAAATCAAAAGGGTTGATATGAAAATGACTGAAGTAATATGCTGCTCACATGACTTTAAAACATATTTAATTCATTGATATTCCATAGAATTTCTACATTCTGTCTTTCTCTCTCTCTAGCATATATGTATATACAATATATATATATCTAATGTATAATATATATCTCTAATAGTATATATATATATCACTGCATAAGTGCAGAATTATGTGTACATATATATGCTTATCTAAATCCTCCTAACCTAGTGTTTCCTTTTTTTTCTTTTTATTGATTTTATTTAGCTATACATTTTTCTCTGCTCTCCTCCCTTCCTCTCTTTTCCCATTCAACCATCTCCATGGTCACTATGCTCCCAATTTACTCAGGAGATCTTGTCTTTTTCTACTTCCCATGTGGATTAGATCCATGTATGTCTCTTTTAAGGTCCTATCCTTAGGCTCTTTTAGGATCTAGGTTCTCTGGGGTTGTGTATTGTAGGCTGGTTTTCTTTGCTTTATGTCTAAAAGCCACTTATGAGTGATTACATATGATATTTGTTTTTCTGGGTTTGGGTTACCTCACTCAATATGATGTTTTCTAGATCCATCTGTTTGCCTGCATCCGTGGTTTCTTATTGTCAAATAAGGCTTGACCAGGATCTTCTGACTGTCATTGTTTCCTCACCTTACTTAAGTCCAGTTACCCAGCATCCTGGAAAAAACTATAGATATTTTACTCCTCAGCAAAAGCAGTAGAATGTTGTCCACTGTTTTTTTTTTCTGGGGGGTGGATGTTCAAAGATGACACTTTCTCCTTAATTCACTGAGCCTTTTAACTGGTTGAGGAATAATTTTTCCACAATAGCCATAATTTCTATACTTGACTTGTTTAAATAAAAGGTAACTTGCTTTCAGGGCTTTCTATTGGCTTTTTTCTGGGGGGTGGGATGTATATTTGGCATGCAGTAGGACAAGAGCTCAAAGAGGGAAGAAAAGTAAACAGTGTAAACACTGTTTTATTTGTCTACACCAATCCTGCTGGCAAAATGTCACCTTTATTCCCATTTTACAGATAAGAAAGCAGTTCCAGAAAAGACAAGCACTTGTCCACATTGATAGTTATTTTTCACGACCCAATATTTTGTCTGTACGATCTTACTAATTCACGTATTAACACTACATAAACCTCTCCTGTTTTATTTAAAGCTGTGTTATACTGTACCTACATTTGTGCCATTAATTTTGTGGCAATGATATCATAAATACCCAAGCACTTATGTGTTGTGTAGACCTGAATTACCAGAACTCTAAATCTTTGAAGAAAAAAAATTGAAGAGGACACCAGAATATGGGTGCTAGTCCAGACTAATATACCCAGCAAAACTTTCAATCATCATAAAAGGACAAAACAAGATATTCCATGACAGAACCAGATTTAACCAATATGTAGCCACAAACCTATCCAAAAAAGTACTAGAAGGAAAACTCCTACTCAAGGAAGTTGACTACATCCACAAATACACAGACAATAGATGATCTCACAGCAGCAAATCCCCAAAAAGGGGAAACACACAACTTCACCAACAATGAAAACTAAAATAACAAGAGATAGCAATCATTGGTCATTAATATCTATTAATATAAATGGACTCGTCTCACCTATAAAGAGACAAAGGCTAACAGATTGGATACAAAAGAGGAACCATCCTTCTGATCCATACAACAAACACACCTCAACCTCAATTAACAATGACTCATGCATGCTCTTTCTCCTATGGGATATTAGGCAGTGAAACTCAGAAACTGAGAACAGATTGGTGATTACTAAAGGCTGAAAGGTAGAGGAACCAAGCAAATCCTTGTAAAAGTATGGCAAGTTCATTTAGGAGGGTATGCCTAGCATGTGGGCTCTCAGCTGTCCCTCTATCATTTAGGAGGGTATGCCTAGCGTGTGGACTCCCTCTCAGCTGTCCCTCTATCATTTAGGAGGGCATGCCTAGCGT
>NC_022031.1:5387150-5431610 GCF_000317375.1 Microtus ochrogaster | reverse complement strand
TCTCTCTCAGCTGTCCCTCTATCATTTAGGAGGGTATGCCTAGCGTGTGGACTCTCTCTCAGCTGTACCTCTATCTATCTTTTACTTCAAAATTGCTGAGCAGTAAATTTCAGTCTCTCCACAAAATTCTTAAGTTTAAGTGATGAATGTGTTCATTTTCTTTGTTTTTCTTGTTTTCCTCATTTTGTTCCATGTATAAGTAATAATAATTTCTCCATATAGAATACAATCAAATATAAAGCTGGAATAGTGAGAAAACTACCTTCCATTTCTACTTGTTCTTTCAGTTGCTATAAGGAGGACACAGATGTAAGTATAGATCTTTCTGTTTCTCCTAATTGAGTACTGGATTTTATACTGAAATCTGAGAAGGGGCACAGATATTCACACAACACAGATATCCACAGAAACATTCCTTCTAAAATGTAAAATGTTTTGTCTTTTAAATACATTAATTTTAGATATATAGTGTATATTTTTAAAAAATCCTGCCTTTGTATTTATTGTAATTATATTTAAGAAACATAGTAAGCCAATGTTATTCAAATCACTAAACGGGGCTGAGGAACTGCCTCAGTTGTTGAAGTACTTTCCACACAAGCATTACAACATTCACAATTCAACGCCATAGGGAGTGTTCTGAGATAATTGCTATGTCCCCAGTCAGAAGTATCCAGAAGCTGTGCTGCCCATCCAGACTACCTGAATCAGTGAAAACCAGGCTTACAGAGAGACATCATCTCAAAAGCAAAATAAATAGCAATGAATGAATATGCCTGATTTCTGATCTCCATGTATATGTATACATATGTACACACATAGACATGTATTGCATACACATACACACATGCACACACATGCACAAATATGCATGTGTTCAGGCACACAGAGTCACAAAACATTAAAAAATAATACCAATATATAGATAAAACATATGAATATCAGAAAATTTAAATTAATAAAATTTGTACAGTATTAATACAGCAATAATATCTAAGGCCACTAGATATCTGAATACTGGTAAAATATTTTTTACCTCTTTTATTATTGATACAATCTTGAGCAATTTATCTGACTTTTCTAAAATAACTTATTTAGTAAATGCAAACTTCTTTAAATTATTTTACTTATAAATAGAATGACATAAATATCTCCCACACTTGTTACTGGGAGTTAGTAAAAATGGAAAAAGTTTCTCCTCTTCCTCTGTTTACTTCCATTTTAGTTCTGGCAAATGAACTCAGAGATTTTACATGCTCTTTCCCTGAGCTATATTCCCAGCCTCTGTTTGTTTTTTTCTGTTTGTTTTTACTATTTACCTTGACACAGGGTCTCAGAAAGTTGCTCAGGCTAGCTCTCATCTTGTAATCCCCTTGCCTCAGCTATTAGTAAGAGATACACTAAGCCTGTGCCACCAAGTGCAGTTGCACTAACTCAGCCTGCCCTATAACCTCCTGTCTTTGTGAAGATCCATTCTAAGGATGGAGGCTTTAGGCAAGGACCATAAGCAGAGATAACTGGAGATTCAGCATGACTCCAGTCTTTGAGTGTTAAGGAGACACACAGCTATCACAGTCCTTGGTGATGAAGGTGTACAATGCAGAGAGTGAGCTGAAGCATGCCTCTGCACTGTGAATTCTGTCTGCAGACAGACCCTCTAACACTGATATACTTCTTAAGATTTAGTTTTCAGAACACTGAAAAAATTCCAAAATTTCAGAACCATTTAGGTGATAAATATCTTTTCTCCTGTCATATTATCTGTGCATAAAACTGGGAGAAGAAAGCAACAATGTTTTATTTCTTTCAATTTCTGAATTAATGAAATGCCTTATATCTGTTCTCATTTCCTCTGCCAGAGATGATTACATTAAAGTAGCTGAGCAGGTAAGATATTAGTATTTTCCTGAAGTACTATTGTTAATAATTTCTTTAGTTGGTTCAACTAGAAACATCTTGCCATGATATTTATTAAATGACACTGCCTTTGATTCATTAGTTATCCTTAATATGGTCAGAGTTTTTGGCATGTATTATTTTCAATATTAGTTAGATAGCTAGCAAAAATTTAGTAATCTCCTCTTATATGCCATTCATATATAATGAATCATTTATATTTTGGAGCTTTTAAGATGTTGACAAATACTAATGTCATTTGGCAGGTAAAATTCTTAGCTCCTATCCCCAATGACTTTGTAAAGACAGTTAAAGATAAGCGTTTATCAATAACTAACTATTCTCTGAAATATCAATTACTCAAAACCCTAAATACAGCCTGGCGATGGTGGAGCACGCCTTTAATCCCAGCACTCGGGAGGCAGAGACAGGCGGATCTCTGTGAGTTCGAGACCAGCCTGGTCTACGGAGCTAGTTCCAGGACAGGCTCCAAAGCCACAGAGAAACCCTGTCTCGAAAAACCAAAAAAAAAAAAAAAAAAAAAACCCTAAATACATTCTGGGAAAAAAAATGTCTGTACAATTTGAATATATTTTATTTAAGGAGCCAAAGGATGAATTGCTTGATATTCTAAAAAATCATATCTGATTTTTCCAGATAGAATAATTTACTTGTAAACTTGTGAGTTTAAATTAAAATAAAGATAACACCTTAGTTAGATGTTATTAGAGATGTAAAGTTGTAAGCAATATTGCAATAGTATAAGAAATACACTGATATTATGGAGAATGGGAAGAAGAAAATGATGATAATATTCTTAAAATTCATACAATGTTAAAGTCAGAAAGTTCAACAAATGCATAGTTGTGGCAGGAATAAAGCATATATTGTTCAAGAGAACGAAGGGAATTATTTCTAAATACATACTGTGTGCATCAATCAAATACAAATACATGGTAGTTAAGAACCTTGTATGTTTCTGATAAGAACATAAAATGGAGAATCTATTACATAAAATAATGTGAAACATTGATAAAAGTAAAACTACATCTACTGAATGAAATCATGATTCCATGCTTATGCATTTACTCAGAAGAACTGAAAACAAGATCTTAAGGTTCTCACAATATTTTTCCATTGCAGATAATTTTATAATTGCCCAGAATTGTCTAAAAGCAACATGTGTACTGATAGATAACTGTGTTTGTAAAAAAGCAAAATATATGCCAAATATTGTAGTAATGATGCTTAAAGAGAAGATGACCGTGACTATGTTTTTTTTAACAAAATGATTAACCTGGAAAAAATTGTGATGAATGAAAATAAAAGCAGAGTAAATGTCACTTGACTCCATTTATATGAGCAATATGAAATAATCAGATTCACAAAATAAAGAAAGGAAGTATTGATTTGAGGCATAAGGGAGAGTAAAACTGGACTGTAACCCAGTTAAACCAAGATGCATTTTAGGCTCTTTTGGGCTATACTATTGAACAGGGAAGAGCACAGACTAAGTGTCTCTCCAGCACCCACCTTCCTCATTGTATACAGCTCTCATTGTAAAACATCAAAAAGTTAAAATGTCCCAAGTATAGTGTATGGAATATGAACATACCATGCCAGAGTGAGCACAGGGCTCATTAGAAATGATAAAGTTAACATAAAAAAATAAAGTAAGAATTTTAAGTGTCTGGATGGCATTTTCATAGTAATGGTGCTATTTTAAAAAATGTCTTTAATCATTCAATTTTTGTAGTCTTTACATTTTGCTATAAACCACAGGTAATTCTAGTTAAAATGGTCCTTTAAGAAGCAAATGAAGTGTATCTGTAGATACTAGGCAATTGGCAATTTAATTGTTTCTCATGAGTGAGAAAAATTGAAGCATTTTCAGGAATATACAGTAAGTTTTGCAAATCAGCTCATAAGTAAGGTTTTAGGTATTTTGAAATTATTTTTTTATGTAAATAAAATTATTTCATTTGGTCCTATCATAACTATCGGTATGTGTTCAAATTAAACATGTTTGTTGGTGAAGTTGTAAAAATATTAACATTTCAAAAGAAACATTGTTTATCTACTTTCCTCCTAGACTTATACAAAGCACTAGTCAATTAGTGTGTTAACAAAATTTACTGTGTAACAATATTTCTGCATAGTCTTTTAAAATATTTATTTATTTATTTATGTATTTAATATGTGTATGTGTGAGTGTGTGTGTGTGTTTGTGTGTATGTGTGTATGTGTGCTTGTGTGACCTCATGTAGACTTCCAAAGGAACCTTGGGAAGATAGAAGAACATATTGAAACCTCTGGAGCAGATTGTTCTGAGCTACAATGTACTGCTAGGAACCAAGTTCCTCTGGTAGAAAAGTTAGAGTTCCCCATTTCTCTATACTTTCCCTCCTACTCAAGTCTACTCCTGTTGTGGGATATTTGTACACTGTGTGAAGATAGATTGTTGTGACTGTATTAATAAAGAGTTGAATGGCCAATGACTAGCCAGGAAGTATAGGTGTGACTTCTCCGAGGAGAAAGGAAGTGAGAGGAGATGGGTCAAGGTGCAGCAGTAGACATGGGAAGGAAATGGGAGGTGCAAGTGGAAGAGAGGTAACACCTCGTGATAGAATGTAGTTTAATATCAATGAGTTAATATAAGTTACAAGAGCTATTTACGGACAAGCCTAATCTACAGGCTAAGCTTTTATAATTAATTAGAAGTACACATTTCATTATTTGGGAGTGGGTTGGTATGACAGAAAAAGACTCCTTACATACTGCTTTTCTGTGACTACTTAAAAAACAAATAGGCATCTAAGAAATAATAATAAAATAAAACAAGATAAATCAAAAACAAACAAATTAGAAGATGACAAAACAACCAAACAAGAAAGAGAGCCAAAAAAATAAAAAGCATGGGAAATGCACATAGAATCAGAGGTATGGCTTTAACCAATTTGGAAAACCAACAAGCAAACAAACCAAAAAATGAGGAGGGATTTTTGAGAAATTTGTGCCAGGTGGACTGTTTCAGAGTTGTTATTATTCATAGTGATAGCTATCTTCACCATCCTGAGAAAAGATTGCAATGCCCCCAGGAAGCCAAAAGGCCTTCTTAGTATTGTGTGTACAGAGCCTGGGTAGTTAGGTTGGAATCACTCTTAAACTACCTAATGTGACATTCTTCTAAGGTCAGTATGAAGTTACTTAGGGTATGTGGCAAATCAGATTATATACCACAACGACAATCAAACACAAACCCTCCTTGTTGAATAATTTTGTGTCTTGTTTCCTATTTGTCACATATATTTTTGATAGAAGTGAAAACTACTTTGTGCAAATTTAAAATCACTTTTATATGAGACTTCAAGTCACTTTATGTTAGCTTCCTCCTAATGCAGAATGATTCAAGAGAGCCTTGATGGAAAAGACAAGATTGCTAATAAGATATGATGAAAATTCAAGACAGTATAAATACCATAAAAACTATTAAAAATTATTTAAAAGTTATTTAAATAAAATAAAATGCAAGAAAATGTACAAAAACCAAGAAAGTCATATGATGGCAAAACAATCAAACAAGAAAAAGAGCCAAAGACAAAGCACAAAAAATGTATGTAGATGCAGACACATATGTTCATAGACAGAAAATCCATTAAAAAAACTTCTTTCATTTTTTTCACTGCCTTTTATTTAGCAATGAATGCAGTGACCATGCATAGGAATCTCCTATTATGTTTGTTCATGACTTATTAAATATGTTATATTGCATTGCATTGGGTATAATAAATTATTATAATAATAATAATTAATTCAATTATTAACATTTCCAAAACTAGTCATTCCACTAAGTTATATAACCTTATTTAAAGGATAAAATTGCACAGTAGTGAACGTTTATGGTCATTTCATTTAATTCAATTATCCCAATAGCCTAGAAAAACTTCATTTAACAGACATCCTGTAGCAGTTTCTTCAGCTATTCAAGCATTTCATCCAGCAAAGAAACTTCTCGAGGCACAAGTAAACATTTCAAATAGCTTCAAGAAGTGCAGGAAATTGGCCATATTTATTAGGTCTCTCCCTCACAAGAGTAAACAGTAAGATTGCTGAGATTCTCTCTCAAACAAAGCAAGTTTGAGGACCTGGGTAACGGTCTTTTGGAATGTGGTATTGGGAAGAATATTGTGTCTCACTGGTCTGTGTGTCAGGAGATAAGTAAGAACACAAGTTTGATCAGGAATAGTCAGCTCATATGGCCTTACCAGCCTCCATCTAACAACTCCCAGCAAATTTTTAGTAGTTCACTGACTGTTTATGAATTCTACCTGTTAAGTCAGTTGACTTGAGTTACTCTACTTTATTGCAATAGTGTTTTGTGCTACATAGTATTTTAATTGCAAAAGTAGTTTCTATATTTTCTATATGTACACACAGTTACATTATAATGATGACTCCCTGTGGTGGTTTGAATAAGATAGCCCCCCAACCCCAGGTTCATGTATCCCTAATAGCTCTGTTTGTGGAAGCTGTGGAGATCAAGATGAGAGCCTTTTTGCAGAAAGTGTGTCACTGCAACCCAGATTTGTGATTTGTATTGCTTAGCAGAAGGTCTAGTTCTTTCTCTCTTTTTCCTGTGTGCAGTTGACATTTGATCTCTGTTCCTGCCACATGTCACTCTGCTTTCTCTGCCATTACAGACATCTAGTTCTCAGAATTATAAACCAAAATAAAATTTCCTTTTTAGTCAATGTTTTATCACAGTAACAAAAATTAACAGATAGGCATACTCTCTAATATTCAGCAACCATTTATTCATTCAGCTCTATCAATTTAAAAATTGAGATGTCCTCCCCATATTGGTGGGATGATATCTTTTGATTGGCAGTGTAGTCTTACTTCTTAAACAAGTTTCATAAATGTCTGAAATCAAATAGAATGGATACTTTAGATCTGTTTTCTTCTAGTAATATTTCTATGGTTTGTATATTTCAGACTTCGCATTTAGATTGACACTCATTGACAAGGGATGTTAGAACATTTCTGTCTTCTTTTTCTGATGTTTCCCAGGCACAGAAATTTGAAAATGGTGAAAGATTCCATTTTGTTTGGATCTTTGTTTTTCACTGGTCCTTGAGCATATTAGAATCAAGCTTGAAAGTAGCACTTCCAAGAACTTCTCTCTTATCACCCAGAGAAGAAAAAGAAACCAAGGAACAAAACACCCTCCCAACAGAAACAAACTCAGAAATAAGTATGAAGACCTTTAATTATCCGAAGCACAAACACACAGACAATAGCATATATGCAAAATCAACAAGAACCAGGTCATTATGTATCGATAAGAGTTATCCTACCACAGGAGGCCCTGAATATTTTGGCATAAATGAAGGACAAGAAAAATATTAACACACGCAGCTTTTAAAAATATAATAGAGGTACTTAAAGTGGAAATGAATAAATCCTGTTAAGAAATGGGAAAACCAACAGAATGGTCGAATGGGGGAAGGACAGAGACAGAGAGCAAAGAAAGAGATATATTGATTGAGGGAGCATTATGAGGCTAGCAAGAAATCTAGCACTAGAAAAGTACCCAGGAATTCACTCAGATGATCTTAGCTAAGATCCTAAGCAATAGTAAAGAGGATGTCATATTGATGGCTATCTTAAATGTCACCCTAGAACCTATTTCCAGCAACTGACGAAGGGAAATGCAGAGAACCACAGCAGAGCTCTGCCTGAGGAATCAAAGCCCAGTCAAAGAGTGGGAGGAGTGAGAATAAGAGCAAGGAGGTCAAAACCATGATGGGGATACCCATTGAAACAGTTTACTTGAGCTGGTGGGAGCTCACCAACTCCAGCCAGAGAAACAGAATAGGATCAAATTAGACTATCTGCATGGCTGTAGTGAGACCTGAATTTATCCCTATGGCTTGTACTGGCTTTTTGGAACCCATTCTCTTTGGAGGGCTACCTTATTCATCCTACATATAGTAGGGAGGGCCATGGTCCTGATTCAAACAGTGTGCTAGACTTTGTTGACTCGCCATAGGAAGCCTTACCATCTCTGAGGAGTTTATAGGGGAGTGGGACAGAGGAAATGTGGAAGGAACAGGAGGAGAGGAGGGAGTAAGAATTGGAAATGGTACGTAATATAAGAAAAGATAGTTTTTTAAAAAAATAAATTAATTAGTTAATTGAAAAAAAGAAATGTGGGAAAAGACAAACAAGCAGTACAAGGAATTAAACAAAACTTTTAATGCCAGAAATGGGAAAGAGAATCAATAAAGAAAACCCAAACTGTCAGGATTTAAGAAATAAAAAATTTAGGAATTCTAACAGATACTACATAGGCAAGCTTCATCAGCAGAATACAATGAGATAGAAGAGAGAATTCCAGACACTGAAGATAAGAGAGAATAAATGGATACATTAGTCAAAGAAAATTATAGTCTAACAAATTCCTGACACAAAACTTCCATGAAATATCATACAATATGGGAAAAGCAAACTTAAGAAAATAAAGGATAAAGGAAGAAGTAGAAACCTACCTCAAAGACCCAAAAAATATTTTCAATAAAATAATAGAAAATAAAGTAACATAAAGAAGCAGATGCCTATAAAGTTACAAGAAGTATTAAGAACTCCAAACAGATTAGACCAGAAAGTCCCCTTGATACAAAACAAGCAAAACAGTAAACCTACCCACTGCCTGCCACTTCAGAGGAACTCTGAACCATAGGGTGCAACTGCACACAGCCGACCAAGAGATCAGGCCAAGAGAGACCTCAGTGCTTTCCTGAGACCCAGACAGCAACTGCAAGGATCGGACCAAGAAGCAAAGACAGTACTGGCACCAATTGGAGGAAGAGATGGGTAGGCACCAATACAAAAAATCATTCAACAATTTATAAAGCAACATGGTATTGCCAGAATCCATACAACAGAAAGACCCCATCATCCTAACCCAGAAAAAGCAAAAAAAACAAAAAACAAAAAACCACTATCTTAAATAAAACTTTATGAAGATGATAGAGACCCTTAAAGAAGAAATGAAAAATTTCTCTAAAGAAATGAAAGAAAAGAAAAACAAAAACTTGGAAGAAATCAATAAATCTCTTTAAAAAAACTGAAGAAAACCAAGAAAAAGGAAACAAACAGGTGAAAGAAACAGTTCAAGACTTGAAGACTGAAATTGAGGCAATACAGAAAACACAAGGGAATTCAGGAAATGAAAAATATGGGTAAACAAGCAGAAACTACCAATGCAAGCATAACCAACAGAATGAAAGAGATAGAAGAGAAAAACTCAAATGTTGAAGATACCATATGGGAAATAGATTCATTAGTCAAAGAAAACATTAGGGACAGTATGAAAGCAGTGCTAAGAGGAATGTTCATAGCACTAAGTGCCTACAGAGAGAAAATGGAGAAATCTCACACTAGTGATTTAACAGTACACCTGAAAGCTGTAGAAAAAAAAAAAGAAACAGACTCAACCAGGAGGAATAGATAACAGGAAACAATCAAATTGAAGTCCTGAAATCAATAAAGTATAAATAAAGAAAACAATTCAAAGAACCAATGTAACCAAGAGCTGGTACTTTGAGAAAATCAACAAGATAGACAAACTCTTATCCAAACTAATCAAAAGGCAGAGAGAGAACATCCAAACTAACAAAATCAAAAATGAAAAGACAGATATAGCAACAGACAGTGAGGAAATCCAAAGAATCATTAGGTTATACTACAAGATTCTGTACTCCACAAAATTAACAAATGTGAAAGAAATGATAATTTCTTTCCATACCAAAATTAAATCAAGACCAGGTGAACAATTTAAATAGATCTATAACCTTCAAATAAATAGAGGCTGTCATCAAAAGCTTCCCAAGCAAAAAAGAAAAAAAAAATCCAGGGCCTGATGGTTTTAGTGCAGAATTTTAACAGATCTTCACAGAAGAGCTAATACCTATACTCCTCAAATTTGTTCCACATAATAGAAACAAAAGGAACACTGCCAAACACTTTCTATGAGGCTACAGTTAGCCTGATACCAAAATCATATAAAGAAAGAGAATTACAGACCAATCTTTCTCAATAACATTGATGCAAAAATATTCAATAAAATTCTCACAAATCAATTCCAAGAATACATAAAAAATTTCACCATGATCAGGTCAACATCATTCCAGAGATGCAGGAATGTTTCAACATCCAAAAATCTATCAATGTAACCTACTATGTAAATTAACAGAAAGAAAAAATACATATTCCCATCTCATTAGATGCCAAAAAAATATTTGACAAAATTCAACCACACTTCATAATAAAGGACTTGAAGAGATCAGGGATAAAAGGAACATATCTAAACATAATAAAAGCAATAGCAATATACATTAAACTGACAGCCAACATCAAATTAAATGGAGAGAAACTCAAAGCAATTCCACTAAAATCAAGGCTGTTCATTTTCTCTATATCTGTTCATCATAGATCTTAAAGTTCTAGCTAGAACAAAAAGTCAACAAAAAGAAATTAGGGGTTTCAAATGAGAAAGGAAGGAGTCAAACTTCTACTATTTGTAGATGATATGATATAATACATAAGGGACCCCAAGAATTCTATCAGGGACTCCTACAGCTGAAAAAAAAAACCCACCATGGGTAACATTGTATGAAAGAAGCTTAACTCAAAACAATCAATAGCCCTCCTATATACATATTGTAAAGAAGCTGAGAAAGAAATCAGAGAAACATCACCATTCACAATAGCCACAAATAACATAAAATATCTTAAGATAACACTAACCAAAGAAGTGAAAGTCCTGTATGGCAAGAACTTTAGGTCTTTAAAGAAGATGCCAGGAAATGGAAAGATCTCCCATGTTCTTGGATAGGTAGGATCAATGTAATAAAAATATCAATCCTACCAAAAGCAATCCACAGATTAATTGCAATCCCCATCCAAATCCCAACACAATTCTTCACAGACCATGAAAAAACAAATCTCACTTTATATTGAAAAACAAAAAATTCAGGATAGCCAAAACAATGCTGTACAACAAAAGAACTTCTGGAGACATTACTGCGCCTGACATCTAGTTCTGTTATAGAACTACAATAATAAAAACAGCTTGGTATTGGCATAAAAACAGACAGGTTGACCAATGAAATCCAATTGGAAACCAAGATATTAACCAACACCTATGAATACCTGATTTTTTTTTTTTACAAAGAAGCCACAATTCTACAATGTAAAAAAGAAATTATCTTCACCAAATTGTGCTGGTATAACTGCATGTCAGTATGCCGAAGAATGCAAATAGATCCATACCTATCCCCATGCACAAAAGTCAAGTTCAAATGGATTAAAAACCTCAATATAAATCTGACCTCACTGAACGTGATAGTAGAGAATGTGGAAAATCAATTCATGGGCACAGGAGACCACTTCTTAAATATAACTCCAGTAGCACAGACACTGAGATCAACAATAAATAAACGGGGCCTCCTGAAATTGAGAAGCTTCTTTAAAGCAAAGGGCACAGCCTATAAGACAAAAAGGCAGCCTACTGAGTGAGAAAAGATCTTCATAAACCCCATATCATAAAAAGGACTAATCTCCAAAATATATAAAAGACTCAACACAATAAGACATCAAAATATCAAATAATCCAATTAAAAATAGAGTAAAAATCTAAACAGAGAATTTTCAACAGAAGAATTTCAAATGGCTGAGTTAAGGAAATGTTCAACTTCAACTTCGTTAGCCATAAAGGAAATGCAAATCACAATGACTCTGAGAAACCATCTTACACTTGTCAGAATGCCAAAGATCAAAAACACCAATAACTTTTGCTGGAAAGGATGTGAAGTAACAGGAACACTCCTCCATTGTTTATGGAAATGCAAACTTGTACAATCACTCTCTCTGGAAATCAGTACGATGGTTTCTCCAAAACTGGGAATCAACCTACTGTAAGACCCAGCAATACCACTGTTGGGAATATACCCAAAGGATGCTTAACCATACAAAAAGGACATTTTTCAACTATGCTCATAGCAATATTATTCATCCTAGTCAGAACCTGGAAAGAACCTAGATGTTTCTCAATCAAAGAATGAATAAAGAAAATTATTACCTTTACACAATGGATTATTACTTGGTGGTAAAAGACAATGACATCTCGGAATTTACAAACATATGGATGGGACTAGAAGAACCCATGCTGAATGTAATAACTCAGATACAAAAAGATGAACATGGTATGTCCCTCATAGATAACTACTAGCTGTAAAACAAAGGATAAGGAACCTATGTCCACAACCCCAGAGAAGCTAAGTAGCAAGGAGAACCCTAAGAAAAACATACATAGATCCCGATTGGAATCTCCTGAAAAAGTCAAGAACTCCTGATAAAATTAGAAGTCTGAGGGTGGAGGGAGAAAAGAAGGCAGAAGGGGAGGAGAGAAGGAGAAGGGGACAGTGAAGGGGAACTAGAGGAATGGAATGATCAAGATGGGGAAAGGACAGAGATGAAGAACAAGAAAAAAGATGTCTTGATTGAGGGAGCCATTATGGGACTAGCAAGAAACCGAGTACTAGTAAAATTCCCATCCACTAGGATGACCGCACCTAAGACCCTAAGCAATAGTGGAGAGGGTTCCCAAACTGATTTTTCCCTGTAGTCTTTCTTAAATGTATTTCTTAAATGACTTTCTTAAATGTCACCATAGAATATACAACTAGCAACTGATGGAAGCAGATGCAGAGAATCACAAGGGATCATTGGGATGAGTTCCAAAAGTGCAGTCAAAGAAAGGGTAGAATGAGAATATGAACAAAAAGGTTAAGAGCTTGAAGAGATACCTATTGAAACAACTTATCTGTGCTAACAAGCTTTTCAATTCTGGCCTGAGAGTGAGGGAACCAGCATAGAAACAAACAGGACCTCTGAATGTGGGTGGCATGTATGGCTGGGGAAGACTCTAGGCCTACTGGCAGCGAGACCAGGATTTATCTCTTCTGTTTGTTCTGGCTTTTTGGAACCCATTCTCTTTGAAGGGATATCTTGTTAAGCCTGGGTATAGTAGGAAAGGCCTTGGTCCTGCCTCAACGCAATGTGCTAGACTTTGCTGACTCCCCATGAGATGCCTTGCCCTCTCTGAGGAGTGGATGGGAGTGAGATAGGTGACGAGAGGAGGGAAAGTAAAGGGAACAGGAGGAAAGGAAGAAGTCAGAAATGGATTTGACATTTAAAATGAGAAAAGGTAGTCTTTTAAAAAATAAATTCTAAAAAAATTATACCTGCAAAAAAATGACTCAACAAAGAAAAAGAATTACAGCCGAATTTCGCTTCTGAACACAGACTAAAAACACTTAAAATATTTGCAAACTGAATCCAAGAAGACATCAAATAGATCATCCTAGAGATGCAGAGATGGAACAATATATGAAAATCAGTAATTTTAATTCATCATATAAATAAACTGAAAGAAATTCAAAACAACCAAATTAAAACACCAAAAAGAAAACACATGGTCATCTCCTAAGATGCAGAAAGGCTGCAAACAAAATCCAACACTCCTTCATGAAAAAAGTTCTGGAGATATTAGGAATACAAGAGACATACCTAACCATAATAAAGGTAACTTGCAGGATTCCTATAAACAACATCAAATTAAATGGAGAGAAATGCGAAGAAGCAATTACACTTAAAACAGTAACAGAAAAAGGTTAACCACTATCTCCATATCAATTAAATATAGGAATTAAAGTTGTAGAATAAAAAGACAAAGTTCTAGCTAGCACAATATGACAACTGAAGGAGGTCAAGGGGTAAAAACTGGAAATAAAGAAATCAAAGTATCATTATCTCCAAATGATATAATGGTATAAATAAGTTGTCTTAAAAATTCCATCAGGGAACTCTCACAACTGATAAACTCTTTCAGCTAAGTGATTGAATACAAGGTTAACTATACAAACAAACACCAGTAGTCTTCCTATATACAAATGGCAAAGAGGTTGAGAAAGAAATTAGGAAAACAACACTTTTCACAATAGATTCAAGTAATAAAAAGTTTCTTGGGGTAGCTATAACCAAGCAAATAAAAGACTTGTAAGATTAAAAACTCTAGTCCTTTAAAGAAAAAAAAAATTAAAGAAGATATCTTCTGATATCTTTCTGAAGATGGAATGTTCTTCCCTGCTCATGGATTGGGAGGATGGCCATAGTAAAATTAGCCACCCTACCAAATACAGTCTACAGATTCAAGTCATCCCTGTTAAAATTCCAATACAATTTTATTCTTTTCAGATATTGAAAGGGCAGTTCTCAACTTCATATGGAGAGAAAAAATGGCATAGCTAAAATATATATGAACAATAAAAGAACTACTGGAGGTCACACCATTTCTTCTTTCAAGTACTACTATAAAGTGATAATCATAAACCCTCAAGTTATTGACATATAAACAGACATATGTATAATTGGATTCAATTGAAGACCCAGACAAAAATCCATATGTTTATGGACACCTGAATTTTTTATAAAGAAGCCAGAAATGCATAATGGAAAAAAATTATCTTCAATAAATGGTGTTAGTCAAACCAGAAGATCGAATGTAAAATAATTCAAATAGATCCATAATTATCACCATACACAAAATTCATGCCCAAATAAATCAAAGACTTAAACACAAAACCAGACACACTGAACCTGATATAAGACAGAGTGTCAAATAGTCTTGAACACCTTCGCACATGAGAAAACCTCTGAACAGAGCATTGATACTGTGGGAACTAAGATCAACAATGAAAAATAATGGGACATCATGCAACTGAAAAGCTTCTTAAGAAAAAGGTCAGTGATCTTGCATATCACTATAGATCCTTCATCTAGCAAGGAATGGAGATAGAGACAGAGACCCACATTGGAGCACTGGACTCAGCTCCCAAAGCCCAGATGAAGAGCAGAAGGAGGGACAAAATGCAAGGAAGCAGGAGCAAGGAAGTCAGGACCGCGAGGGGTGTGTCCACTCACTGAGACGGTGGGACTGATCTAATGGGAGCTCACCAAGGCCAGCTGGACAGAGTCTGAATGAGCATGTGAACAAACTGGACTCTCTGAATGTGGCTGACAATGAGGGTGACTGAGAAACCAATGATAATGACACTGAATTTTGATTCTACTGCATGTACAGGCTTTTTGGGAACCTAGTCTGTTTAAATGCACACCTTCCTAGGATGGAAGGGGGGACTTGGACTTCCCACAAGGCAGGGCACCCTGACTTCTCTTAGGACTGGAGAGCAAGGGAGGGGGGAGTGGGGAGTGGGAGGGAAGAAGGAGGATGGGAGGAGGCAGAAATTTTAAATAAATATATTATTTATTTAAAAAAAGAAAAAAAAAGGTCAATATCAATGGCTCAAACATGGCAACCCACAAAATGGAAATTTTTTTTTACCTACTCCATATACTATAGAGAACTAATGTTCCAAGTATATAAAGAATTCAAGAAACTTTACATCAATGAACCAAATAATCCAATCTTAAACTTGGATAGAAATGTAAACAAAGAATTCTCAATGGAGGGTTCTTAAATGCCTGAGAATCACTTTTTAAAAAGTTTAACACTCTTAGTCATCAGGGAAATGCAAATCAAAACTACACTTAAATTCTATCTTACACATGTCAAAATGGGCGAAGATGAATAATACAATTGACCGTTAATGCTGTCAAAGATATCAAGAAAGGAAAATATTCCTCCATTGCTGATTGCAACCTTGAACAGCCATTATTGAAATCAATATGGCAGTTCCTCTGAAAGTTGGGAATAAATCTACCCCAAGATCCTGCTATATCACTCTTGCACATATGCAAAAAGTGTGCAACATCCTACCACAAGGATACTGGCTCAAACATGTTCATTGTTGCTTTGTACATAATTGACAGAAATTTGAAGCAACCCTGATGTCTCTCAACAGAAGAATGAAGAAAGAAAATGTGGTCCATTTAGACAATGGACTCGGTGCTTTAAAAAAAAGACATCATGAAATTTGTAAGTGAATTGTTGGAACTAGAAAAAATAATCATCCTGAGTAATATGAAATACAGACTCTCAACTGGCCATCTCTTTTAGCCACGGGCAAGGCTTCCCGTGGTGGGTCTTGGTTGTATTCAATTGAGATCTTGGCCAAGAAGTTTCCATAAAAATCCCCAGACAATCCAGACACTTGCTAACACAAAGATTTGCTATTCACAAAGTCACAGCAAGGCCCCAATTGCCAAGGACAACAGCCTAACAACTCATTAAAAAGTTGAGCTGGTACCTACATGGAGCCTTCTTTCCTACTTTCTAGTCTCTTCAGTACAGGAGTACACTCTGCACGCTACTGAAAAAGAAATGTGGTTAAAAACCTAGGCACAAAACTTTGACCTACAATCTGTCCTTCCTGCATAATAAGTTGGGTAGTGGTGGCAAAGAACTTATGAAAGTAGCCTGCTACTGTCTCATTTCACCTGAGACCCACTACAGAAGAAGGAACCCAAAAGAGACACTACCTGGGCAACCCAGAACCAGAGATTCAATAACCTAGGGTTATTCAATAGACCTAGGGTAAAATCAGAATTTCTGCCCTAAATACCAAAAATAAAAATAAAATTAAAAAGTTGAAAAAAATGTAACATCTACCATATTTCAGGTGGCTTTAGACAGAAAGTAATTTTCTAAATCAAATCTGTTGTTGTTGTTGTTTTAGCAATACATATTAAAAATTCCTTTATTCACCTGGTTCACTTAATTTGAACTTTCTGAGATCTATTTCCAAACACACTTTTATCTTTTCATGTATTTCTTTGTCCAGTTTTCCTTTATAAATCAGGAGTTAGAGGCAGGTTTGTTTTTTGGCTTGCTTAGTTAAAATTCAGATTACTTCCAATTTGCATTTTGATCACTCACAAGAGACAATTCCACAGTAGCAGTGTAAAGGAGCACTGTGGAGTGAAGGCCATCTTCCAGGAAAATGAGTTAGCCATACTGTTTTCCCTTACAGTGCCTACAGGAGGAAGGTTGTCTGTTTCCTGAATGTCCTTGGGAATGCTATAATAAAACCTGTTTCTCCTATACTTATTTAATAATCCCCTAAATCACAAAGGGAATGCATATGGAGTAGTAGGCAGAACACAATCCAATCACAACAGACAGTAAAATATGCTTAAAATAATCATAATATGTGGGTAATTGAGGACAGTTTCTCTTTTTTCTCTCTAGCAAGTATTTATTAACAATAAGTTATGCTAAATTATTGCACTAATGAAAAGCTCAAAGTAAAATAAACCCTGAGAGATTTGCAAATCAGTGATATTAAGAGAAATCTATATTTTATGTAGCATGGTAAGTATAATTTATATGCAGAACATAAAGAATGAAACAAAATCAATAATTGTACTCTTGGTCATTGATTTATTCGTGGAACAGGTGATTTTTGATATGCCAAGATGATCTTAAAGAAATGACAATTCCAAGCAGATGAAATAGACTGTGGTTATTTAAGTAAGGAGGAACAGCGTATGCAGTGAATGGAGCATGTCCAAAAACCCAGAATCCAGGACTCTTTTAGCCTGCAACCCATACAGTCCTGGACTATTGAGCTCTGTACACAGATTGAGCAAAGAAGGGCCCAGTTTTAGATGGATTTCTTGTCTAGAAGAAGTGATGGCTGTGCTGCAGTGGGTATTCTAATGGAGAACTTGTGTGGTTGTAGTTTTCTCTTCAAAGAGAAATATCAGGAAGCTTTTGAAGGAATCTCCAGGGTAAAACATTTGGAGAAAGTCAAACACTCCATTACCTCATTTTGTTTGTTCATTTGGTTTTCTTTTTTATTTGCTTGCTTGTTTAAATATAGTGGAAGAGTTCTGCTATTCACATTCATCTCCGCACCTCACAATATCAGCTGATGCAGGCCATTCTCAGGACACTAGATGTGGTGTTAACTGAAACTGTATATTCAGTTGTTATGTTCTTTCTAGAAGATTGAGCATTGTACGCAAACTTTTTTTTTGTTTTGTTTTGTTTTGTTTTTTTGGTTTTTCGAGACAGGGTTTCTCTGTGGTTTTGGAGCCTGTCCTGGAACTAGCTCTGTAGACCGGGCTGGTCTCGAACTCACAGAGATCCGCCTACCTCTGCCTCCCGAGTGCTGGGATTAAAGGCGTGCACCACCACTGCCCGGCAGTACGCAAACTTTTGTATGCTTACTTCACCAGAGAAGTAATCCATTTTCTTCATGTTTGTGTGTTTAGTGTTTGTTAACACTGGTTATGCATGAAAACATCTTTAAGTCTAACTTCTCAAAAGCTATAAATTATTAAGGTATAGACAAGAGCCCAAGTTTGAACCCACATCTTCTACTCCAGGGTTCTCATATCTCAGAAGACAGCATCTTTGGCAGGGATGCCAATTCAAAGAAGATGATGAGGTCTGTATTCAGACTTACTGTTTTAGAGGCTGAGAAGTTTTGTTTCTTCAAAGTATTTACCATAGGATGCTTCTATCTCTGATGTGATCCTCTAAGTTCCATTGTTTTCGCCGAAATAATCGAGCAGTTTCCCAACAGGTTTCCCTAATTCTTTTTCCCATATTCTGCAATCTCTCATGGAATCATCCATGAGCAAATTATATAACTTATTTCAACCTTAATATTATCATCTATGAAACTAGAAAAGGAAAATCACCTCTGTGGCTCTTGTAAGAGAAAATAAGTTACAATTCCCACATCATATCTTTAAATATTTCCTGCCAGGTTGTATTGGTGCACGCCTTTGTTTGTATTTATTTGCTGTTTAAAAGATTTTTATTAGCACTCGGGAGGCAGAGGCAGGCGGATCTCTGTGAGTTCAAGACCAGCCTGGTCTACAAGAGCTAGTTCCAGGACAGGCTCCAAAACCACAGAGAAACCCTGTCTCGAAAACCCAAAAATAAAAAATAAAAGATTTTTATTTATTTTATATATTTAAAATTTACACACACACACACACACACACACACACACACACACACACACACACACACACAGAATTCTGCCTGATTTCTGGTCAGAAGAGGGCACCAGGTCTCATTATGAATGGTTGTGAGCCACCATATGGTTGCTGAAATTGAACTCAGGACCTCTGGAAGAGAAGCGAGTGCTCTTAATTACTGAGCCATCTCCAGTCCTCATATCTTAATCTGCACAGCATTTTCTTAGTTAAGAACTCACTCAAAGGCCATGGCATTAAGCTTTGACTGTGAAACCTGTATTGACTTGGAGACCCCAAGGTGTTGGAGATACCAGACTCCTGGGATAACTGCCAGGAAAAGCTGCTGATAGGAAGTGGAACCAGCTCAAGAGAGAGACATATGTGGTAGTCAATACGGCTGAAGGAAGTTGGAGTTTTGAATAGTGCTTTGACATCAAATGTGGAGATGCAGAGGTTGAAGTTTGTCTAGCTGATTTTTGGTCTTGCTTTGGTCCAGTGTTTCCTATGCTCCTTTTCTTCCATTTTGGAATGATAATACTGTGCAACTGTAAGTGGGAAGTACATCATCTGTTTTTGATTTTGATTTTATAGATTATGTCATTTAAGAGATTGTGTGAATCTTAGAAGTGACTTTGAACTTTTAAAAATTGTTCAGACTGTGATAGACTATGGGTGCCAGGGAGTGAAATGTAGTAATTTAAATAGGTATGGACCCCATAGACTCAAATATTTGAATATTTAGCCCATAGGGAGTGGTACTATTAGGAGGTGTAACCTTGTTAGAGTACATAAGATATTGTTGGAGGAAGTTTGTCACTGTGGAGGCATGTTTTGTGGTCTTATACACACAACCTACACACAGTATGGCATGCAGTTTCTTTGTGCTGCCAGTGGATCAAGATGTGGAACTCTCAGTGTCTTCTCTAGCACCATGTCTCCCTCCGTGCCACAATGTACCCTACTTACCTTCATGATGAAAATGTACTAAACCTCTGAAACTGTAAGCCAGGCCCAATTAATGTTTCTTTTATAAGAAAGAAAAAAAGAAAAAGAAAAGAACTCACTCACATGTCGGAAACTTTGTTCAGGAGTTTTGAATGATTTTGGTTTCTCTTCTGGCATCTCATTCCTCATGCTCTGGTATGCAATTCACAGAGTAAATTATCCTGTTATTATGCTCTATTACAGTCAGATTGTAGCAATGGCTGCAAAACTCTCTGCTCTTCAACTGAGGGAGAATTCCATAGAACCTGGAACTGTGTTGCCATTCTTTTCAACTCATTATCAATTGGAAATGCATGGTCCATTAATAATTAATTAATATTTTATAGTTAAAAGATTTTCACAGTTGTTATTTTCTTGAAAAATTATTTTATGCACCATATGGATGCTTTCTGCTAAATGTTTGCCTGTGCATTATGCCCATGTCTGGTTCCTGTGGTGACAAGAAAAGCCATTAGATTCCCCAGGACTGAGTTGTCATGTGAGTACTGGAAATCGAACCTGAATTCTCCGTAAGAAGTGTCAATTAAGTAAACTGCTTAACTTATCTTTAGTACCCTGTAGCTGTTATTTGCATGAATAAATGATTTAATGGCTAAAAATAAGGTGATATCCATGGAGTTTTGAATATTCAGATAGTTTATAAAAGAAGTTGATGAGCTTACTAAATTTATGGATAAACCACATGCGGAGAACAAATCTGTAGCAAAAATGTAATTGAAAGTCATAAATCATCACTGACTCTAGTTAACATTGTCTAAAAGACAAAGCCATAGGAAGAAGACTAAAGCTCTCTTGAATTGAATGAATTGGAAAATACTAAATCAAAGAAAAGTTTAACAAGACAAAATGAAAATACATCTCAAACTATTATACTTGTTTGTTGATTTCATTTTTATAAAATAAAAAGTTATTTAAGATACAAGGCCCTACATAGTACTGAAGTTTCTAGAAACACAGAAATGCTTTATGTACAGCTTCACTTGCAAAAACAGAAGATTAGAGGTCCAAACAGGTACTAATTTGTAAGTGGCAGAATGAGAGGAAATAAGGATCAGATACAGTTATAAGGATGAGACCATATTGTTGACACACACAAAGAGAGATAGATACACACACAGATTAACAAATATACAGAGAAACATTTACACAGAGATACACACAAAAAATAACGAAACTTATATCTCTGTTATTTTCAATTCCATGATGATGATATCAAGGGTAAAAGAAGCCAAATAATGTCCCCAAAGATACTATGCAATCTTTTCTTTATGTAAATTATCAAATAAAATACAGAAAATTAGTCGAATTTGAGACTATTATAAATAAGAAAAACAATTATGGTATAAGCATGTTCCATGTGTTACATAAAACATGATTCTATAATAAATCTATTCATTATTCTGAAATGCAAAATTTAACTATGGGGTCTGCTTTTAATTGCTGCATCTGAAGATTCTATATCTCTGCCACTCCACAAACATTTGTCAAGACTTCAGTAGCAGAGCACTCCAATCACTAGTCTATACAAGCAGTTTGTAATTTATTCACTTGAAAACTGCACATTAAGGCCCTCCCTTCTTTTCCTTTGTTCCTACTCCCCACATTCTGCAGGATTGCATGGCAAGGCTGGAGGGCAGGCGCTGAGTAGGGCATGCATGGAGGATGATGGGAACTGAGTGGGAGAGAACTAGGTGCCAGTCTGAGAGATGATTGCATTGGGTCATATATGGCTCAGTGAATGTCAGTGAGAACTTGATTTTACTTTGAGGTTTAAGTGGGTCCATCTTGCCTGCCCTCAGCTTTACAAACACAAAAGACAGCTCTTCAGACAACAATCTGTAGGAGGAACTGTTGGACACTGGGGCAGTAACCCATGTCACAATTCTTGAGTTATGTTCATGATTTGAGCTTTGAACCTAGGGCCCGAATGTGTTTCCAATATGAATTTGGGGGAGTGCCATAATTCTCCTATGTTTCATATGAACTGTGGTATGGCTCCTCAGATACAGTGAGTCCAAAATGTGCCTGACAACATCTGCCCTCCTTTGGATGCTGTATCTTTGGAGGTGAGGAAAGACCAAATTAGCTGAGAGCAACATCTCCCTCAGAAAGCAGTGCTGGAAATTTCAACAAGCCTGTGTTATCAAGAGAAAAGCAGGTAGTAGCAAGATAAGAGAAGCATTTAATCATGCTGGATCCCATCTGAGTTACTTTTCAATTCCAAAAAAAATGTCTAGGTAGACTCTGGGAGGGAGGAATGCACTGCAGCCGTTCAAAGACTGATATAGAGCCTGCTTTTATTATTGATGTGCAGTGACTAATGTGCAGTCTGGATTAGTAACAGTAAGGTTACCAAAATTAAGGAAGTGACAAAAGATAATAAAATGAAAATTTACAAAAGACACAAATTTCTACCAAAAAAAAAAAAACTCAGCTAATTTTTAATTGAATGACTTGTGACCACATCTTAAGACATTTCATTTCTGCTTCAAGATACCGTTTATCAGACAAGCAATTGTCAACTCTGTTTTACAGATAAAATTACTGAGGCCTTGAGGTCTCAGAAAGCAGCTTCTACATAGTTATGGGGGTTTGAACTTCTTTAGCCGTACACTGCAGACAGAAATTTAAGTTATGAATTATGTCACCTAATGCCAGGAGAAAACACTGACTAATGAGCTACACAAAGTTCTTTAGTTGAAATTAAAAGGATTCAAATTATATGAGATTGCAAGAAGAGCAAGGCTGGAATTTCTGATGAGCAGCCTTTCTCACGAAGCCAGTAGAGGACCTAGAAAGACTTGAAGTGAGATCCACTCCAGCAGTACATTTTTACTAATCTGTTGAGAAACAGCACAATGCAGACAGGGATGATTTTGATGACAGTTTGATGGTACTATCCTCATCGCAACTCATCGCAAGGAAGGCACTGCAGTGGAACTTGTTTCTATTAGGGTGTACGAGGAAGCATATTTGGGGCAATGCTATGTACAGCCTTTGAATGCTTATGTGGAGACAGAGGTTGACTTTGAGTGTCTTCCTCTACTCCTCTCCACTGTTTGTTTGTATTTATTTATTTATTTATTTATTTATTTATTTATATTTTTTTTGACAGAGTCTCTCAGTGAGCCTGAAGATTACAGCTTTGTCTGTACTGGCTGACCAGTGAGTTTATGAACTTAGACCTGTCTGTCTTAGTCCCTTAGTACCTACAGGAGCAGACCATCAGGTTTTGCTTTTACGTGGACTCTGAGAATTTGAACCTAGGATCTTGTGCTTGTAGAGCCAGCACTTTACTCACTGAAACATTTCCCTGGTCTCACCATTGTTCTTCTTTAGTTAGTGATAGACTGCAGCCCATCAACTGATGCTGCCAATTTCAGGATATATTTTCCCTCCTTGGAAACAATTTCACACAGTGACACAAAGGTATGTCTTATCAGTACTCAAGGGATGCTAGTAGGACCAAGCTTGGCAAACAAGGCTCTGGCAGCCCTTGCCCTTTTAGTATTCCCTCTTCCTTGTTAAAACCTGCTAGACCACATTCCTAAAGCAAACCACCAAGGTCTCTTCCCTCCTGTGAACAAAGACTCATTCCTGAGACAAAACACCAAGTTTCAACAATCATAATTCATTATTTGGCTAATAATCACAATCCCAGAGAACCTAGATAACAATGAGAACCCTAAGAGAGACATATAGATCTAATCTACATAGGTAGTAGAAAATGGCAAGATCTCCTGAGTAAATTGAAAGCATGGGGACCTTGGAAGATGGCTGAAGGGGAGGGGAGAGGCAGGGAAGGGAGCAGAGAAAAATGTAGAGTGTTATGCCCAAATCCGCAAAGCCATCAAGGAAACCGAGTTCCGCATGTAAAAGCAGAGAGTCTTTATTTAACCAAGTTTGCAAACTCGGTCTCTCTGCATGTCAAAAGTATTGGAATAACCGGAGAGCCCCGAGCTCAGTTAGAACTGGGTTTTTATAGTAGCAAAGATGGGGGTGAGAGGGCCATTGAGGTTCTGGACCCTTGATTAGCTAACATTTGTCTAGGGCTGTCCTGGTGAGTGTGCCCTGGCAGATGATCCTATCTACCACGGCTGGAATGATAGGCATTTCCTTTGAATGGTCTGTTCTTGGGCAATGGTCAGGTCCTGCAACCAGGTATTGCCTCAGGGTTTACAAATCTAATTAAAATAAAAGCTCTTTGCTTTTACATGTTGGACTCGGTTTCCTTGTTGGCTTTAGTGGTTCTTTGCAGATTTGGGCATAATATAGAGCTCAATAAAAATCAATAAAAAATAAACAGACTACATAGTCAAAGATAACCTTAAAAAACCAAACAAAAAATAAAAACAAAAACAAAACAAAATAAAAAAGATTGACTGCTTATGCACCCAATGAGCCCGGTAGTCCTCGAATGACTGTCCTAAGTCTGTCATTTTAATTGATGCAAAAAGCACTGAAATTATACTCCCTACTCAAATCTATCCTAGTTTACCTTGATAACAAGCTCGATACTAAGAAATATTTGCTTCTAAAAGTTATGACAAATAGACAAGAAGATTATGTAGGTCAAAGAAAACTAAATGAGAAAAGGAGTGCATGCCTAAGAAAGTAATTTGAGGTATATAAAGATACGAATATGAAAGACTAAGTACATTGTGAGGGTCTGAGGAAGTGATTTGGAGTCCAAGAAAGTAATTTGAGGTATATAAATCCAAAAAATTACTCGAGAAATTGGGAAATTCTTCTCAGTCTTACAAATGTCTTACAAAAGCTTGACTCCTCCCCTCCAAATTCCACTCTTAACTTACTCCTTCACAGGTTTTTTATTTCTTATGCTTTCCTCCTCACACCCTCACTCCCCATTTCCTGGCTAAAAAAGACTTCTTTTTGAAACTGATGAATTCTGCCTCCTACCTTTACAGCCACTCCCAAGACACATTTCTACCCCTCCCCTTCCTTCCTTCAGCCTCTACCTGTATCCTCCCACTCTCCAAAACCCATAACTTCTGTTCTTCTCTGCCCACTTCTTTAGTCAATCATAGTGTAGGGGACACTGCTTTTCTTCTTTTGCTTAATATTATAAACTCCTCTGTTATCCTTAAAGATACTTCTGCCTACATCTCCAAATTCCAATACCATATTCCCTTAACCTGGGCCTAAAATTAATCATTTCTATACCTCATCTATTCTGTCTACAATATTCCCATATTAATGGAAAAAAAAAAAACTAAAGGAAAGTTTTCTTTTGTTCCAGGATGTTCACTCTATTAATGCTGCTGTTTTTACTTTGTACTCTCTAGTTTCTAAGCCTTATTATCCTTGCCAATATCCCTGACAATTTACTTTTAGTCCTAAATCTTAAAGATGCTCTTTTCTCAATATCCCTTTGCCCTTACATAGGCAAATTGTGATACTCAACAGTCCTGACAATTACCTGGAGTGTCCTCCACCAAGGGTTTAGAGATAGTCCCTACTTTTTCATCAGGCACTCACTATGCATCTGGCCTGTTCCTCCTTTTCCCTTCTACCTCCTTCAGTATGTAGATGATCTCCTCTGCACTCCCACCCCCTGATAGCCAATTTGAAACCACCTCACTCCTCAATTTTCCCAGCTCTAGAAGTTACCTGGTCTCACCTTCCAAATCTCAATTCTCCTCTCCCAAGTCTCTTATCTTAGATTATCTCTCATACCAACCCATGAACACCTCACTTTTGACCATCTTGCCCATATCCCCTCCTTATCTCTGCCTTTGTGACTAGTTTCCTCTGGTCATGTATCCCTAAATACTCATTTATAATATATTACTTATATCAAGTCTCTGTTGGCCCTCCTCATGATAACCTCCCTTCCACTCTCAAACAATTCTTCAAACTTAAAACATTTTCCTTTCGATCCTAGTCTTTTGGCTTTCAGATCTATCCAGACCTTTCCCTACTTACACTTCTAAATAACATAAAGACTTCCTAAATCAACCCATACTCCTGTCCCCTACCTCTTCAATGCTCTCACCAACAATGTCTGCAGTTGACCTCCTTGTCTACACAATCTTCCCTCTCTGCTCACCTCTAAATCTAATGAACAAACTCTAGGGTCCCCACTTACAATCTATTCTCACCACGATCTCCATTAACTCCTAACTTACAAAACTCTAGAACATTATCCCTCCAATCTTCTCTTATCAAAAACACAATACTTCTATTTCTTGCCTGTCCTCCCCTCAACTCATCCATGCTTATTCCTTTGCCACAAATTCCCAGATCCTCTACTCTTCTGTGTCAAAATTCTCAAAAACTTCCTTCAACATCCTATTCATACATAAGATGGTTTTGTAGCTACGTCTGCCTAAATGTTTTATATGGATGACAGCTCTTTCCTGTCAGAGGATCACACCAGACTGACTCTTCCATTAGCTGTAAGACAATAATCATGCTAATATGACAGTCCATCAAGTTAACATTTTCCCCCTTACTATCCATCCCACTTTCCTCCAGCCTACCCTACTACATAGCCCTAACCTTCCGTCTACACAACCCAACTCCTGTTTTATGTATTCATCTTCACTTTCCAGTCCTGTTCACTCAAAAACACCTGCTTGTGAATGCCAACTATTCCCAAACAACATAAATCTCATCTATCTTCTCACACTCTTACTTCCCTTCTGCTCAAATGATTGTCAAATATCCACTTCAAACTGCCTCCCTTTTATGCCTTGATTGTCTATATGTCCTGATACATCAAATACTCTAAACAAACCCTACACTCCCAGTTAAATCTAACCACCCCTCTCACACCCACAGAGTACATACACACACTCATGGCCAAAGCTGATGTGGGAATGATTTCTTATTAATAAAGAAACTGCCTAGGCCCATTTCATAGGCCAACCCTTAGGTAGGCGGAGAAAACAGAACAGGATGCTGGGAGAAAGAAGCTGAGTCAGTGAGTCGCCATGGTTCTCCCACGCCAGACAGACGCAGGTTAAGATCATTCCTGGTAAGGCGGCTCATGGGCCACACAGAATAATAGAAATGGGTTAGATCAATATGTAAGAGCTAGCCAATAAGAGGCTGAAACTAATGGATCAGGCAGTGATTAAAAGAATACAGTTTCCGTGTAATTATTTCGGGGCATAAGCTAAGCTAGCCATGTGGGCGGCCGGGTGCGGGGGAAGCAGCTCCGCCACTCTTATTTCAACACAAAGCGTCACGTGGGTCCAGGTCATCAGACTCTCTTTTTCTCCTAAACTTCACTCACACCTACTTCAATGCCTCCCATTACTTGCTTTGTGGTTATCTTCAACATCCTTTGTTAGCTGCAGTTCCTCTTGCTAGTGATATACCTTTGTTAAGAGGGTCCCAATCACCCATGCTCCTAAAATATTTCAATTTCAGAACTGACTTGGACAACCCAGGAAAACAGTTCTGATATAAGGAAAGGCTCTTTGACTACATTTTCCCCAGCACAACCAGACCCTGCTTTCAGATGAAAGATGTTTCACAGTTAATATTATATAGTTAATCTGTATTTTCTTAGTTCCTTTCAGAACTCTCAAATGCATTCCAGATAAGTACTCCTGCAAACTAACATCCTCAGTTTTCCTGCCTTTTGTTCCTATAGGTGCAATATCTTCCACTTTCACTGGACTTCATACTTCTGCTCCCAAATACCAATGTTATGAACTTATATGTTTTAAATGTAATTTCAAAATAAAATCCCCCCCCCCCTCAGAAATCCTTAATTTTACCTTTGCTTTGGTCAGTCTCTCCCAGTAGACAGACAATCAATGGCTGACTGCTTCAACAACTTTAGTGTCAGCCCCAGCTGTTTCCTCAGAAGCTACATTCTGACCTGAAAGACTACACTTCCATAGTCACAGAACCTAGACATTGACTGGTCTTCCTGACCTTGTCAAGAAACCCAGCTTTCTTGGGTGCCCTAACAATGGTGTACCAATGTCTCAGCCAGAGAGAAAACACCCACTCACCCAAAACCCAGGGACCATAATAAAAGAAAAAGATGGGATTGAAATGTCTTTAGTAGGCCTTTGTATGGCAGGCATGATTTGGCAAGCCTTCTCTTTCTTCTATCCCCTAGTCCTTGCTCAAAACTGTTAGAGTACATTTTTAAAGCTAGCCTCCAGACTTTATTCTCTTATTTGGACACTGACTCATTCCTGAGTAAAAACACTAAGATTCAACAACTATAATTAATTATTTGGCTAATATTTCTAATCAGGATTTACTAACTCAACCTAACGCAGACTCCCTTTGCCGTGGGACAATTGTCTATATTCTGTCAATTATATTTTAAACAAATGCTGATTGGCCAGTAGCCAGGCAGGAAGTATAGGTGGGACAACCAGACAGGAAGTAGAGGTGGGTCAATGAGAACGGGAGAATTCTGGGAAGAGGAAAGCTTGGTCGGCAGTCATGACCCAGCCACAGAAGAAGCAAGATGTGACTGCCTTGCTGAATAAGGTACCAAGCCAAGTGGCTATCGTAGACAAGAATAATAGGCTAATATAAGTTTTAAGAGTTAATAAGAAGCCTGAGCTAATGGGTCAATCAGTTTATAACTAATGTAGACCTCTCTGTGATTTCTTTGGGACTTAGTGATTGCAGGAACTGGGCAAGACAGAAAACCTCAGACAATGCCCCTTTCCTCATAAAACCCACTCCTGCAGAAATACCCTCTCTTGCTCTATTGTTCCTGTTGCCTCTCTTATTTCTCTTGCTTCTCTTGCTTTTCTTTTCTCTTGTTTGTTTTTGCTTGATGCTACTGCTGCTGCTGCTGTTGCTATGCAACCTCTCTGTTTTATAAATATCCTTTATGCTTAGAATTTGGTATCTGGGTAGGTCCTGTACAGATTTCAGGGGCTGAACTTAAGTACCTTAAGCATTTATTAATCCAATCAAGTTGACAAGCAAAATTAACCATCATGTGTCCTCTCTTTGTTAATTCAGCATCCAACCTCATCACTTTAAACAGTAACATTCCACATCTGCCCTCATATAGGCCCATTTGCCTAGCACAGCCCAAGTGTGTCATCAAAAGCCAAGTCACATCTCACTCCTGTGATGAAAGCATAGTAACTGGCCAGTGGGCCATGGGCATCTATGTTTCTTATCATGACACTACTCAGAATATGTGATATCTTTCCTTATTCCTTAGTCTCTAATCTATGAACAGGAGCTATTGCATGGTGAAGACTGACATAATTTAAGGTAAGATTCTCTGGATCTCAAGTTAAAAGAAAATTATGGCTAAATTACACAGATTATGGGACAACTTTCATACATTTTTGTGTTTATAATTCTAATAACTTCATTTCGTTCTTGCTAACATTTTAATTTAAATGATAACAAAAGAAACAAGCAAGGAGAACGTCCAAGTGAATGTTTTCATCATGAAAAGGAAAAAGATGTTTCAGCAGTAGATAACTTGTGACTTTCTTATAAGCAAAGGCCAAGAATATTGATCTGCATGCTTTGTGCATTTCGATTTCCAATAGTTTTACCACAATGCTTACTTTGAGTTCCCTTCAACTACAGAATTAGATTGTGGTCAGATTTTCCCAAAATGTGTAGAATTTAATAACTGGAAGACTCAGGTGGCTTACTGCTTTGTTGAATGCTTTGTTAAATACTTAAAGAGGAATTACAATATAGTACTCAATTTGCATGCCTAACTACTACATAGTCTAGCTAGGTATTTCTCTGATTCTTACTAGAATTCCCTGATTAGGTTACTTATAATCATCAAAGGCAAAAGTCATTGCACGTAGAATTCAAAAGAACTCCAATTTTCCTTAATTTATTCAAACACTTTGCTTTCTATAACTTTTCTAGGCCATTCATTGATGATTGTTCTCTGTAGCACTAATTCCTGGATTGTTTCCATATATGAACTCAATTGGTGCTTTTAGCAATCACTAGATATTAGAAGTAAATTGGCCAGAAAAAGTGTTGCCCTTGGGCAGAGTGTTTCTTTCTTTTTGAGTTGGCTGATGACTAAGCATTTTTCTAGCTGCTTTTACTAGTGATACTATTAATTTCTGTAAAAAGAATGTAAGTTTGATGAAAATAAGAAAAAGAAAAAGGAACATCTTAGGTTTGAATTTACCAGTCCTGTCACATAAAATATATAACCTACATTTTCTTCTTTGTATGTGTGTCAGGGGTGGAATGAGGGTGATGTATACAGATGTGTGTGAGTCTATGCCCATGAATGTGCAGATGATATATGCAGATGTGTGTGAGTCTATGCCCATGAATGAGGAATGAGGATTGAGAGTGATATATGCAGATGTGTGTGAGTCTATGCCCATGAATGTGCAGAGGCCACAGGGGTGTTTTCAACACTCTTCACTAACATCCTCTGTCTTGTTCACTTCAGGAAGAGTATTTTACATAGCCTAGAGCAAGGCCGACAGCCAGTAAACCCCATCAATCCTGACTGTGCCTCAGACACTGCGGTTACAGGTACACACAATCATGCCTGCTTTTACAGAAGTTCAGAGAGTCTGAATCCATGTCATCACAGCTGTTCAGGAAGTTTTCTCACCTACTAAGTCACCTCTAAAGACTTCTAAGGTATTCTCAGTTTCAAGTAGGTATTTCTTAAATTATATGAGAACAATGAAGGAAAATCAGAAAAGTTTTTCTTTGACAGAAACACTGCTGTCTCTTTAATTTATCACCTTTCAAGGAAGAGTTCCAAGCACCTCTTACCAGCATTCTCTACTGACAAAGCTCAATGTGTGCTATGCTTCTCCTAAGAGCTCATTCTTATATACGCCTTCACCCCTTCACATGCATTCTTATACTTGTGGGCCATAGCCTTAACAATAAGCAAAATGCTTATCCTTTAAAGAAGTAATATTTTCATTTTTTACTTTTACAGCACAAGCTCAGTGTCATTCTTTAATAAAACCTTATAAATGTCTACTAGTATATATATTTACAGGTAAGGATAGAGTGGCCTTTTGAAAGTGTATGTAAGGCACATTGATATGGTGTTCAATTTTAAATAAATTTTAATTTACATTTAATTATATGATAAATATATTGGCATAGAGTTCTGTAGCACCATTTTTAGCTTTGGATGATTTCTCAATAATGAAGACAAAGTTTGCTTTTTAGTACATGAGGGGAATGTGCCATGTCTCTAAGACATTAAGCTACCTGAGACAAGAAGCCAACTTCATGGAAACATAATTCCACACATGAAGTAATCAATGCATTTATTTTTTTCACTTTTTGACAGTACTGTGTTTTGCTCAGTAGGGTTCTAATGCCATATGACTAGACTGACACACGGAAATTGATTTCATTCAGTAGATATTCAGTAGATGTTGCTTGGCAGTCAGTATACATGTCCTCAGCTTCCCTCAGTTTCACACATGACCTGTCACCTATCCCACCTTTTCATTGTCTTGGACCTTAAGTGGCTTAGATTGGATCCCTACTTCTGTGTTCACTGTATTGGAATGAAATTGTGCTTCTGCTTCATTTAGCAACTGAGCATTTGGGAAGGAGAATGTATTTGACTTCTGTCACCTGCTACATTGCGTCATCTGTCTGCACATGTATAATGCCTTCTGTTACGGCAAAAGAGAAGTTTTGTTCTTTTACTTTCTAAACTCCATGGTTTCTATTTCTGTAAGAACGACTCGACAGTAAAATCATCCACATTCATTACATTTATAATCCCAGAAAAAAAAAAGTGAAGTGACATACACAGTAAGATTTAATTATTTAGCTCCCCAAGCTTCGTATTATAAAACAAAGACTTAGAGCAAAAATCTTAGCACTTTTAGTCACAATGTCTCAAATCCCTCAGTTTCTGCGTGGGTTGGTATAATAAAATCACCAAGGTTTGATCTTATTCACATGACTGCACAATCAGGCTCTGTCTAATCAGAATTGTCACTTCTCTGAAACATGATCACTCAGAAGTATAGACAAACCAAATAGATTTCAAAGTTGGACCTGGGGAAATAACTTGTCTTGTCAAACAAGCATGAGGACCTGAGTTGGGATCCCCAGTACTCATGTGAGAAAGTCAGGGATGGAAGAAATGTAACTCTAACCCAAGAGTAGAGATAGAGACAGATAGAACACTACAGTGCCCTGGTCAGAGAGTGTAGCCAGTTGGTGAATACCAGGTTCAGTGATGTATTTTGTCTCATTCATTATACATGATGGAGAAAAATCAAAGAAGGCATTTAATATTGATCTCTATTTCTCTCATCATCCATAAGCATATTTCCTCCCACACAGCTGTACCTGAATTTACATAGGCTCATGCATATAACAGCACACACAAATATGCACACAGAAATATGTACGAACACACAAATATATGAATAAATTTGTGAATTAATATTGTTATGTTATACGCAACAAATTTAACTTTCAACAAAGTTATTTCTTTAAAGTGATTCAATTTGACTGGAAAGTGACAGATCTGGGACTAAAAACAGACACGCAACTTTTTATTTTCAACACCGGAACTACTTTCATTGTTTACTTCTGTGAATAGTTGGAATGATCTCATAATGGTTTAAATGATCCAATCTTGATCTTGGTTCTTCAGTTTTTCATCTGTGGTGACTTTTGATCCTGACACTTTCACTATGCCCTCCCATGAATCATGTCATCACGTGCCACCCATACGTCTGAACTCAGTCTTTAATTGTGAGACTCCACCTTTTGCTACTTCTCTTTGGGCCATTTTTCTATTCCTTAAACACAATGGAATTGTTCTTTCCCCCTTGCAAGGTTCTGAAAGTTGCTTTTCTGTAAAAGCTATAATATTTCATTTTGCTCTATGGTAATTAAAACAGAATGGAGGCCTTTCATCTCTGCCTTCATTTTGTATCTGTTTCCTTCAAGTGGGAGTCACAGTTCTGCTCAATTCTGCATATTGGTATGTTCAAAGTTTCAAGAGGATCTGTCTCAAAACTGGTGATAACTAATGTATCTCTTCTTCTTTTGGGGATTAAACTAAAATATCAAGAGTTAAAAGGCATACTGTCACTTCTACAATGTCTTTCTAGAATTCCCCAGAAAAAGTCTATTAAAAGTCTATAGTCCTTGCTAAAAGCCTAAAGCCCTTTGGTTTCTAGGAAATGAAAAGCCCCTTAGACAGATGTCCTTGTGAACAAGAGCTCTCTCTTATGTAAGAGCAAATACTTCAGAAGAACTAGCCTGTGTCTTCATGTGACAAGGGTTTGTCACATGAATTAGTTTGTGGAACTAGAACAGAAGAAGCAATAATCAACAGCACACAGACTGGTAAGGGTTCCTAAATCGCATAATCCTCTCTCCCACAGTTCTCCCTCAATGCAAGCCAAAAGTTCCTGATGTTTCCAGGATGGGCTTTGTGCTTATAGCTTCTGTCTTTCTTACATGGACATTTTGGTAGTAATACTTTCACATCTTTTCATTTATTTGCTTCATCTGTGGATAGTGACCAGTCCTGACATGTGGATAGTAGCCAATCTTGACTTTGGCTTCTTTGGTAGGAATCAGACTAGTTTCACAGTTTTACCACTTCAGCCCCTTCCTATATTTCTTTCCTTCTTCATCAAGTTCAAATGCACAGTCCTTCTAGTCAGTAACTCTTTTAACAGTTGTTCTCATTTCCCCTTATTTTTCAGTTGCTGGACTCTCTGGAGCCTATGTAACCAGAAACTTTCTGAATGGGACATGGAAGTTTGCTTTAGCAAGTTCTCCAATGTATTTACAAAGTACTACTCTATTATTGGTTGGTCTCTGACATCAACTCACTCTAAATACTGCAAGTCTTTATGCATTTTGCAAATTAAGAGTCTTACATGCTTTTCCCTTTCTGTTAGCTTTTTCAAAACCTTCTAGCTCTGCAAATCTGTGACATAATTTATACATTTTACGTGCCCTCTGACACTGACACCAGATCCTCAGATACCCTATAGTGGAAGAATATTACTTGAGGCAAGTGCAGATGACCTTGCTTTCTGTTTCAATACTTTTTCACTTTTTTTGAATTTCCCTTTCCTTATATCTTTCCTACCACAGTCTTATACATATCATTACCTGATTTAAGTATTTGGGTTCTAAATGTAATGAAAGCATTACAAAGTTTTAAATGAGGACAAGATGTTATCTGAAAAGTAGTAAATGAATATATTTTTTCTATGTATAGACTGATTTAACAGAGAAGGAGACAAATCCATTATATGAGAAAAGAAAACCAGTTGATAAAAAAAATAAAGAGAAAAGTGGATTGGGTCAAACATATTTGTAGTGGAAACTCAGTTTGGGATGCTATTTGGAGGCAAAATTAATAAGTAATAAAAGAGGAGAAAATGAGCTCATCCCTGTCACTGTCACAACTGTGAATATAGGTGAAAGTGTTTACAGAATGAAGAAGCATCAGAAGAGAGAGGGAAAACAATCAAGAGTACTCTGACCATGCTGCTTCAGATTTTTAGTGGCTAACAGTGTGCTGTCAGTCATGTGAAGCATTTACAAATACAGATGGGGATTTAGAGATCCTTAGTCTGCAGAAAATGCTTAAAGCTCTGATACTCTGTGAGTTCAGTTTTGAAAAGTGATAGCAACAGTTATGGCCTACTGGGATACTTAAAGATGGTGGTATATCTAACAAAAGAAACTAAAAGTGAAGCCTTGGTAAATAAAGGGAATCTCAGAGAAAAGGAAGTAGTTAGTTATACATAATCCTGCTGAGAAACAAATGAAGAGAGGCAACCATTGGAAATGGTAACTTCAAATCTCCCTGGCAGACTCTTCAAAAGGAAGATATCTCTTTTAAGAAGTCAGAAGAGAGCAAGTCAGAGAAAGTATGCTATTGAGTTAGGTTTCATCTACAAATCACTGAGAAACCTTTGTCCTTCCTTCTCGTCTTTGATCAATACCATCCATTGTAATTCTAAAGCAGTGGACAGACTTTACATTTTGAGAACTTCAATCTGAAATGAAATTTGAAGAAAACATGGTAACTGTTGAAAGCTTATAAAAAAGTTTAATGGATGTGCCATGGCATTTAAATGAAGTGGGGTCCTAAAATACACATAGAATTTTGATATACTAAAATCTCATTAAATTGGTTGATGGTTTTACCATCATATCAAACAAAAAGGATAATAACCAAAACAATATTACTTAAGGAACAGTAGGTTTTAAAATAAATTGGAATACAATATATCCTGGAAGAACCTATTATTTATATATTTAGTAAATATATGTATACATAATATCATTTATAGATACAATTGAGAGTTAATCATGTATACAAAACACTCTAACACACATATACACACTTTTTGTACTTTTACTAATCAAGTTCTTTAGATATACTGTTTAATCTCATGGTTAATGAGATATCAACATCTTTTGACTAAGTGTCTATCTGATGTAGTTGTCAAGGAAAATGTACCTGGAATTGAACAGTATACTAATTTCAGCACTGCAAAAAGGAAACATTTAAGAATCAAGTCTGACCCACATTCCTAAACAACAGCAATCCATTAACAAGTGGCACTGATTTTGGAAATGATGAGGAGACAACATACTAATGGGTTCCTATGGCATGCCATTTGTGGAGAGAATGACTGGCTACAAAGCTAGCGTGCATGATTATTGCCAGTGAGTAAAACTATTGAACTAAAGGGAACTGGGCAAATGAGATATCTCAGTAGGTATGTGTGCTTTCTTTAAAGACTAACATGCTGAGTCTCTCCTAGAGTTCACATGGTAGAAAGAACTGACTACAACAAGTTTGTTTTGTGATCTGGACTCATGGGTTAAAGCATGTGTACACAAGCATAGACATAGTGAATAGCTAAATAAAGAATAAATAACTAAAAAAAAATTTTAAAAAGGTTCCACTTGTCTTGCAATAGATGGCTTTTGTAACAAGTATATTATGTCCACTTACTTAACTGAACAAATGCATATTTTCTTTCATGATAAAGAATGTGGGGAAGAAAATCTTTCATTTGGGACCTTATGCATACCTAGCATTATATATAGCACTTATATTTTACATTCATTTTCACTTTCATAATTTAAATTAGTAAAAAATATATTGAGCACTTGCTATGTGCAAAGCACCATGCTGAGGTTCCTTTGAATATATTCATAAGAGATAAAGTAGCCCCAAATGATTTACTCCTTGTTTTAGAATGGATTCTCTGGTCCAATTCTATTGCTGTCACCCAACAGATGTGGACACCAAACATGGCATTCCTACCAGCTCGTGACCCCCATCTTCATCGAAGTCCTCCTCTACCCCATCAGTCATTTCTCCTCCATCCGCTTCATGCCCTCCTTCAGCAGGCTCCTCTGTGGAGTGGTCTGCATTCTCTGACACACACTCGTCTTGGGTCAGCTCTATACTCGCTTCCAATTGCTTCTTCTGAGCTTCTAGAGGGAGAAAGCAGATGACTACTACCTTGGGTTGCTAATGAGTCATTTGGAAAAACCATGAAAAGACAGGGAACTCTTAAAAAGAATAAGCTGTTAAAAGCATGTACAAGATGGGGGATATTTTCAGTGAATTTAGTCAATACTTGAATTATATGCTTACATTTATATATGTTTACAAGTAAGCAATTTATTTAAAAAATTAAATTGGCAAAAATTAGTGTCTTAAGATAGTGAGAATATATAAATGAATATTTACATTAGTATACTGATCTTCCTAAATAATTCATTTTTTATAAGACTCTAAGAAGGATAGTCTCTCTGGGCGAAAAATAGTGATGACAAACTGCCTAGAACCACAGTCAGGATTCATTATTTAATGGGAGTATGGTGCTTTGCAAGGAAGACATAACTAACCCCCATGTGCCTATTTTCTCTTCTTTCTACATGATAAGTGTTTCCTAAACTTTTTAGATTTGTTGCAGGAAATAAAAGTGCTATCACAGTAGTTTGCAAATAATAAGTGCTCAACAAGAAAAGCTACACTCCATACTAACAGAATTCCCTCTGTTTGCGGAAGCTCATACATGGAAGTAGTTGTTTCTCTCCTGGTTCTCCTATGAACATGTCAAGCAGCACTGGACAAATAGGAAAACATCCTGTTTTTCTCTCTGCAATATTCCCCTGTGTGTTCACAACTCTCTTAATAGCTATGTTGTTTTTATTAATTGTGCTTACTGTTATTTTTAATAACTTAGTATTGCATTGTTTGATTAAAGCTTTAAACAGGCTTTATTTGATTTTACTCATTTTTCATGACAATAAAAAAACTTAGTAAAATGATGTGGGAGTGTCATATATCAATCTGTTGATTTCATTGGTTAAGGAATAAAGAAACTGCCTAGGCCCCTTGATAGGCCAACCCTTAGGTGGGTGGAGTAAACAGAGCAGAAGGCTGGGAGAAAGAAGCTGAGTCAGGGAGTCGCCATGTGTCCCACTCCAGACAGATGCAGGTTAAGATCATTCCTGGTAAGCCAGCTTGTGTGCTACAAAGATTAATAGAAATGGGTTAGATTAATATGTAAGAACTAGCCAATAAGAGGCTGGAACTATTGGAGCCAGGCAGTGTTTAAAAGAATACAGTTTCCGTGTAATTATTTCGGGTATAAAGCTAGCCGTGCAGGCGGCCGGGTGCTGGGGATTCAGCCCCGCCGCTCCTAATTCAACAGTAAAAGTCTGGGACATTTATTTCATATTATTTTTTCATAATGTGAGTAAAGAGGAAACTAGCCATTGATCTTTAGATTTTGACTCAACACAATAATCTTTGAAAAAATGTGCTACATAATTATTAGAGGTAACTATTCTACACATTGTTGAATATCATCACAGCAATGATTTCTATAAATAATATGTCTATGCATTATTCCTTTTCAGTCATCCAAATAATAGATGTGGTTAAAAAAAAGACAAAAATGCAGGATGTGTCCTGTCCTCTACCAGATGAGAGGGCTCTAATTCTACTCAAGTTTCTTAGAAGTGACACTGTAGAAATCAGGGGTCATCCTAAGTTTTCCCACATGCTTACATCATAAAAATCCATGAACTTTGCTCTGAAGATTAACAATATGTTAAAAATATTAACAATAGGTATGTGGAAAATGTTTTATAAACTGACAAAGATGGCATACATGTATACAATTGCATTAAAGGGGACAATGCATTCACACATACACACACATACACACACACACACATATATTATACATATATATATATGCATGCCTTAATACTAACAAAAGTATCAGTTTGTATCAAGGAATGGTGACTAAAAATCTTGTGGACATCAGACCTTGCTTCATAATAATTATAATTAGAGTAAATGATTAAAGCAGGAATATTAAAAATGACCTCTTTTTTTTCTTGGTATATCCACAGAACTATTTCTGTCAATTAATTAGCCTCAAAGACCATGTAACCAAAGACCATGTCAAGATGAGCTTCATGTCCGTGTGCACATAGGATGTACTGGTAAAAGCTGCAGCACTGTGGATTTTTCCTTCTCTCTTATGGCCATGTGATTTTTACTGGGGAAAGTACTCTGAAGATCATAAAGTAGCTCTTATATATCTAGCCAAAAGACTTTGATTTGCTTTTTCTAAATCTAAGTAACTGCTATCAAAATTAAATTAGAACTCTTGTTCAGTTGTTTAACCGGTGACTCCTTAGTGTTTGAACTCCCTAAGAAATATGACATCTATCCTCTCAAGGTCATTGCCAGGCTCATAGAGCAATACAGATGTTCACTGCAAACTGGGGTTTATTTACAGGTAATTTGTTTTATGCTCTATTATTTTATATGCATGGTAAGTAGTAGTGATGCTGTAAGTTATTAGAATTTAAGACATAGGGTTCATACTACTGCTAGTTACTATTCCTATGAACTTTAGTTTTCTTCTCCAAAAGGTAAATGAAAATATAACAGTACATTCCCAAAGTCATTGTTTTCTTGAATGAGGAAAGGGTGTGAATATGTCTTGCAATTGCAGAGACTACACAAATACATCAGCATAAAAGCTCAAAACAGTTTACAGTGAACCATTTATTGATTATTTAGTTAGTTTACAGAAATCTTTCTCATCAAAAACCTCTACTTCTGATTTTTAAGAACCTATTGAAGACATTTCACATTGACTTTTACATGGCCTTCTTACTTTTGTCTAAAAAAACAAAATCTTAAATTACACTCTGGCGTTTGTACACACAATATGCCTGTAATTCCTCTGAAAGTATATTTCAAAGATAACAGGATATTACTATGGTTCAAAGCTAGAAAGAAAAACCTGTAAGTTATCCTCATCCATTCATTCATTAACCTGAAACCTTAAATGTTCAGGAGAAAGTATCTGGGTTGAAAATATAAGCCCCTTAAATATAATGCTAATTGATTCATGGGATTTAACAGTTTAATCGAAATTAGGCAGGCCTGGATTTTTGTAAGGTGTAGTCAGCAGAGACCTTTGTAATTGGCTCAGTGGAAATTATCACATACCAAAAATACCACATGCCAAGAATAGAATCCATGAATAAATCAGACATTAAAGCATAGTTGTTCACTAAGCTGCAGCTACGTGGTTTAATAGCATCAATTTTCATGTAAAAAAATCTTGCTGAAATGATTGTCTATGAATAATTATCCAATTTATTTCTTTTAGAAATGAATAATACTGTTTGGTTTAATGTAAATTTTGTAGCATTTATTTTATCTGCATAATTCTTTTTGTGAACATGTGGAAAATTGCATTTGTTTGTGTTTGAGGGTATGAATGCACATGTGAGCATTTTTAAATATTAGGAGATTCTTCCTGCAGAAATATTTGCATCCATCTTTTTTCTTTTTTGGGGGGAGGGGTGCTATTGTCTAGGTCACAGCCTTACACGAAAACATTTGTTGAATGTATTCATGAGTTGTGGGGAATACAGTAATAAAATCTTCTGTCTACATTTTAAATCCTTTCTATATGAACAAAATGGCAGTTGAATTTGGTACTATGATAGCAAAATGATAGTTCTGAGGATTCAAAATAAACATTCTTGCTACATTCTGTACCAATATTGGCCCTGAGATATTCTTAGAGGAGAATTGTTCATACATTTATTGACAATTCTTCAAAAGAAAAATAAATGTATAGCATTCATGGAAAAGTGCTACTTTTATGTTTTGGCATGTCTTGGAGCCTTACTGTTGGTTTATTTATGTTAAAGTGATGAATTCTTTTCTGAGCAGAGAAATGAGTTAATCTTAAAATGTTTTTTAAGAAGTGTGGATCAGAGCTAAAATAAGCTAGCAATTAATGCCAAATATAAAATCTGGGAATTTTCTAAAGTATAAAATTAATGCAGAATAAAAATATTTATAATGACAACATGTTTGTGAGGTAGTGAGCTCTTCTGGAGTGCTGGGCTTAGAGTAGTCCTGAGCACTAGCCTTGGGACACACTTCAACACAGCATTATGTTACTGTATTTGGAAACTGTTGCACAAATAAAGCAAGTGAGAGTAGGAAGCCACAGGAAGACTTCAGAGTCCACAGGCTCAGCAGTCTCCTAATGCATCCAGGATACAGACACGCTTATTTGGCATTTCTTCAAAGAGAAGATAATCTCCAATTTCAAGAACTAAAAAATCCATTCAGTTATGGAACATACTTTAGCTAAACAGTGACTATCAAAGGAAAAGAAATGCAAATGTTTGGTATTTCTGATTAAGGGGAAATATTTATGGCTCCAAATGAAATAAAAAGAAGTCATTTGATATTAAATTTCTGTTCTGATATGAAAAGTTGTTTCATTTTGCTTTTTCCCCAGCATATATCGCTTCACTTTGAAAGCAGCATGTGTTTCAGGAAACGAGTTACAGTTGTTGGGATTTCTCATCAAAGCCTCTTTACTAAACTGTGTTTTCTTCACAGTTATTACTAATATGACTGAAAATTGGATGAGGTGGCAATCAAGCTTTTTGACATGCTGGTTTAATTACCAGCTAAACTGTACTTAGCAGAGGGCAGAAAGGATTAATGATGCAAAATCACTTCACTTATTTATTATAGCCAAGTAAGTAAGTTTTGCAATCAATATTTTCCAAAGTATTATTAAACTTATTTTTAAAAGACTCTACTTTAAACATTTTTATGAATTTTGATTCAATTATTAAAAATGTTGCTGCTAATTATCCAATTAATTATAAATGCTATTGCTAATAACCACAGGAATGTTACTTATGAGAAATGCATTTTGATTAAAATATTAGTTTTTTAGAGAGAATTAACACAGAGATGTTCATGTGAAATGCAAAATAATTTAATCTAATCATCAAAAAATAATATGCTTAATTAAATATTGGAATTGGAAAGATACTGTTTCTCTCATTTTGCAAATCTTTTATTGATTTTTATTGAGCTCTACATTTTTCTCTTTCCCCTCCCTGCCTCTCACCTCCCCTTCAACCCTCCCCCAAGTTTTTGTAAATTTTATGAGGAAACTTTTCCAAATGTCTCAGAACTAGGTAGTTAGATTCAATCTCTGAGTGGTATGCTTGCAATTTTGTCTCCCTTCTGTCTGGAGCCTTCTGTTTCAGTAATGTGAATCCACCTCCCATATGAAAAATGGGCCTGAGAGAAAACAAACAAGAAGTGGTGTTTCTTAGGGAGTGAAAATGTCTTAAGTGAACTGTGGTGGTGGCTGCATCATTCAGTAAAATTATCTTGAAGTGAAGTATATGTGAAGTATATCAACATGTGTATTAAATAACTGTGAGCATGGCAAAGCAATCAACACTGGATATGGGCAGTGGTCTGATGGAAACAGGAGTTACGGGTTGAGTACAACTAGCAAGAGAGAGTTTGGGAAACACCAAGTAGCTGAGTAATAGAAGATAGTGCTGACATTTGTGAATGGAATTGACAAGATTTACAGCATAGTGGTGCGTCACAGAGAGAACACAGAAGAAAATGCCATCACAACTTGAGTAATAACAAAACTGTAATCACTAAGATAGTATCCATGTTTGCCTGCACTTAACTAAACTTTGGGTAGAGTTCTTGCTGTCCCCAGGTTCACACTCCCTCCTAGAATCTTCACAATGGAAAACGTTTGATTATTTCTCCTTTCTTTGCCCATTGGATCTTTTCCACCGATGAATGTTCTCCATATCTAGGGCCCATCCCCCTGACAAGTCATCATATGAATAGACAAACCCAGTCTCTCAGTCTGTTTGGAGAAAAAAGCATAACTTTGCTAAAGACAAATATCAATCACAATTTACCTAACAACACTGGGCAGGAACTGCCAACACATCACAGCATAGCTCAAGCAGTTTGTCTAACATTTGAAAATTTTCTGGCCTGATCTTTAATCAGAGATGAGTTCTGTGCCCAACTCTGATTGCAATAATAGTCTGGAAGAGAGTCTCGCTGTTTTTGCCTTGTGTGCAGTACAGGTATGCTTTTCTGTATATCTGAGGGTAAGGTGGAACATTATTCCAGTAAGAACTTCAAAAGTGTCCATCTAATTTGCCTCGCTCAAGTTGACTTCTTTACTAACCTTCAGTTTTTGTAGTTCCATATTAACAGTTCCTGACTGTCCACCATTCTTCTCTTTGAAGAATTTTACTCTCCCATCTGATTCTTCTACATATACTTCAGTTAGACCTCCATAAATGTTCTGTTGACATAATCCTCACTGCCTTAGAGACTCGATTTTGGTCAAATAACAAAACTGTACTCACTTTGCATCTCCCTAAAAAATATTGAAGCTATTCTGATTAGATCAATTTTCATTGTTTACATTGCTTTAAGCTTATAAATATATTGAGCAACTAAATAGTGAGTATACACTAAATACTATTTTCCTGAACTTTCTTTTAAAATATTTATTTACATATTGCTATGTATGTCTGTTTATATGTATTCAGCACTCTTAACTGATGGGTCATGTCTCCAGTTCACTGAACTTTTTTTTAAATTTCCTTATAATTTAAAATGCCTTATCTTTCAAGTAAATTAGTTTTAAGAGACTACTCTATGTATTTATGGAAATTCATCCCTTCCCTAGAGAGTTGTGCAAATTATCTCAAGCATTAGTTATTTTTTTCAACATCTTTGGCTGAATTATGTGCCTTTGTCCCTAATTCGGCTCATGTTTCTGATCTAGCTTATGTCTCTGCAAGTTCTTGGCCAGTTTCTCTCTTAGGATCCCCTTTAACGGCCATCTCAATGATCCCTTTTGCCCAAGTCATCTTCAGGTGCCTGTTTTGGGAATGCTATATTTCCATTTTCTGCATGCTGTTTGTTTGGTAGTGTATTTCCACAATATTCTATGGAGTTGAGACATGTGTGAAGACAGACACAAGCTGATGCAAGTACCTATCTTGACTTCCTTTGCAATGCACTAAAACACAACTCAAACTAAATAGGAATTGGTTAAAAAAATAAAATATCTAGCCAATCAAAACATCAAGCTATTTCTAGACAACATTTTTACTTTAGCTGATCAATATTTCATTTCCTTTGTTCCTGAGAACACTTTGCTCTGATTGCTAGGTAGAGTTCTAACAATTTCTTTTGCATAAATTTCTGAATGCTCAAATATTCCATTAAAATTAAATGCATCTTTTAGCATGTGACCTGGAGATAAATCTTTTGCATATCTGGAAATACTGTTTATTCATCTGCACACCAGCTTTTGGGTGCCTGAAGACAGCTCTTATGCTTTGACTTTCAATTTCTCTTTCTTTATGTGAAAACATTTCCCTCTTTCTTTTCCTTTGTTTTTCCTTCCTGCTCTAGTATAGTCTTTTCCTTCCCTGGTTCTAGAATAACACAATGGCATGGTTTGATTTGCATCCATAGTCTCATGTTTTTCTTTAGGTACTTGGTAGATCCTCAAACTGGTTGACTATGTCTTTCAGGTTTTGTTTCCTTTTTTTAAGAAAATGAAATTTTTTTTAATGGTCTTTCATAGTTTTTTTGGACAACCGGTTTGTCCAAATTATTCTATAATTTTATGTTTTCTTATCTTCATGCACAACTTTTTTATAACTTTTCATTTGAGTTTCTTCATCTTCATCCTCAAATCACCCTGAGTTATTCATTTGTGCTACTATATGCTAATTCCTATAAACTCTTATGTACCCTTTGAACATTGGCTTTTAGAATTTTGTTCTTATTTCATCAATACAGTTTTTTTCTCTCCAAAGAAATCAGTCGGTTTTTGCTGCTGTTGTTGTTGTTGTGTTTTAAAGTTTTGTCCCTCTCTTCAATCTGTTTCCTCTGAATCCTTTGGTTTTTTGTTTTGTGCGTGTGTGTGTGTGTGTGTGTGTGTGTGTGTGTGTGTGTGTGTGTGTGTGCACGCACATGCATGTGCACTTTTAATATTTTCTTCTACCTGGCAATTGATCATTAGTTTTTCCTATCATTTGGGAAGCATTTAGGTACACACCACTGCCATGTAAGCACTTCCTTCCTTCCTTCCTTCCTTCCTTCCTTCCTTCCTTCCTTCCTTCCTTCCTTCCTACTTTCTTTCTTTCTTTCCTTACTTCTTTCTT
>NC_022031.1:5378834-5387050 GCF_000317375.1 Microtus ochrogaster | reverse complement strand
TTCCTTCCTTCCTTCCTTCCTTCCTTCCTTCCTTCCTACTTTCTTTCTTTCTTTCCTTACTTCTTTCTTTCTTTTTTTTCTATAGGGTGGTCTGCTTGACCACTTCCTTGGGGATCCCATGTCACCATTTGGAGTGTTTCTTCTTGGGTTGCTCTGGTTCTCGAATGATGATTTGCCTAGTATCCCATGATGAGGGGAAAGAAACTTGAAACTTTAGAACAAATGTGTAATCTTTTTTCTTGGTCAGGCTTTCTCATTGTCTGTCCATCCTCATGCATACTGTTTTAGCTTTCCTATGGAAATCTTCAGTCCTCTATCAAATTATGACACAAACATTGATGGTTGTTTTTTCCTTTCACAGATTGTCACTCATTTAGTACATTTAACTTAGATTCATGTAGGAATTTTTATTTTAAACTTTGACTTGGGTTTTAGGAGATATTGAGTTAGATAAATAAATGTCTTCTGATTTGCAATCTGACTTGTGAATCTTTATTCTATGTTCATTATCTCAATGGAACTTCATTTCAAAGCCTTATCATTACTGTCAAACAGTGTACAGAGGAAGCCTAGTTAAAACCAGTGTTTAATTGGAGGCATCATCAGCTGCCAAAGGGCCAATGACAGGAGAAGTGTTCAGAATTGGATCATTGGTCACAATTGAGGATGGAGAAAGACTTACCTATAATAGTTTCCTTTGAGTTCTACAGTCTGAGTTTGACAAACTATAGATGAGCAGAGAAGAGAGGTATTATTGGCTGAGGTACAAAATAAATGGAGAAGATAAGCAGCTCCATGACTTGTTTCTATTACTTTAGGTAGAGACTTCTCTGATGATTCAACTGAAATTTGAATTCATTTTACATGATTTCATAGATTTAAGTTGTTATGTTAAGTCCATGTTTAAATGCTTTGGAAAAGCAGAGATATTAGAAATCCTAAGTATTAAATAGACTGTTATGTGCACATAGTTTTAGATGTCAGAAGGAGAATGGTAAAATTGGGTGAGGGCCAAATGCATCTTAATTCCTGTAACAAGAGTCTACTAAAGGGTTAATAGAGAAAAATGCAGATAAAATAAATGCATCAGATGAGTGAACAATATTAACTTTAAATTTTTTCCAGGTGTAGAGTGAATATCAGATTTGAAAAATTCCATTTTTCCTTAGAAGATCTATAATTTGATATTTATTTAAATATAGTCACTATTGGGCATTGACTTTTTACAGTTACATGCTGTCTGAAAATATATGGACAGGATACATTCATCTACTGTGACTTAAGTTTGTGACCTTCCTGATATTTCTGTTTAACTCTCAGTTTAACATTGTAATCACCAAAACTAGGCTGCTGCTTATGTACAAGGTATTATTTTGAGAATAAATCTAAACCAAAACAATATCCACAGCTTTGTGCATTGGTCTGTGATGGAAATTTTGCTTTTCAATATAGTTTCCTGTGGAATAATTTTGCCCATTGTGTGATGAACTATGCACCTTTCCTTTTTGTGGATTACCCTTACTGGTTATATAATATCACAGGTAAGCCAGCCATAAAAATTGTGTGTGTGTGTGTGTGTGTGTTTGTGTGTTAGGATAATTTACATTTGGCTCCTTCTAAACAATCATTTAGGAATGAGATCCAGTTATAATCTAAACTGATATAATTATGTTTTTTTTTAATTTGTATGTTCACTGCATCCTTAAAAGTTGTTTTATTTAGGGAAAAACAATATATGCATGGTAGAATCATGGTAACTATAGTTTAAGTACTTGGGTATGCACTGGAGGGCATTTCTCATTTCCATGCCTTCTACAGTTTCAAAGGTCTTAAGTTTTGCTACATACCTGGTAATGGTTAATGATACTATAATGTGTAAAGTAAGGAAAAAGAAAAATATGACCTTTACTTAGAAAGACTACAATGTAAATGAAGAAGCACATGGAGAACTATTTAAAACATTTTATGGTGTATATAGTTCATAATAACATGATTGTGTTTTGTTGTGACTTTGTCTGATAGCTTTAGAACTCCTTTGAGGTCAGCGGGGAAGCACTTCCTGTGAAGCTCAGTTAGAACCTACCACATGACTTACGCAGAGCACACTGCATCTTATTGCATTTTCCTCCCAGTCATCTGCTTTTCCCCACCACATTTACACTGAAAACAGTTTTTATTAAATGGCTAATACCATGTAAGGAATGTGATATAGAAAGAGCAATAATGAAGAATAAGAGCTTGCTTCAACTAATTAAGCATTAAAGTGACTGTCCCTGGATTTAATAAGGAGGCTCTGAGTGCTATTTAATGAATTTTAATGCATTTAACTCCTTTCTCCATAACACAGTGTTTACTCTTAAAAACTTTTTCCATATAACTCTGACTTCTTTCCACAGAGAAAAAACAGGAAATGAAGACTCTCAATAAATATAGATGCTATTCAGAAGACAATTACAAGGAGAGTGAAGTTGCAAATTAAATACCTTCATTTTCCTCATAGCATATAAAAGGAAGAGAGATGCCAACAACAAGGACAAGACTTGTCATTTTGGAAGTAATGGTCTTATGACTGGAAAAAGTTTTAAGATTAGCAAAGGCAAGATGACAGCTTTTATAAAAGGAAAATCAGAGCTTGAATTAGAGTGTTACGTTTATAAATGATCTTCCAGCAAGATCTGTGGCAGGTATTATTCATTGCAGGAAACCAGAAGGTATAATATGCTGGAATAAGGATCACATTTTTCTCTTTGAGGTGATTTATATTTAAATGAGTTCTCTATAATCCTTTAAACTGAAGTGCAAATTGGTTATCAAAGTCTTTAGCTGTAAGGGTTGTTATACATAATAATGAATTCTACAGAAGTTGCTCAAAGGAAAATATTGACTTAGGCAAAATCACAGGATTTTTCAGTTACAGCAACATTTAAGATTGTGGTCATAGACACTGCATCAAAACTTTCTAAAACTCTACATTTCTTTACTGAAAAGTAAAGGCCATGTAGTGTTTCTCAGTATAAAATGTATGCTATTTACAATTTAAGGAAAAGTGGTTCCATTTAAATCTATCATGTCTCTTTCATATTAACATGCTGGGGAGATTTACTGACTCTATTTTAATGAGATGTTTTAAAATATAGGTTGAATAACTTTATTTTGAAGTGTTTAAGATTAGAAATGTTCCATAGCTCATCCAGGAGATGGGCCCCAGTTCTGGTCGGGGGCAACAGGCAGGCAGGCGCTTGCTCGCTTCAGTTTAAGAGCCATGAATGGGACCCAGAGAGGAGTCCTATGTTGCAAGCAGGAGCCTCAGCCACAGCTCTAGCTACCAACAATACTTAAGAGTAACATAGCAGCGACACTCCAGAAAAGACAGAAATGAAGCTGTGAAGGAAAGCTAAGTCATGATCTTAAGACCAAGGTAGTTCACAAACCATTATTTTGGCTACAGAAATAAATTTAAGCTTCTGAACCTTTGCTTGCATTGATAGAAGTTTGGGCTTAACAATAATTTTATAAAAATATATTGTTCATTTATTTTATTTTAAATAGGTGAGATTCCTAGTAAGTGAAGTTCTGTTTGAATCTCAGTACCACATGCGTACAAGTAGGGTTATTAACACAATCCTTGGAGCAAGGACTAGGTTTAAAAGAGACACACATCATATATACCTAATGGGTCTCCGTCTAATCCCCATGCCAGCTCTATAGTAGAGTTACCTGTGAGTTACCTCTAGCATAGTGACCTTGAAAAATGCAAGGCTCAAAATGTAGACCTGCTCTGAATTCATCCCAATTCTCATTTTATGTAGTCTTGGAACATTATACAAGAAAAAGTATAATAACTGTAAAGACTGTGGTTGGGAACCATCTACAATCCAGAAAGAGCCCACTGAGAGATAGACTTGCTGCATGCTTCTGGGTTTCTGAATTTGAGTAAGACATTCCACAATGTGAAAAGTAAGACAGAGTTTGATTTCTTCAATAATAGTCTATAGATTTTTATGTATTATACTGTGGTTAATTTAATGAAATGTGAATATGGTGTTATCTTGATAACACTATCCATTACTTGCCTTTATTTTCTTACAATTAATACTGAGACAGAAACTTTCAATTGTGATTCAACTACTATTGATTGTTCGATCAAAATCCTTTAAAACCTTAATCTTAGAAGTATTGTTCATGTTTTCCCAAGAAACCCCATTCCATCATTGCAGTTATTGGCTTAAAAGAGTTGTTTGTGGCTTTGTAACTTAGTGGTTGGCCTGCTTTCTACAGTTGATGGTGTTGGGTTAATTCCAACCTGTCTGTATGTGGTCATAGATTCATTTCCACTTACCGGCCTCTGTTTTCTGCTGCTTCTCAATCTTCTCCAGGCGCCCTAGCAAGGAGTCAATTTTAGTTTTGATCTGGGTTAATTCTTTCTTGATTGTCTGTAACTCATCTGATTTTACTGGAAGAGGAAAAGTGGAAAGAAAACAAGACATCAAATGGACCACTTGGAACACAATTTACGGCGCAGTACTTCTCAAGAGTGTCTTATAAGATTCCCAGTGAATCATCAGTTTCCTGTTACAGCTAGTTATCTTGAAATATTGCATGCTTTTGCTAATTAGAAATGAGGACACTTACTGACATTAGAATCCGATAATCTTCTAACTCAAGGTCACATAAAAAATTAAAAGAATCTGAAAACATTTTCAAAAGAATAAGGTCAGGTCTTGATTTTTTTAAATCAGGAAAGTAAGGGAATAAACCTTCAATGTAAAACCGACATGGCTTAAGGAATAGTGATACCTGTATTAATAGTACTTTGAATCCCATGTTGATAAATATTGATTTTGAGACAGGGCTTCAATAAGTAGTTCATGATAGACAAAATACGCCTGCATAGCCCCCCCCCCACTCGTGGATAGCTATTAGTGATATTTCCAAGCCAGTGGTTTGAGCATTGATGGAAACAAAAATCTAACATTTGTTCTTGAGAGAATAAGCTATTGCCTGAGTTCTTCCTAAAAGTAAAGTGACAGCATGTACATAGCAATCCTTATGCCATGGGGCAGATGCAAAGGAAGCACACTGGTAGTCCTCCCAAATATTTTTACATTAATTTAATTTATGATTCATTTATTTATACATGTTGAAATAACTTATCACTATGTTGCTCAAGCTACCCTTGAACTCACCATCTTCCTGCCTCGTGAGTGCAGGAATTACAGACATAAGATACCATTTATCACCACACCGGTATATGTATGTATAGCAATATGTTCCATTCTAGCGTTTGGATAGTCAATCTGGTTTCTAAAGAGAAAATGGGGGCTGATATGAACAACAACTTTTCATTTTGTTAAGTAGTGTTGCTACAATCCACAAATATGTGTTGGAGATTAAACTCAGTGTTGGAGTGCTTGCCTAGCAAGCAAATGACCTCAAATTTGGTCCCCAGAAATGGAGAAGAATAAGTTAAAAGCAGGTGTGGAAGACAACATATATTTTATTACCTCCTTGCCAATAAAATTGACCATTTATTTTTAAGAGGCTTAACTAAAGGACAATATCATACTTAAATAATAATTATTTTTATAAGGGGAAAGGTTCAGGAAATGCCATGTACTGGGCATGACACAGCATGTGCAATCAAGATTTCACAAACACTGTAATTGCCTTCATTGAGCCCATATGAGCCTGGGCCTGTCAACAATCAGCCAGGGACTAAGATGGACCCTACTCCTGCCTGTTGAGTTATAGGCTATTAGAAGTGGTGGACATTGTCGTCAGTTCTGTACCCACTTGTAAATTTCACACAATGAATCTATGGTTACACAAACCTGCCTGGTTAAGTGCAAAACTAACTAGCATGAATGTGGAAAGAGATGAAGCAAAGGTAGGTTAATGGGAGTGGGAGGAAATGAAGAGAGGATGGGGAATGAGAGTAATTAGAAGTCTAGCACAAAATTGTTAAAGAACAATTTTCATAATAAAAGTTAAGGATACATAATATGATAACTTCTTTGAGAAATTTAATCCACTGTCCTTATTTTTCTTATCTGAAAACCACAAGTAGTTTTGCTATGGGAGAGATGATAAAGTCAAACAGACTCATGATCCCTGAGCGTCACTAGGTAGGTTTTGTGTACCGCGGACTCAATGCAGAGCTGTCCTGGCTAATAGGGTACACATACATCATTATTTTTGCAATTTTGTTTATTTTCACTCCAGTTTAGTTATCATCCAGAAATTTGGGAAAATGTGTTGTTTGACATTCTTGTTTTCAAAACTTTTGAAAAAGTATTAAAATAAAATGAAATATATTTAAGCTTATGTATTTGTCAATTAAGATATATAAATAGTATAGAATTTATAATGCAATTTGGTCTCAAAAAATAGAGGTTTTTTTTCTCTCCAAAAGGAAAACCTTCCTTATTATTAAATCATATTTTAAAGTAATTATTTTTCTTTCTAGTACAAAGTACTTTGTTAGATAAAAACTGCAGGAAACTAAAGTCTCCTGCAATTCTGTGGTAGAATTGCCCAACTAAACGGACTTTAAACAGTGACTCATTCTGAATGTCACTTATTTCAAACATCAAAGAATCTTTGTTGAAGTGCAGCTAAATTTGAAAACCATCATCTGTCACTATAAGAAACTGATTCTGCTTTGAGGAATGAAACTTATTTCCTATCATGGAAGCATATCATGTAGTTTTACTTAAACCTATCAGATTTAATAGAAAATATTTTATCAGATAGTGGGTTTCAGTGATGTAAAATAGAACTGTGTCTAGAAACTAACAGACCTTCTTTCTCATGGAAAAAGTCAATCCTTAGCTGTAGCCAATTAATTTCAATTTATTTATCATATTAGAAAACATAAATTGATAAGTCACAACAGCTTACATTATTAAACCTGCATTAGAATGCACCTAGAAATTGGATTTACAAGATAGGAGAACCTGTAAGTATCCAGGAAGACAACGTTGGAGGTTTAAACTTACACCAATGTTTTGTAAGACCGGCGAAGGATTGTATAATATTCTATTCTAATTAACATTATTGAAGCTTATAAGGGTGTACATTCCATTAAAACAAGGAAACGTGCAAAGTCCTGTCTTCTTTTAGGGCCCCAACAAGTAATAATGAAATGACTCTCTGGCTGCCTTTCACCTCCAGACATGAAGGTATGAAGTGCTAACAGGGGTCCTAAGAGCATCCTCGGCTTACAGTGCTCTCTGCCTCTCCCAGAGTCATGGGAAACAACTCCTCATCTTAGTGCTGTATGTGGAGGCAGGGTTGTCCATGCCAAAACTGTGAGCCCCAGTCCATATGCCTACATCCAGATGGTACTGGTTTTGTGCTCTCATGGCTCCTTCCTACAAGGTAGTCCCCAAAGGAGCCACCTCTGCTCCTACTGTTGTTCTAACTCCTGTCTGACTTGCTTTCTACCCCTTTCTATCTGCTAACATTTTCTCTGCAACATATTTGTCCACTGTAAAATGTTAGTTAATTCATTGATACAGGCACTCTATTGTGACTCTGTATTTCTAGATTAAGAATTTTAGAAGTTGGCAATGTTAGTAATTGTTTTTTCCAAAAACTACATGTTAAATAAATAACACAAATGTAGGTCCAATATATCTGTCTTCACTTTTATTTACTCTTATTTGGCCTTTTTTTTCCCACTCAACCTAGCTTTCTTGTAAATAGTTCTTAAAGTAATATTTATAATTCATCAGTCTTGTGTTAAACTGAAAATTTCCAGAATCTTTCCTCTTTCTATGGCAAGAAAGATAAGAAACACATCCCTGAAGAGTGTTCTTATATAATCCCAAATGTCTTCCACATGATTTGAGTTTGAATGCTTGTGACCCAGCTTGTGGCATTATTTTGGCAGACTTCATAACCTTTAGGAGCTGAGATATGATTGGTAGAATCAATTCCTGGGCACGACCCTCATGGGTATGTTTGTCTTGTCCACCTCCTGTGTTGACCTCTTGTTTCTTGGTCATCTATGGCTTGACAAGTTGTTCTCTGCCATATGCTCACCTACCATGATGTTCTGTCCGATACATGGTACCAAATAATGCAGAATCAAGGAGAACCCTCTGAACCCCGAGTGAAAATCAATCTTCCATGCTTTAAGTTGTTTCTGCAATATGGCAACAGTACTTGAAAGTAATGAAGGTATAAACACACTGTTCAAATGGTGTCTAAGG
>NC_022031.1:5367940-5377548 GCF_000317375.1 Microtus ochrogaster | reverse complement strand
GTATTTTCACCTTTCTTCTCCACCTCCTGTTTAAGTCGACCCTACTTTTATAGCACAGCTTCCTGTTAAAAAGGAGTTTTCTTCAAATCTATGTGCTTCGGGGACATGAAGTGTCTCTATCTGTGTATTTCAAGCCTCTACTTTAGCGGGAATAAGCACAGCTACTTAGTGCCATGCTCAGAGAAACAATAGACCAATAGGTGGTAAAAGAAGAGCTTACTGTGATTCGTGCTATGCACTGTACTAGAGAAACATGTTTGTCTAATCAAAGGTCTTTTCTGTTTCCAAATGTGCGTCTCAAAATTTTACCAAGATTTTAGGGTTTAGACTTGTTTGCGTATGAATTCCTCCTTTACAAACCCACTGAAGAGTGAGAATCTCACCTGCAATCTCTAATGGTGCCTCACATTTACTGCAGCACGTTCACTGATTGTCGACTTCCTTTTGCATGTCTGTACTCCATACTGAGTGATTCGTTTCTTGCATGAATACCTCTTGATTAGACACGCAGGAAATTCAACAGCCCCAATTTTCAGTTTTTCTGTATGTTTTGATAGTCTCCCTCATCCTTCTACTGATTGCTTAGGTTCCTGCCTTGAAAGTTTAGGAATTAAATCAGTGCTCTTTATTTAAAAATGACTAAAACAGCTTAAAAAGAGATGTTAAATAAGGTGAACTGCCAAAGAAAAGCTCTTGTCACAGTAAGCCAGGTTCTGAAAACTTAGGGGTAAATTTCAGGGTAGTTGCAGGACAGGGATAAATTAAAAAATGTACCCGTCTTTAGGCTCTATAACTAAAGTGCATCTGTGGAAAGAGTGCCTTCAATTCTTTCTTCTCTGTTATCACATTAATAATAGAACATTATTCAGTGTTTGCACACAATAAACAATATATATATTGATATGGTGACTTCATGATAGTTTCAACCAGGCTAACACACTTTATTTTCAACCATTTGTGTATCTGGTAGACGCCAAAATTCATAAAGTACTATTCTTAGGAGTTGACTGGCTGGGAGACAGTAAACAGCCAAGGAGCTCAAAAATGCAATTATCACAGAACTGTACCTGTGCCTTGTCAAAATTCTATGATGAAAGAAAAAGAAATGAAAGATGATTTTTGGCAACTAACTCTTTGAATATTTCCTAATTCATCTTTAATTCATAACCCTCATGTTTGTACTGCATAAAATATAATGCTCATAAAATACAAAGTATGGAATAGTGATATTGGGGATTTTCTTCTAAAAGTAGTTAATATTTTCAGTCAACTTATTGTTCAAAAATTATGATAAACCTATTTATTGACAGAATGATAAATTAGATGTAACTGCTGAAGATTATGGATTTTATTATTGAAAGTTTACAAATTTGTGAACATTTTTTCTGCTTCATACATTTCCAGAGCTCTGCTCTGCTCCAACCTCTGCTGTTCCTTCCACTGGCTCTTTTCAGAATGTGTCAGGCAATCTCAAACTCATCATTTCCAACACTAAATATATCCCTACCTCTGATCCCATTCCTCTGCAAGCCTTTCTTGCAGCCTAGCTTCTCTGAGATGTTTTCCACTTCTTGTTTCCTTAGACATCCATTTGATGAATCACGGTCCCTCTTAGGGTCTTCCTTTTTACCTAGCTTCTCTGGAGCTGTGGATGTAGTCTGGTTGTCCTTTGCTTTCCATCTAATATTGACTTATGAGTGTGTACATACCGGACTTTATGAGTCTGTGTTACCTCACTCAGGATGATTTTTTTCTAGTTCCATTGATTTGCCCACAAATTTTATGATGCCAGTATTTTTTTGTTTTATTTATATAGCTGAGTAATACTCCACATCTTCTTTATCCATCCTTCAATTGAGGGGGGAGAGGTAAGGAATGGGAGAGCAATGAAGGAGAGAGTCACTATGGGGTTAGGGAAAAACCTGGTGTTAGAGAAATTCCCAAGAATCCACAACAATGACACCAGTTAAGATTCCTAGCAATAGTGGAGAAGGTACCCGAATTGGCCTTCCCCTGTAATTAGATTGGTGAATACCCCAATTATGATCATAGAGCCTTTATCTAGCAACTGACAGAACCAGATGCAGAGATCGACAACCAAGCCCCAGGTCGAGCTCCAGAAATCCAATCAGCAAGGCAGGTTAAGATCATGATGGAGAAATTCACAGATACAGCAGAACCACGCAAGTGGAAACACATGAATTCTAGACTGATAGCTGCGGAGTATCTATTGATCCGAACTAGATCCTCCATACAGTGGTGAAGGTTGGGCTCTCTGTGAGGACCCTGACAGTAAGACTAGGATCTATGCCTGATGGATGAGTTAGCTTCTTGCGGCCCATTACCTATGGCAAAATGCCATGCTCAGCCTTAATGCAGGGAAAGAAGCTTATTTCTGCCCCAACTTAATGTGCCAGACTTTATTGACTTCCCATGGGAGTCCTCACCAGTGTAGAGGAGTGGAATTTGGACTTTGAGTGGGGGATGGGAAGAGGGTTGGAGGGGGAGAACTGTGGATGGAATGTAAAATGAAATTAATAAAATAAAAAGAAAAAAGAAGTCTCTTTGATGAGGTCACAACTGTTTTATCTTAAGTGTTTGATGTATAGACAAACAATATTAATGAAAATAGATAATTATAAATCTCCCTCCAGAAACTTAGGATACAGCACTGAACAGTAATGAGAAATTTTCTACAATTATAGAACTCCTACCTGGAATGGAAGAGAGCAATAAACAAGCATATACACTGTTCATAGAGATAAGACAGAAGTAATGGAGGGTTTGATTTTGCCATTACATTAAGTATATTATATTAAGTACATTATATTAAGTAGTAATGAAATTTTCAGTGACAGGATATTTCAACAGGTTTCTCAGTTAAAGGAGAAAGCAACCAGAGGGGTTAGAGGCTGGTAAATAGAACCGATATGGAGCACTACATACAGGAAGGAGAAAGAGTATAAGCAGGTGTTTCAGGAAATGGAATGAATATGTCTGGAGGAAAAACAGTAAGTGGAAGGAGACTATAAGAAAGCACTGAGTGAAGCTGAAAGAGGAGGTGAACATTGGTTCTGGAAGTCATAGTGGCAACTGCTGGGCATCTTAGAGCACCATACTGAATTGGAAAAATCAGTAGGATGATGGGCAGAATTAGGGATTCACTGAAGCTGAGAGAATGGTTCAAGGGTGGTGTGATGGTTGACTACATTGAACTAAGGCACTAGTGCTAAGTAGGGTATCTAAGTACAGGTGAAAACTGGGTGGCTGAGCATGGAGTTTAGCAAAGAGATTAAAGGGAAAGAAGAAGCGGCGAGCGGACAAGAGGTGGCATACTCTTAATGCACAACAAACAAGTCTTTTCTAATATAAGTATGTCCACTTGTTTATGTTACAAGGTGTTTTAAGAGAAGTAGTACTGGTATCTTCGAAGGGAAACTTTTCTCTGCATAAGTTATCCAATAAAAATTATAAAGCATACCGAAAAAACAAGTGTTTGGCCTATTAAGTATAACTTATTTTTATGTATAATTATAGTGTCTGAGTTTAAAACTACTAAATAACATCCAAAGACTGATAATTGAAAACAGTACTAGCTCATAAAATACATTAACTTTTGTGGATGGAAGACCAGTGTTTGAGAAAATAGGAATCAGTTTCCATTACACAGATAAAGTGAAGTATTTTCCTAAAGTATCATTGTAGAATTTTGTTAAAAAAGTAAAGTCATATCAAATTACTATAGATCTGTTTTTTGTAGAGGAAATTTATTTTGTGATAAGTATTATTACATTTTGATGTAGTAAAATGACTATTGGGCCTTTTTTAAAATGTGAGATCTGATCTATAAAGGAAATTGGGCATGCAGTATGACCCCATCTGCCTACATGCGCATCTCTCATTTATGAAGTGAAAATAGTTGGATTTATTTTAATCACCTTTGGATCCAGTCTATTCAGAGACAAATAAGGCTGTAAATCAATGGTTCTTATCTGGGGGTGACTTTGCCCTGTAGTAACTATGTTGCACTTACTTAAGACAGTTTAGGACTGGAGGGTGATACCTAATGAGAATTTGATCTGTGACTATTCTTCAAAGCACAAGCTATCACACAATCAAGCAAAGATTTGATAAAATACATAATCATAGTGCTAGATTTTTGAAACTCTTGGTTTCTTGATTATAGCATATATTTGATATTCAATATTTAGCATTCCTAATGCTGCAAATCTACTATTTTTCTGCCCTTTTTGATACTATAATTACATAATTCTATTTTTAACCTTTCCTCCCTCTAGAACTTCCCATATACCCTTCCTCGCTTTGTTTATAAACCCATAGCTTCATTTTACATTATTTGTTCTTAAGGACATAATGTTATATGTATACACATATCAATCCCTAAATATAACTGGTTCATTCTATGTAATGTTACTTATATGTATGTATTCAGAGATTATTTGGAGGTGAAGTATTTTTTAGTAGTAGTTTGGTGACCAGAAGAAAATCTCTATTATTCAGGTGTGTCTACAGCACAACCCAAGCAAAAGTCAAGGTGCTTGGCAGATATCACAAGGGACTTTTAGGTGACCCAGGATTCTATATCATAAAGTGAGTAGATATTTGTGTTAGATGAATTGAGTGGACCATGGAACTAAGCTCTAATTAGAGAAGGGGCTTGAAGTAAGGGATAGTCTATTGTCCCACATCATCAGCATCATATGTGATGTCAACAATTTATAAAACTTATGTTTGTAAGCCTGTAAGCTTTACTAATACTTAGTAATATTTATTCATAATTTTTATTTCCAAAACCTTTGGTACAATATCTAAATATGAAAATAAATTTGCCTAGAAATTAATCACTCCTTCTATTCTTTCTGTTTCGTTAATAAGAAGCCAGAGGATGTAATTTCCATAATCTATTGGAATCAGATAAACTGTACGTCAAGTTTAAGGTAAAGTCCTGGTCTCCTAACTATAAACATTACTACATTCATTGTGTGACAGGTAAGTTTGACAATGTAAAAAATATAATCGTCAGTTTATTTTTCTTTCTCTATTAATTATTTAATCATATTATTTATTTCATGTACTTGAAGAAAAATGATAAACGTTAATTTTTCTAATGTGAATTTGTGAAAATCTTACTGGTGACTTCATTTCATCTGTTTCTGCATCTATATATTTTTCCTTTCATTCATTTATTTTAAGGTGATTCAATACACAGAGGCTATTTACCAATCTTGCAAAGATTTTCAAAAGCCAAACTATGAAGAATTTTGCTAAAATAAGTACAAGCAACTATTATTCAAATAATTTCTTAGGAACTAAACTACATATATTACCATACATTTATTCATAAGGTTTACAGATTCCCAATAAAATTTTCTATATTTTTCTATAATGAGAAAAAAAATGAAAAATTAGGACATTTTGTTTACTAACTGTCCATCAATTATCTACTTCCTGCATCTGTGCATCTAACATTTGTTTATGAAGTATTTACAAGCAGTGACATTTACTCCTCATGATAAGTATGGCCATCATGTATTCTTAAATACTTTTTGAAATACATATTATTAAGGTTACTTTGTGGATTATAATTGATTATAAGAGAAGTAATATGTTTACATTACATACAACAGAAGCAATGCATCAAATTTAAGGAAGAATGACCAAGATTATGTCTCTCTGAGTTTCTATTTACCCCTAAGCCATGAACTATTTATATTGAACTGTCTTCCTGAACTCATGAAATTTATAGTTGATGTGAAAAGTATGTAAACAACTTATTATAAAATATAAGAACATAAATATATAATATAATGAGAAATAAGTGAAAAGATTCTATTACTTGACAACAAAACTTCCTCTCACTATAATAAGACCATCATATAATAAGTGTCTTTAATAAAGGGTCATGTTTACTTTTGTTTTGTTATATTATCTCCTCAGGGTAATGTCTGTTTCATGTATGTAAAATGAGGCTTAGCATGTGATATGTCCTGATGAATTGAACTTGTGCAATTAGATAAAAATTAAAAAATATTTTTATGGGATTTGGTTATTGATTTTAAAAATATCCATAAAGTATGAGACAGTACACAAAAGTCTGTTTTCTTTTGAACTTTTAAGAAAAGGGCAGGATTTTACCCCATCTCTCAGACTGACTAAGCGTAATCCATGGCTCATTTTTGAGTTTCTTCATAGCCAATGATATGGTTCATATTAACTGTAAAATAAATGAATAGCAAAGTTAAAATTCAAAAATAAAAAATAGTTTAGTAGCATATTCCACAAATATCTGAGAATACTAAGCTAACTACATTCCTATAACAATAACCACATAAATAATGAACATGAGTTATGGGGCTTAAATCCCATAAATTGAAGATGAACGCCTGGTTTGTGTTTACAGGAGGTGGTGGTGACCTCAAGATCAGGAAGGTCTAAATTTGGTCCCAGAGTACTTTTACCTGAACTGGAACTTAAACACAGAGAAACTGCTAATGGTGGTTTGTAAAGTAATACAATGGAGCTGGTGAAAAGTTTCTGAAGATAAGGGAGCACTTTCAATTAAAACTACATGAACATGAGTTTAGAAACCTTAAGGAAAGTCAAACATGATGGAATTTGCCTTTAATCACAGCTCTTAGGAAGCAGGAGTAGGCAGATCTCTGTGAGTTTGAGGCCAGCCTGGTCTACAGAGCAAGTTTCAGACAGTCAAGGCTACACAGAGAACCCCTGTCTCAAAAATGTAAGGAAACAAGCAATGAAACCCTGAAGTAAGATTTCAATTCAGCTCAGAAAATGTGTGGTGAATAGTGAGGAAGGGAAGCCTAGGCCAGATGTTTCATGGAAAACAAGGATTCTGGATTCTTATTTGGTCACTGGTAGTAATTTTGATTTTTTGGTATTAAATTGGCAAAGATGTTGCATCCTGGTGCTGGGATAGTAAGAGTAATATTAGTCAGAGGTCTGTAGAGCAGATAACATTCTTCTTCTGTGTTACCCTGATTATAAACCGAGAGAGAAGAGTCAGGGTTGGGCCGTTGACTTACAGGCAGGACTTATGGTCAAAGGCTTTTATAATTGAACCATGGAAGTACTAGGTCCTTCCTGAATGCTAATGGAGCTTAGAAACGTCTTATGGTATGATATTTAAAAATAATTTTGTTTAACAAGCATTGCCAACAGTATTTGCTTCAAATAAAGTTATAAGGATAACTCTATGATTAGATCTCATTTTGAAGATAAAATATAAAACACAGCTTAAAGAATGCCACAGCAACTACTATATTCTACACACAGCAATTTCTTTTCCCACAGTTTTAACAACATAGTATGCAGTAACAATAACAGAATTGGTAAATAACATGATTTAAATGAATGTGCCTAAAACTTTGTATAAATAAGTAAATTTTTCCCTTTGAGAACTATGAAAGACATAAATATTGCTTGAATTTTCAGATAGAAACTAGAGAAATGCATGCAGGGATTGAAGGAATTAAGGGTTACGGTTCAGCACACTTTGGAACACACATTCTACTCCAGAACAGTAGACAGGTCTTTTCTCTCCGTTGAAACTGACTCTTGGAACAGTGTCTGGTTTTATTTTCTAGGTTCATTGACTTTTATAAACTTAATTCAAATTTCTTCTAATAGGCTTTATATAACTACTTTGGCTAACTTACTTCACTGTTTTGATAGTTTCAAAATCTGAATACATCCATGCTTGATCCTGGAGAGCAGATGGATAGGGATGCTTTGTGTCTCTTTGAAAATATTAATGATACTTCTTTGAGTAATGCTTATTTTCATTATAATGACATGATTTTTTAAGAAGACTCAAACACAAGAAGTCTTACTATTAAGAAAAGCAGTCAATAATCATCTATCATATTTAACTGGACTACCTCTAACTTCTTGTACATGTTTTTATAATAACCTGTCACTTATTTTGTCATTTATGTTAACAGAAAGATATCAGCTGTCCTTCCCCTCCATTTACATTATAATTTAAATTAAGGGAATATATTGATAAGTTCATTCTTTTTCTTCAGAGGAAAACTTTGCGTACAAAGAAAATGCAGCTAATTTTCATGGGCATGCATGTCTTTAATTTGATAAGGTATCTGTAATATAAATCTTTATTTTATGTCTGTGATAGAAGGTTGGACAAGTTTGTTATTTGAAAAGGAACAGAAATACATAAAAGAACTCTAACCTTATTTAGCCTTTTCAATTGTTTTAATTGAATTTATTTATTTATGACTTCTTTATGTTTAAAATTTCAAAATATTTCTTATTATGTATACTTATATACATGTAATATATAGTATATATATATATAATTTTACAAAAATTAATATCATAATTTATATAGATTGAGTACACATATTTCATGTACTGAATTCTCTCTCTCTGTGTGTGTGTGTGTGTGTGTGTGTGTGTGTGTGTGTGTGTGCATAATCACTGTCTGTATCACTCTATTGAGCAAGGGTAAATTATCAACACTTCTCAAGTTTCAAACTTAAATGATATTTAAGTCTGCAAAGTTCAACAATGACACTGATATCTTGTGTTGGGGGTAACCAATATCAATCTCATTGGATGGGAGGCACACTCAGCAGGAAGTAATAAATGTCTGATACCATAAACCCAGTGATCATTCCATTGCTGGTGAAGACTTGGAAATTAGAAGAGAACCTACTTCTGTTACTTTCTATAGCCATTATAATCTTTAACTTTATTCTAAGTGCTTATCCTTATACCAACATATAAGTGTATCTCTCATCTCTCATCAAAAAAGATTCTTTTTCAGCATATGGAGATCATTCAAGAAAGTCATAATTGGTCAAAATACAGAGAACAGCTGGGCACAGAGTGCATATGCCCCAGTTGATATGCAAGTCCTGTGCATAAATCTTAGGCAACAAGGAAGAGGAAGCTGAAAGTGTATAAGGACAATTGGATTGGGACATCTGCTATGATATTATATCTTGTATACATCAGGCCAGCAAAGCAGCATCAACAAAATATTAACAAAATAGTTGTTTAAATAAAGTGTGAACAATAAGAACATCGAGATATGCCAATGAAGATAGGGAAACCTCTTAAAAGATATTATCCCTAGATGAGAGCTACTGAGAATTAATGCCTACTGACAGAAAGATAACCAGTGTTTCTCAAGGATGAAGCCCTCTAATTGGTTATTCAATACCAAGTGGTCAGCTGTAAACATATAAACATACACTCAATAGTGATGGACTTAGAACACTGTATTTATGTGTATATGTATGCATATAATTTATGGCCTCTTTTCATATTTGTTGATATATATTCCTAAATACATAAACATGACCTGTTAAATGTACATAATGTCATTTGTATGTATTGTTCCAAGGATAATAAAGATTGATTGGTGAATCATCAATTGATATACTCTTCCTTGGCGCAGAAAATTTCTGCCATTCTCATCATTCTTAGTTTCCTGTACTTGTTCTGTACTTGCTTGTGCAGGGTTGAGATTGTCTATATTTTCATTCTTCCACATGAGCATGTCTATTGCTTGTGCAGGGTTGAGATTGTCTATATTTTCATTC
>NC_022031.1:5366336-5367620 GCF_000317375.1 Microtus ochrogaster | reverse complement strand
AGCATGTCTATTGCTTGTGCAGGGTTGAGATTGTCTATATTTTCATTCTTCCACATGAGCATGTCTATTGGTGTTACCCTTGTTCTGCTCAGGTCTAGGTAGTCAGTTTTGAGACTTACGGGTATAGGTCCATCCTAGGAGACACAATTATTAAAAACTCCCTCATATTCCAGATCTTACATTCTTCCAGCCTCCTCTTCCATGATCCCTGAGTCTTAGTATGAGAGTTCTATCATGGATATTCATTATTGTGGCTTTCTGTAATGATCTCTGTCTCTGGAAGAGATGTTTCCTTGACGAGGGTTGAGGACTACAAATATCTATAGGCATAAGGGCAAACATTTAGAATTCTTTTAGTGGTTATGGTGATTTCATAAAGTGATTTGTAGGTTCTTCTCCAAGACTTATGATATTGCTAGACCCAGGGAATAGACTAGGTTTCCACTACCAGGTGATTATGATTTTTCTCTTGTTGAGTGGATCTTATGTGTGAGTAGAGTGCTGTTGGTAACCACTAAGGTATGCATGCCACTACTGCACTCTGCATTATCATTGTTTGTATTCATGGATTTCATAGATGTTATAGATTTGTAGGACTATTGTTTATCTCCTTCCTTGTAAGTTTGCATGGTGCCATCTGGTACCATGAAAACTAGTCCTCAGGGAGAAGATATTCAGGTCACTTTCAGCTCAAGGGGCTCAGGGCACTCTTTCTGGAATGAATGGTGTTTTTAACAATGGGGACTTACTGTCCACATTCAGAGGACAACCAAGGGCAATAGCATTAACCGACAATGTTTTAGAAGTCTCTTGGACACCCTGGACCAACAATTCAGTAGAGAGCTTCTTTGTGCCTGGTGATCTCAAAAAATGAAAAATTAAAAATAATAATTGTGTTTTACTGCTGAGTAGTACTCTAATATGTATATATTCCATACTTTCTTCATGCATTCTTCTATTGAAGGGCATCTAGGTTGTTTCCACGTTCTGGCTATTACGAACAATGCTGCTATGAACATAGTTGAGCATATACTTTTGTTGTATGCTGGGGCCTCTCTTGGGTATATTCCCAAGAGTGGTATTGCTGGGTCCAGGGGTAGGTTGATCTCGAATTTCCTCAGGAACCGCCACACTGCTTTCCAGAGTGGTTGCACAAGTTTGCATTCCCACCAGCAATGGATGAGTGTACCCCTTTCCCCACATCCTCTCCAGCAAAGGCTATCATTGGTGTTTTTCATTTTAGCCATTCTGACAGGTGTAAGATGGTATCTTAAAGTTGTCTTG
>NC_022031.1:5287076-5363926 GCF_000317375.1 Microtus ochrogaster | reverse complement strand
AATAATTGTGATCAAAAGAAAGGAATTTCTTTTTAAACTTTTAAAAAGAAAAATATTTAAAATAGTTGCCAGTCATCATTATTCACTTTTGGAAAATTATCTCAATAATGCCTTGTACTTTACATGATTTTTCTCCTCTGCAGAAATCAGTCATATTAAAAATTCTGAAATAACAAACATTACGTGAGTTATAATATTAATTCCCGCTTCTTAAGTTGTCAACTCATTAAATAATGAGAAATGATTATCAGTAAAAGAGTAAAATATATACAAATCATGTTTACTCAGATCATGTCAATATAACAGTACAGTTTTTCACTTTATTTAGAACTTTAATTTGTGATTTAAGTTTGTAAAACTTGACTATTTCTATAAATTAGGATAATTGTACAAGAAAATAGATAAAGCTGTAAACAGTAATGCAGAGTTGAATAAAACAGAAAAAAGACAAACATTGTATATATTCTCTCATTTGTTGATGTTAGCTTTGACTATTCATATATATATATATATATGTATATATATATATATATATATTTCATTTTAAATACACACTGAGACAATTTTACCAAACACGAGAGAACAATAAAGAAAAGAATGGATAAATAAACATGTTCAATGCCAAGAACGGGTTACTCCTTCTTTTGCTATTATTGGATAGTGAAGTCCTATATTTCCCCAAATCTTATAGGTTATATCCATTTCTCTTATTTACCCTCCATAACTTGATAGTGAGAACATTTTGCTGAACACACTTGAGTCATAGGACACATTGAAATCAAACTGATACTAATCTGCCATTTCACAGTGGTGAAAGTTGTTGTCTGCTTTACTGAAGAAGAAAAAATTATTTATCTATGAACCCCGTGAGCTATAATACTATAAAACCTGTAAAAACATGTCTGCAGTTGCAATATTGGCACAAAGATCCTGGGAATAAGCACTACTTTTCTGTTTGGGTTTAAGTCCCATTCCACAACATGAAACATATATTTGGTACCATTTTCAGTTGAAGAGCCTATGTATTGATTAGCCATAGGAGATGGAAAGAAAATAATGCTGGTATTTTGTTAAACAAACATAATATTAAGTAATCACCAGTTACTTATCATTATAACCAGAAATTATTGTCTTTCTCAAACCTCACCATTAAATCATCAATTTTAAGTAGATGATGATTAACACAGAGATCTATAAGTGGCTAAGGTGGACAAAAAAGGGCTTCAGAGTTCTCAGCCATAAATAGAGCATATATACCACACTTTTTTTGAATGTCCAGATATCATGCAGAAAAGAAGGCAGAAGGAATTTAAGAGACAGAGGAGATGGAAATAGTGTCTTCTGGACACAGGAATGCAGCTACACATATGAGCTCACAACAGTAATGACAACGTGCACAGACCAGTACAAAGGAATGCAGCTACACATATGAGCTCACAACAGTAATGACAACGTGCACAGACCAGTACAAAGCCAAGTCAGACGAAATCTAGAATGGAAAGAGCATGTGGGCATGAACTCTCAGTCCCTGGATAAGAACCTTAGAAACTGATACCTCCTGGGAGAATTAATGCCAAGTGTGGAGCTTGGTGAAAGTCAGTCATGAATGACCACTTATCCACAAATATTTGACTAACAAGAAGTGTTCTTGATGGTGAAAAATGTAAAATGTTGGGATCATTGGAAAGCGGGGTACATCTTTGAGGAGTTGAGAGAAGTGGGGGAATATGATCAAAATATTTTTATAAAACTTTAAAAAGAAGTATAAAAATAAAGAAAAAAGTTGGAAACTTATAAAAGACCCCAGCTCTGAACTCTCCTTGTCTCTCTCTGTCTCTCTCTGTCTCTCTCTCTCTCTCACACACACACACAGACAGACAGACAGACACACACCTTATCAACACAAACAGAAGCAATGGCAAACACTTCCAACATAAGAATGAGGCGACTAGCCAGGCAGTGATAGCACACACTTTTAATCCTAGCACTTCGGAGGCAGAGGTAGGTAGGGTAGGTAGATCTCTGTGTGTTCATGACCAACCTGGTCTCCACAGAGTAATTTCCAGGACATACAGGGCTGCTACATAGAGAAACCCTACCTTGAAAAAAAGTAGTTGAAAACATTACTAAACTGACTATATGTAAAAGACTTTTAACTATAGAAATAGACTTTTAGTTGCTCTCTTGGGGCAAACTCAGCAGCATGATGATTTAAGGAATTTAAGGAAACATAAAAAGTGATAAAGTACTTATGCATTAAAATACATTTTATAGAAGATATGTTGAGCCCTAATTTCTCATACCTTGAAAACATCTTATTTGTGAATTGGCCTTTGCAGAGAAAACATTAAGTTGAGGTCATTAAAGTGACTTAATCTACTGAGACTAGTGTACGTCTAATCAGGGAGGAGGATGTACATAAAGACACAGAGAAGTACATTGTAGTTGAGTCTCAGATATCCCAGATATGGAACCTCTAAATAACTGATTGCTACAACTTTAGAAAATTGATACAAGAAGCAAAAGTATAATCCAGCAATCAAGATGGAAAGCTCAAAATAAAACTTTACACAAAGTAAAATTCAATACTAAAATAGCAAATGGAATATTGTTTCATAATATTTACAGTTCTCCAGTTAAGAGCACTCACTCATTTATATAAACTCAGTCATTTATTCCATGCACCACACTTTTGGGATGTGACTTCTGCCTTTGTTATAAAGATGATAAATGGGCTAAGAAAGAAATCAGAGAAACGTTATTCTTTATAATAGACACAAACATCATAAAACTCAAGTTCAACTGTATCAAAGACTTCAACATAAGTCAAGCCACACTGAACCTCATAGAAGAGAAAGTGGGAAGTAGTCTTTAATGCACTGGCTGAGGAGACCACTTTCTGAATTGAACACCAGTAGCACAGGTACTGAAATCAACACTTGATAAATGGAACCTCCTGAAACAGAGAAGCTTCTGTAATAAAAAAGTCATAGTCAATAAGACAAAATGGCAACCTACAGAAAAGAAAAAATCTTCACCAACCCCACATCTGACAGAAGACTGATCTCAAAAAGTATACAAATAGCTCAAAAATTAGACATCAAAGTACCAACAATTCAATTATAAAATGGGGTACAGACCTAAACAGATAATTCTCATCAGAGGAATCTCACATGGTGGAACGGTACTTAAGGAATTGCTTAGCATCCTTATCCACCAGGGAAATGCAAATCAAAACGACTGTGAGATACTGTCTTATCCCAGTAAGAATGGCTATGATAAAACACACTAATGAAAGCTTATGTTGGAGAGGCCATGGAGTAAGAGGAACACTCTTCCATTCTTGGTGGGAGTGAAAATGTGTACAGCCACTTTAGAAAACAGTATGGCAGTTTCTTAGAAAACTGGGAATCAATCTACCTCAAGACTCAGCAATACTACTCGTGGGCATATACTCCAAGGATGCATACTCATACCAAAAAGACATTTGCTCAGCTATGTTTATAGTAGCATTATCTGTAATAGCCAAAACCTGGAAACAACCTAGATATCCTTCAGCTGAAGAATAGATAAAGAAAATATGGTACATTTACACAATGTAGTACTACTCAGTGATAAAAAACAATAACATTTTAAAAATTTCAGGCAAATGAATGGAATTAGAAAACACCATACTTAGGGAGGTAACCCTAATATAGAAAGATAAACATGGTATGTACTCACTAACAAGTGGATGTTAGACATAACGCAAAGGATAACTAGCCTACAGTTCACAATCCCAGAGAAGCCAAGAAGCAAGAAAGACCCTAAGAGAGACATACATGGATCCCCATAGGGAGGGACATTAGACAAGATTTCCTGAGTAAATTGGGAGCTTGGGAGGTGGGTGAAGGGTGGAAGTGAATCGGGGAGAAGAGAAGGGAAGGGGGAAGGAGAACTTGAGGGATCAGGAGGGACAAGTTGGGAACTGGACAGAAAGGGAGAGCAAGGAAAGAAATGTCTTGATGGAGGAAGTTATTATGGAGTTAACAAGAAATCTAGCAGCAGGCAAATTTCCAGGAACCCAAGAGGATGACCCCAACTACTAAGCAATAGTGGAGAGCATACCTTAACTTCTTTTCCCATGTAATCAGATTTATAACTACCCTGATTATCATCATAAAACATACATCCAGTAACTTTTGCAAGCAGAATCAGATCCACAGATAAGCACTGAGCGGAGCTCCTGGAATCCAGTCATAGAGAGGAAGGAGAGGAGTGCTAATATGAGCAAAGGGGTCAAGACTATGATGGGGAAACCCACAGAAATAGCTAACCTGAGCAAGTGGGAGCTCCCTGACTATGGATTTAGAGCTAGGGAACCTGCATATGACTGACTATTTTTCCCCTCTGAATGTCGGTGACAACTGTATGACTTGAGTGATTTATTGGGCCACAAGCAGTGGAACCAGTGTTTATCCCTAGTACATGAATTGGCTTTCTGGACCCCATTCCTTATGGATGGATACCTTGCTCAGCCTAGATCCAGGGGTGAGGTGGGGAGGACGTTGGTTCTGCCTCAAGTGATGTGAAGGACTTTCTTGACTTCCCATGGGAAGTCACTCACTCTCTTTCTCTCTAAGTGGATGGTGGTTGGGTGGGGGAAAGGTGAGAGGAGAGTACTGGGATTCATATGTAAAATAACATTGCCTTAAAAATAAAAAATAAAAAAAAGAAAGTTGGCATCTCTACATTTTACTGACTTTTGTGAAATGATGTAAGGATCTTTAATATATATTGAAATATATATTCAGTTGTATGTCTTTCCTAGATTCTAGGATAATTGTTATGTTTATTAGGAGTTTTCTTGTATCATTTTCCAACTTTAATCTTGAATATCCTAATTATAAAATATTCAAAGCACATTTTATTCACGTTTCTTTGAAAGGAAAGACTGTGTATCCTTTTAAAGTGACAGTGTTTTCTCATTAAAAGCAATATGTTCGATTTTCATGCTTTTCTCTATCACAGACCAACTAGGCTGAAAGTTCAATGCGATTTACTGTGATAAAAGTCTATTAAAATAAGTTCTGGGTAACCTATTTATTGTCTGTCTACCTTAGTACAATGTGGTAGAATTCAATAATAGATAATTATTCATGTTTTTATATTAATAGTTACCAGGCAACCATTGACTATAGGCCTTTATTAATGATGGTTATTCCTATTTTTATTTGCAGAAAAACAAAACAGGGAGCATTACTTACATTTAGAGCCTGATGAAGATGACCCACCAACAGTAGATCTGGAACCCCCTTTCATGGAAAAGACACCTTTTCCCCTACGTGTGGTGGTGACAGCCACTCTGGGACGCTTCAGGGGGATGACAGCTCGAGGAGGTGGAGGCACACGCCCATGATAATCAAACAGCCTTCACAAACACAAATGGTTGAGTGTTAGTAAGATGCAGAAACATTCTTGGAAACAAATGGAATTATTCAAAGAATACTCTTGTAAAATTTTGTTGCAAGTATATATTTTACCCTTGTTTAGTATTCAGACAAGTTATTTATAATTAGTCACTTTATTTTCAGGAAGCAACAGGATGCTTGTTCTGAATGTTAGAATTTAACCAGACACTGAACTTTTGTAATATAGGAAAGGAGCTTTGCTGTGATAACAGAATGAAATCTGCTGAAATCAGACTGACTCAGTATCCTTTGATATATTTCTTTGCTTGAGTAAATAAATTTACACTAATATTGAACTTTGGATACTTATACATACATTGGGCACTTATTAAATTAACTTGAGAGTAGAATGATTATACAAAATCATGAGCAAAACTGCAAAAAGAAATTCTCTGTGTGAGGGGAAAAATAGAAATAAAATCAGCTTAAGAAGTAAGTATAGGAACCGTATTAAATTTTGTCCTGGTTTTCACGGTGCTGAAGGTAATCAGGGGCCACTCTGTGGCTGAGGCTAAAGGAAACAGAGCTAGCATGAGGGTACAGATGTTGGCTGAAACAGTAGAGGGAACTGATAATTGTGTGTTCAAATCATTGTTCTGCGTGCTTTCCAGGTATGCAAATTAAAATGGAGACATCTGTAGAGTAAGTTAGTCAAATGTTTCTAACTGAAAAGAAAATCAGTTAATTCCCTACTATGACTAAAAGAAAAACTAATATTCACCACAGCAATGTATTTCTCTGAACAGCAAAATGAATAAAGGTATAGGGATGTTAGCTCACATATGTAAATATGTCATTCAGAGATTTTAATGATTCATATAATCACTTCTGCAAACTCATATGCAGCAAAATTTTATATGACAGCATATTTGAGAATATAACACCTTAGGAAAAAATGCTGGCTTATATTTATTAATTTATTTTTTAAAAATATTTGCTATCAAATAAGGTATGTAATTATATTACCAAGAACAAAAGGAAAGATATTATTGATTTATATTTATGGTTGTTATACATTTTATTTTGACACTATTACATGAATTTTAGTTTTGCAATTGATTTAAGGCAGTCAATAAATAAATCAATATGAAATCCAGAGAATAAATTAAAATAAAATTCAGAGAAGAGAAATTAGAACAGGAAGAAAATAACAAAAAAATTCACAAGAAATTATTTTATAAAAGTATTACTTTTGAACATATACTTCTGAAAATGTTATTTCTTTTTTGAAAATAATATAGAAAGCAATAAAAGTATATACTAGTTTTTAATAGTTTGTTAAATATTTACAGCTATTACATCATAAAATAAAAGGACAATACTTAAGATTAAAAGGAGCTTTTTAAAACAAAGATAATCTCCTACATGCCTAGAAAGGAAAAGAAGTCAAATGTGGCAGAGATCAAGAGAAACCCTTCCTGTTTAACTGGCAAAGTCCAAGACAGCGGGGGCCTGCAGGCAAAGAGCAGTGGATGTCAGTACCCTAGGGTTCCCTTCAAAGTCCACAGCTGGAAGAGCAGAAAGGGGTTATGAGTATAGGCCATACTAGCAGAGACCTGAAAACCAGAAGGGTCAAGAAAATCTGCCTCTCATTTCAATCACAAAACAAGGCGTACATTAGTTATTTGTAAGATGAATTCATAGTGGTCCCTAAGTGAGGGGGCCGCAGCACCATATCCAAAACAATCAAAAGGAAGAAAATAGGATATTTTGTTCATCTCTTCAAATCAGAAATTATCATTTGAGATAAAAGTTTCCCCTCATTTTCCATGTGCCTTAAAGAGGTTCATTAAGTAAGCAAACCTACTCATTGTGTAAAGATAATAAGCAGAGCACAATGACTTTGGGGATTCAGAGAGATAAGAACCCTGATGGATGTGGTGAGAAAATGAACCTCCACACTCATTATTAATCTAATTGCAATGCCCTTTAGCCTTAAAAGAGACTTTCTAGGTCACTGAAACATTTGTCAATGTGTTGTAACACTCTACAGGCTGTGTTCCACAGCCTTTGTCTGATATTGGGCATTCCAGGTGGGTCCCTTCTCTCAATGTCTAGTGGCTCTCTTCGTCAAAGAATCAGGAGGGATTTTCACCAATTAATTCCGTGACTGTAGAAAACATTAGAGTTTAAGTGTTTTGTTGTTTTTCTCCTACCTCCCGGCAAACTCTCTTTCATTAAGCTGCTCTGAACAACAGTGAAAGTACCGAGCTTTCTTTTCTCATTACAGACCAGGAATAGCCAGCATGCACAGCTTTGTATGATGGTATGTCATGTTAAATTAACTCAGTCTTCACAGTATTGAAGCTCTTTTTTTTTTTAAATTTGATTTTTATTGAGCTCTACATTTTTCTCTGCTCCCCTCCCTGCCTCACGCCTCTCCCTTTCAACGTTCCCTCAGGTTCCTCATGCTGTCAATTTACTCATGAGATCTTGTCTCTTTCTACTTCCCATGTAAATTAGATGTATGTTAAGTCTCTCTTACTGTCCTAAGAGAAGTTGCCTTTTGTCTTAATGACAGTGTCCTTTGCATTGCAGAAGTTTCTCAGTTTCAAGAGGTCCCATTTATTCATTGTTGCTCTTATTGTCTGTGCTATTGGGGTTGTGCGTAGGAAGTGGTATCCTGTGCCCATGTGTTGCAGACTACTTCCCACTTTCTCTTCTATCAGGTTCAGTTTGGTCAGATTTATATTGAGGTCTTTAATCCATTTGGACTTGGGAGTCAACCTACCTCAGGATCCAGCAATACCACTCTTGGGAATATACCCAAGAGATGTCCAATCATACTACAAAAGCATTTATTCAACTATGTTCATAGCAGCACTATTTGTAATAGTCAGAACCTGGAAACAACCTAGATGCCCTTCAATGGAAGAATGGATAAACAAAGTATGGAACATATACACATTAGAGTATTACTCAGTGATAAAAAACAATGAAAAAAAATAAAAAATCTTGAATTTTGCATGCAAATGGATGGAAATATGAAACACTATCCTGAGAGAGATAACCCAGACCTAAAAAGATGAATATGGTATGTACTCACTCATTAGTGGATTCTAGCCATAAACAAAGGACATTGAGCTTATAGTTTACAAGCCTAGAGAAGCCGAATAATAAGGTAAACCCAAAAAAACATATATTTATCCTCCTGGATATTGGAAGCAGACAAGATCACCGGGCACAAGTTGGAAGCATGGGGGTGGGGGTGGGATAGTGGAAAGGAGAGAGGGGGAGAGAGAAGGGAGAAGGAAAGGACTGGGGAGAGCTTGGTGGAGTGGGAGGGTTGAGATGAAGGAAGGGTGGACATAGGGGCAGGGAAGAAGTGTCTTCATTAAGGGAACCAATTTAGGGTTGGCAAGAGACTTGGCTCTAGAGGGCATCTCAGATCCCCTGCTAGGTCCTTGGACAGCGGAGGAGAGGGTACCTGACCTGGCCTTGTCCCATAGTCACACAGATGAATATCTCGAATATCACTATAGAACCTTTGTCCAGCGATGGATGGAGATAGAGACAGAGACTCACATCAGAGCACTGGACTGAGCTCCCAAGGTCCAGTTGAAGAGCCGAAGGAGGGAGAAGATGGGCCAGGAAGTCATGGCCGCAAGGGGTTGGTCCACCAACTGAAACAGTGTGCCTGATCTAATGGGAGCTCACCAAATCAAGCTGGACTGGGACTGAACGAGCATGTGATCAAACCAGACTCTCTGAATTTGGCTGACAATGGGGGCTGACTGAGAAGCCATTGATAATGGCACTGGGACTTGTTTCTACTGCATGTACTTACTGGCTTTAGGGAGCCTAGTCTTTTTGGATGCATACCTTCCTGGGTCTGGATGGAGCAGGGAGGGCCTTGGACTTCCCACAGGACAGGGTACCCTGCCCTCTCTTAAGACTAGCGGGTATCATTGGTGTTTTGGATTTTAGTTGGTATCAAAAACACCAATGATAGCCTTTGCTGGAGAGGATGTGGTGTAAGGGGAACACTCATCCATTGCTGGTGGGAATGCAAACTTGTGCAACCACTTTGGAAATCAGTGTGACGGTTTCTCAGGAAATCTGGGATCAATCTACCCCAGGATCCAGCAATACCACTCCTGGGAATATACCCAAGAGATGCCCTATCATACTACAAAAGCATTTGTTTAACTATGTTCCTAGCAGCATTATTTGTAATAGCCAGAACCTGGAAACAACCTAGATACACCTCAATGGAAGAATGGATAAAGAAAGTGTGGAATATATACGCATTAGAGCACTACTCAGCGGTAAAAAAACAATGACATCTTGAATTTTGCACACAAATGGATAGAAATAGAGAACACTATCCTGAGGGAGATAACCCAGACCTAAAAAGATGAATATGGTATGTACTCACTCATTAGTGGATTTTAGCCATAAATAAAGGACATTGAGCCTATAATTCATGATCCTAGAGAAGCTAAATAGGAAGGTGAACCCCCCCCCCAAAAAAAAACACATGTAGTTATCCTCCTGGACATTGGAAGTATACAAGATTTCTAGGCAAAAATTGAGAGCTTGGGGGTGGGAGTGGGACAGGGGTAAGGGGAGATGGGGAGAGAGAAAGGAGAAGTGGAGAATGGGGAGAGCTTGGGGGAATGGGACAGTTGGGATGGAGGAGGAGTGGATATGGGATCAGGGAAGTATATATCTTAATTGAGGGAGCCATTTGAGGGTCGGCAAGAGACTGGACTCTAGAGGGGTTCCCAGGTGATGTCCCCAGCTTGTTCCTTGGGCAGCTGAAGAGAGGGTGCCTGAACTGGCCCTATACTATAGCCACTCTGATGGGTCTCTTGCATGTCACCATGGAGCCTTCGTCTGGTGATGGATGGAGATGGAGACGGAGACCCACATTGGACTGAGCTCCCGGGGTCGGATGGGGAGCAGAGGGAGGGAGAGCATGGGCAGGGAGGTCAGGGCCACAAGGGGTGCGCCCACCCACTGTGACAGTGTGGCTGATCTGGTGGGAGCTCACCAAGGCCAGCTGGACTCGGGCTGATGGAGCGTGTGGTCAGGCGGACTCTCTGAATGTGGCAAACATGGAAGGCTGGCAGGGAGGCCAGGGACAGTGGCACTGGATTTTGGTTCTCCTCCATGTACTGGCTTTGTGGGAGCCTGGTCTGTTTAGATCCTCACCTTCATGGACCTGAATGGAGAGGGGAGGACCTTGGACTTCCCACAGGGCGTGACTGCTCTTTGGAGAGGGAGGGGGAGGGGAGTGATGGAAGGTGGAGGGAGGTAGGAGGAGGGGAGGATGTGAAAATTCGTGATGATGATAATGATAAAAAAGAGGGAAAAAAAAAGACTAGAGGGAGAGGGTGGGGGTGAGTGGTGGAGAGGGAGGGGAATGGAAGGAGGGGAGAAAGTGGAAATTTTTGAATGGAAAAATAAGAAAAAAGGAAAAAAACAAAAAAAAACTTTGGGCACCTCTGAGTTTATCAAAAGTGTACGGAAGGAAGCTAATGCAAAAACTGCAATATAAGAAATGGAAAGCGTCAGTTTCTGGGCTTTGAAGTTGGGCTAAAATTTTTAATGCAGAAGGACGTAGCAGGGAGAAGGAGAAGACAGCTTAGTTTTTATTTTTATAAAAAATTCACAATATACTCGAAAATAAATTAAATTACTTTATCCTTATAAATAGCATTGCAGTATGGACAGCTCATTTGAAATTATAGGCTGTCAACAAAAATTATAGTAAAGCACAATGGAATAAAAACAAAATTTCAAAGGTTGCCTAAAGTCATTAATTTTTTAATTGTCATCGTATTATTTCACTCATTCTTACAACTATATTTTTACACTTTTCCTTTGTGTGTCCTTAGATTTCCCTAATAGTGCTTATTCAGAAAAAAAAAAGTTCTTCTGATACTTGTTTAATGGATAACATTTACTAAGAAGCCACTCATATCTTCCTTTTCCCAAGGTTATTTTTAAATGAATGCTTGAAAAGACTTCCCCCTATTTGTCAGTGAAATAAATGCAGTAAGAATACTGCTTCAGCCCTTAAAATAATTTTGGAGGTTTTATTTTCATTTCATAAACTTTTAAAATTACATTTTTTTGTGTTTGAATAATGTTTGAACAAATGTTTGTGTTGAATAAATGTTTGTGTAAAGCAAACATTTACTTGTATGCTTTAAATAGAGATTAATACTATTCCTTCCCACAAAATGTTAAAAGCTGATCAACTTAATTTTAATATTTACTTGATGAAATGGTCTTAGCTTTTCTCTTAGAAGTAAGGTATTAATTCATCCCTTATCCTTAAAACAAGTATGTTATATATAAAAGCCACTTAGTGCCATATTAACATAAACATAGCAAGCAAATATGATTTTACTTTGAGAATAATTATTAGTAGGCTTTAACAATAATTGTGTTTTGAAAAAATACATGAACATGACACTGTATCTGTCAACTTTATACAACAAAACAATCTGTCATCTGAGTTCTCCTTTTGGCCATTTCACCCTTATTCACATAACCAAAACTGCAGGACAGTTACAGACATGCACAAAGGACATGTCTATTTGGTATACTGAAAAGATTTCTCAGCCTTCCTAAATGATCTTCTTCACATTTATTTGGTATGACATATTTATTTTTCTAGTAGAAGTTCTCCTAAATCAATACCAGTTTGCCAGACTCTTTCATAGTCTTTATTTTTTTTTGCATTGATGCTTATATTTTTGTTGATGAAGAGTAAGATTTCAAAATCACAGAAAAGACTGAAGGTTGAAATTTGATATGTGCACACTTTATATCTCAAATTAGTAAATTTTCTTTCAGAAACAATTTCAACAACTTCTTAATAAATATCCATTTGATCCTAAATTTCCCTTTTGAAATACTTCTTTTTTCTACATGAGTCAATCTCATTGTTGCTATGTAGTTACAGCTCACAGCATCTTTAGTAAGGAATAAAAGCTGCGCAGAGGCTGGCTTCTCACCAGGATTTTCTGGAAACATATGCATGACAAACACCCAGAGGACTGACTCTCTTTGTTTATTCCTAGTTCATCCTTAAATTCTACATTTAGCATGATTGACTGCGGAAACTAGAGTCCACAAAACAAGGTAAACTGCCCACTTTAAGTATAAGTGCCATATACAAATTCAAAACAAATTATTCTTAAAATTCATCAGGATATTGGTGATTTTATTACTTTTATTTTTTTTAATTACTAAACCTCTCTAAAGTTTTCTGCTTCCTTTCCTTCTTGTTCATATGCAAATATTTCTTGACCAAACTTTTAAAAGGCAATTGACTGCAAATTAAAGTGATCATTTCTGCAAGATTTTTTACTTTAGTGTAATCAACATTGTTATCTGCTGTATTTAATTTGTTACATTAGATAATTAAGCAGTATGTCCATCTGATTATTTGAGGTAAAAAGAAAAATCTCTAAAATAGTTTAATTCTACTTCTTACTTAATAAGGTGGGAATTTTAAGTTTTTTTTTTTAAGAACGAAAACATAGAGGAGACAATTTTCCCAAAATTAACCTGTTGCCACATAAGCATCTAGATGTCAATTTCCTATCTTCTTACTGCAGACCAGGAGCTTCCCAGACACACACACTATTATTTCTATGCTTGTAAATTAAGACACCATTCTATCACTCGATAATTTAAGTTTGCAAATGAGACAGACAATATTCTTTGGTAGCATATTTTCCAGTATAATGAATATATGTTGTATTCTACAGTTGATGCTCAGAAACAACTTAACCTTAACTTTTTTTCATTAACTAAAACCATAGTAACATTTCTTTAGTGCAGTAACACTAGGTCAGAATGTTCCCGCACTGAGCCATGCCCATGTGGAATCATTTTAACAGTGTACAGGTTCTCCTGCATTCGTGACATTTCTTTTTTCTAATAGTCCTTCATTCTTCACCAGCAGTTTTTAATGTACTTGGTGGTTTTTCTGGTGGAACTGAAATGAAGATTAGATTAAGCTTCCAATTTTCCAGAGATTGAAGACATTCTCTGGAGTACTCAGCATACTTGAAGCAAATCTCTTTTTAATTTACTTGGTACCATATGACTCTCAGATTATACAATTGCCTGCACTCAATTCAACCAACTTGTGTTTGAAAAGAAAATATCACTGAAGGAAGACTGGAAAATAATAATTGAGCTTTGCTTTTATAATGTATTACTCAGGATAATTGTGAGATAAAACTATATATGGTCCAAATGACTCAATTACATTAAGTTGCCTAAACATGAAAATGTTAGATGGGAATATGAACATCTATGTGTCACTTAAGAAGCTACTGCTTCTGAAATGTGACCTTCCTTTAGTTATAGGTAGAGTGGTGATTCCCCAAGATCATGTTTCTACACAGCGAGTATCTGGTTTCCTGTTTTACTCAGTAAGATTGAAGAATTCAAGATGGAACAAGAAAATGAGCATTTTATTAGGTTTCCTATCATTGTCATCATCAACATCACCCGAGCTTAGTTTGGTTTCTTTACCCCTGTAATCATAATTTATTCCAAAAGGAACAGAAGAATCTAGTTGGCAAAAATGGCAGAATTTGCTTCATTACACTCCCTCAAAGACATCCATACCAGTAGCCTATGTCTCTTCCTCAGAAATCCAGTCCCAGTTCCACGGAAGTACTGTGGAATGGCCTGAGTAGAAATTCGTACTCATAATTTCAGCTCAGCAATGCCTTTATTCTATGGTGGATTTTAATAACAGCAAGTGCCTGCTTCTTACAATTGTTAATTCCATTATGCCAAAATGTTTTTGCTCTTTCAGATTCTTAATTCTTATTTAGTAAGTTTTTTAAATATAATTTTCTCTGCTAAATGTAAATAGTGTACATTCTTGCTTTTCTTAACACGGTCTTAGGAATAATAATAGAATGTTCACTCTGCAAATGTGTTGAGCTGTAGATGGAATGCCACTCCAAGGTGTAAGAATGGTCTATAATGGAAGGACTATTGTGCCACTATTTTATTCCCCATATATATAGACATTGTTACATAAATATCAATATAAGACACACTTATTATTCTTGTTAAAATTGTTAATTTATACTGGCCTTTTTCATTGCATAATTACTAAAAACACACTAGTACTATTGCTAGTTATTTCATAACTCTATGAGTTAAAAATGATCATGACCAGATAGCAGGTTTTGCAGTATTAAATAACACCTCAATTTGTAGTACTGGACAAGATATTTGGAAAAAGTTCCATAAAAGCACAAGCTGAGAGTAGCTTGAGCAGAATATCTGTGTTTAAATGCTGCCATGCCTCCAGCTTTATTTATCTTATCCATCCTTTCTCCCCTGATTAACTTGTGGAATTCTGGGTTTATAAGGGCTTAAGCAACTGATGGCAGATGCTTATGTTTTTCTTGGCCAAGTATTCAAGAAAGGAAAGAGAAACTAATGAGAGAGAGAACACACTTTTCAGATAATCTGTTAGTAAAATAATCATAATGATCTATTGCTCACTTAGAAACCAAGTAGATTGTATATAAGACAAAGAAATAACATAGAAAATTGGCTGTTGTTAGCTTTTGTATGCAGTGGAGAGTCTTCAGAGAGCTTCATTCTCCATAATCCTCTTACTGTTTATGGTTCTTGGTCCTTGCAAACTAAGGTCTATTTTGCCTTCTGTTTTGGATAACTATTTTTTATAAACAGTAAAATGGATATTTTATATTCTTAACAAAGCTAATTAATTATTCTCGGCATGTGTGTGTGTGTGTGTGTGTGTGTGTGTGTGTGTGTGTGTGTGTGTGTGCATTAGATAGAGGAGGCATATGCCACAATGTATGAGTTGAGGTCAAAGGACAACACTGTGGAGTCAGTCCTTTCTTTCTATTCTCTCCTTCTACCTTTCTGTAGGTCCTGGTTATTGAACAAAAGCTACCAGGTTTGCACAGCTCCTTTATCTACAGCGACTACAAGCCCCATATCTTGTCTTTTCTTTAAAAAATGAGACAACTGCAAATTTGATTTTTTTAGAAAAACAGAAATGTATTTCCTACCTTATAAAACAAAGTTCATTTAAGTAGAAATTCATTAAGTATAGAATGGAATAGTAAGAAAGGGGACCAATGGAATGACATTTTGATATCCCATTAAATAGTATATATCAGAAGAGAATTTATACAGAACAATTAAAACAATGTTTTCCATACTAAAAGAGTTCCAGTGGGAAATAATTATGAAAGTTTTAAAAGTTAAGGCTTTCAATAAATGTAAGTCTATCTCCATACTGTCTATTCTCAGTAGGGGATGGACTTATTTTAATTTTGCCAGATGTACACATTAGTTTCAGAGCACATTATTATAAGCTATTAAATGTCAAAAATAAAACAATTTGAGGGAAATATTCTTCAGAACAGCTTTTGCCTACAAGAGAAACTAGAGATAACTGACTTCATCCAGCTCTGAACTTACTCCCCACACAGGCTCTGAGGTACATTAATCTCACATACAAGTTGGAGCTACTTTTGCTCCCCTGTGAATTCACATGAAGTATGCTGTCATCAGTATGAATTACCAAGCTATGAGTTTACCTCGATCTGTAATGAACAAAACCACCCTGTGTCTTTAATGAGATTAGTGAGCTGCATAATTTAAGTATCCATTATTAGCCAAACACAAGTTAACATCACTATTGTGCTCATGAAGATAGGGAGGCAAACATGATCAGCCTTACACTGCAGAAGGAGCTATAGTGTTTGTGGCATTTAGCAAAAGCAGATAATAAACAGAAATAATTGGTGCTTCAAATAACTTTAGAGTCATAACATTGAAAGTAAAATAGAAGCAAAATGTAAATGGACAAATGAAAGAAACAGTTGAGCAAAAACGTGTTAGCATGCTCCTTGAAGACATCCATATATAGACCCAGTGAAATGAATGAAACGATTCTTGCTGCTATCTATAATGAAAATGTATATGATGTGCGGAAACAAATGAAGCTATGGGAAAAAGTGATGTTAACCGGAACTTCATATGGACAAAACTTGAGGAAAACCGATGCACAGTTAGGATGAGACACGGACGCTGATATAACTGCCATAAGAGCCACAGTGGCTCACAGAGCACAAGGCAATGCTTGCTCCTCATCCTAAGTCACCTGATGAAAAAGCACATGTCTGTAATCTAGAATGATTCTGATAAATCTTAGTTAAAGATATGAATCAAATTCTCAAGAGAATTTGTTTTAAATTTGATCAATTATTTTAAAGTATTGTTTTAAAGCATTAAATGATAAATTATTGCAACTTGTCTGTGTACTTTCAGGGCAGAGTCAAATTGTACAGCGCTGTTAAGCTTCTGATTTAAATAAATTCAAAGAATCATAAGAACAGATGAATTTTAGATTTTGCTGCCCTTCCTTCCCTCTTTTCTTTCCTCTTTCCTTCCTTTCATTCCTTCATTTCTTCATTCCTTCCTCTCCTTCTCTGCCTCTTTCCCTCTCCCCCTCTCTCTTTCCCCTCTTTCTTTTGGAGCCAAAATAACTCTTAGTTTGCATAATTCTAAATGACCAGTTGATCTTGAAAATAATTAGATGGTTATATGTTGTTCAATACTACCAACAAAATTTCAGGGCTAGCTAACTCTAATGCTTTAATTGCAATATCTACTGCATGTCGAAAATATAACAAAAATAGAAGATGTATATGACACAGTTGAAGAAACTTGACATTTCAAATTTGTCATCACAAAATCTTATTTCATGAATTTAATTAATAGCTTCAGTAAATGAAATGCATAAACTAGAATATAATATAGATTACAAAGAAAGGGTTGAAAAATTCACATACCGATTGTAGAAATCATCTCTGTAGTAATCATAGTCAAAGACATAACCACTATGGATAGAAAAAAATAATAGTCAGTGTGTGTTTAAGCCATGCTCATTTTAATACTAATTTTTGCTTTTATAATGAGGAATCAATTACTTTATCCCAACATACTTTAATATATGTATAAAGGCCATTATAAAATAGTGTTAATTTTCATATACTTTATCAGACTATCATTACAGTTTGGAATTTTGTCGCATTAACATAGGACCAACACATGCATTTCAGTGAGGAAGCTATAGTAGCCTCTGTCTATACAGTGAGAACTGCCTACATCCATGTGGATACTGGTCTTTTGTGAGGCGCTTTTTCTTTTCTTTTCTTTCTTTTTTTTTTTTTTTTTTTTTTGGTTTTTAGAGACAGGGTTTCTCTGTGGCTTTGGAGCCTGTCCTGGAACTAGCTCTGTAGACCAGGCTGGTCTCGAACTCACAGAGATCCGCCTGCCTCTGCCTCCCGAGTGCAGGGATTAAAGGCGTACACCACCACCGCCCGGCTTGTGAGACGCTTTTTATGCATTTTTGTTTTAGTCATCAAGACTACTCGTGTATAAGGTAAGTAAACTATTAAATAAATACCCAAGAAGTTTATTGAATTCTTGTAACTAACAATTGACAGGGGGAAGTTAGAGACTGAAATCACATTTTTTGTTTTGTTTTCAATATTCTCAACCATAACAAATCTAAACTCTATTATTTTTGGAATACTTGCAATAATTTTTACTAGAGATTTGTTAATTTAAATTTTTATTATGGTAAAGCACAGAGAGAATGAAAATTGTCATTTTTAACAGGTTCAGTTACAATTTTAATGTACCATTCAATACATCATTTTAACTATGTCAAGTATTCAATTCAATAGCATTAAAAGAATTCTCAAAGTTGTGTAAAGGTCATCATTGTCTCATGAATTTCTCTGTAGTAGCAAACAGATTCTGTTCCCTACCTGCTTCTGCCTTAATCATCTCTACTACACATTCTGTCTGTAGAACTGCCTACTTTAGGTACCTCATGAATTGTGAATCACAGTTATGCATCATATAATTACATAATCATAGCTTTTCTTCCTGTCTGATTTTATTTCTCTTAGTATCCTTTAAAACTTATCAATTATGTACTAGATTTGAGAGTTGTATTCTTTCTTTCCTTTTTTTTTTGAATTTTTTCAAGACAAGGTTTCTCTGTAGCTTTCATGCCTATCCTGGAACTAGCTCTTGTAGACCAGGCTGGCCTCTAACTCACAGAGATCCACCTGCCTCTGCCTCCCCCATGCTGGGATTAAAGGCATGTGCCACCACTGCCCGTCTGAGTTGTATTCTTTTCTAAGTTTGACTGTTACAACAAATTTTGTTTATTATTTTTCTGGTAAATATTAAGAGTTTCTCTAATGTTTTTCTGGTAAATAATGATGCTGTGATATTTTATGTGGATTATCAACATACTTGCTTTCATTTTCATTGTGTGTATACATAAAAGACAAATTCCTTGATTTACATTAAAATTCAGTGTTTAACTGATTGAAGAACCTCTTATGAGAGAAGGGTAATTTTATATTTCTAATCAACATAACCATCATTTATTTTATAACTATTCTCAAACCATGAATGCTGAGAACCCTTATTGATGGAATTTCAATTCTTGCTTTTAAGAACAATGTATGCATGCCTCCTCAAACTTACTACAAAGAAAAGGAAAAGGCTGGACATGGCATATCTAGTCTAAGACAGTTCTGTCTGCAGTGGGGCCTAATATTGCACAAGGTGTGCCAGTTGAAGTTCTGATAAGCTAAAGAAAAATCTAGTTTACACAAGTATCTAATTAGATTACACAATTCTTATTTCTGGTCACAGGAATGCCATATCTATTTCTACAAACCCAGAGGACAAATGCAGTCATTGTCTATAAAATAATATTGTCTAAAGAGTAAAAAACAAAACAAAAAAACTTCACCTTTTTTGTTTGTACAGATTATTAAAGTGGCACGGTGTATGCTATAGTTTATATCTCTTACATAGACATGTATGTATTGTTGGCTACTACCAAACTCTGGGCATAAATGTCCCCTGGAACGTTCCAAATCCAACAATGCATAAAATACAGTGACCTTTTCTCAAAACTTGATAAAGAACATACCATCAGAAACCAAATGAGGCACATGTTTTCAGAAGTTTTAATTTCTACGTATGACTAAATTTCAATCTGGTTGTATCAAGATGATCTCAATTTCCTGTCAGTTTCTTTGAACTTCAGTCCAGGTTCCCTCTGGATTCTGCACCCCTGAGTTCTGGTTTTGCTTTAGGAAACTTACGTGGCCAATACTGTGTATGCCTCTAAGATATAAATGCAAAATTCTCCTAGCTTCACACCTGAGGAGCAGTTTCCTTTTAAAGGACTGTAATCTGGTTATCTTTAGCTTTATAGTTACTATCCACTTATGAGTGAGTATGTAGCATGTTTGTTTTTCTGGGTCTGGGTTATGTCACTCAGGATAAATGTTTTCTAGTTGCATCCATTTGCTTACAAATTTTATGATGTCATTGTTTTTTACTGCTGAGTAATATTGTTTGTGTAAATGTACCACATTTTCTTCATCCATTCTTCAGTTGAGAGTCATCTAAATTGTTTACAGGTTCTGATCATCACAAGTAATGCTGCTATGAATAGTTGAGCAAGTGTTCTTGTGGTATGATTGAACATCCTTAGAGTATATGCCCAAGAGTGGTAATACTGAGTCTTGAGATGGATTGATTCCCAAATTTCTGAGAAACTGACATATTGTTTTCCAAACTGGCTATACACATTTGCACTCCCACAAACAAAGGAGGAGTGCTCTTCTTCCTCCACATTCTCTCCAACATAAGCCATCATTAGTGTTTTGGTTTCTTTTTGTGGCCTTATTGTTTTAGAAAGAACTTTTATTAAACAGATATGGAGAGTAGACTGCCTTGTCTTTTTCCTGATTTTAGTGAAAACGCTTTGAGTTTCTCTCCATTTAATTTAATATTAAGTTGTTGCATTTAAATAAGGGCAACAAAAACAATGTATTTAAGAATATATGAAAAAGCCTCAAATATGCTTAGGTTTTTAGGTAAGGTGCAATGTCACAGCCTGTACTGCTCAGAGTGTGCTTACCATGTTTAGAAACAAGGCTGCAGTGAGGTCACATGATACTACACAGGTCAATGCTTTCAAAATATCTCCAGCTTACACATTTGCTTTTTCCTTATTATGTTTTCAGAAATCTACTGTTGCCAGAGAAAGAGTATAAAAAAGCAGTTTTTTTTTTACATTTTTTCTAATAGTCTTTTTTATATTATCCCACCATGGAGAGTTTAATTATAAGAGTAATCTATGGTACAATGGGCAATTGATTAAGAAATTATTAACATGACACTAATGATTATACTCATGTGCTTAACACAGTTAGGAAACGTCCAATATATTAAGAACGTTCTGGAAATGGAAAGTGCATGAGAGGGAAGATTTTATTTTTATCATTTGCTGTTTAAATTACTATGTCCAAACTGATTACTGTTTGGTCCATCCTGACTGTAAGAGACATGTGTATGATTATAAGTTAAAGAATCCTAAACTGTGTGATCATCATGTCGGGCCACCTGCCATCATGATCTCAATTGATAGACCTGACCTACTATGTCTACTTTTGTCTTAGTTGTTTGGCTTTAGAGGTAGTGCCAGAGTGGTTACTGAGTTTCTGAGCTAGAGGACCCCTCTAGATTTCTGAGAATAAATAGGGATCCTAAGATTTGAAAGGTTAATTCCAGCAACCCTGGGTCTTCTCCCTTAAGTTTTCAGAACATTCCTGTCACCATTCTCCATCTTTCTTCCTCTTACTAGACAATTGGGTTTTTGTTTGTTTGTTTTTTTATAAAGTCCATCCTCTCAGTACACTGTGGGAACCTCTATTTAAAACTAGCTGTCAAATGACAGCAATTATCTTTGCAAAGAATTTTACATATCATAGAATCATATTGCAGAAAAATTTGGTCTTTTAGCCATCTAGTCCACAACCTTTTATTTATTTTTTTCTGTTAATAAAGGTGAGGCATTGCTATGCTGATAAACTAATCTATTTAGCCCATAATACAAAACCCTTCTTCATTTTTTTAAAACAAGTAGTTTGGAGTAACCATGCAATCTCAGAAGCTACTGGAAACATGATGGTAGTGAGTTACATGTTTAGGACACTCTCAAAGAAGAAAGTAAAAATAAGAAATGCAAAGACTTTGTTTAGACCCTGGTCACTATAGCAGGTAAGAGATAATATAAAGAGATGGTATAGAGTATTTAGCATGAAAAAGTATGTCATGTTGCTTACTCTAAAATCAGATATTTATTCTACTTGCAATTGTAAAATTCCAAATCTTTAGATTTCCTCAAATTTTATGGAAAGTCAGAATTGTAAATGCAAGTGCCTATGCTCATACAGACAAGACTAAGTGAGAACCAAATAACTTCCTTGTAATTTCATTTAAACTTTTTCATTTATAGAGAAGTCACAACTAATTGAGTTTTACAATATATGCAATCAAGTTTAATCCTTTCGAATTCATAAAACCAGTTTCATTTGAATGTACTAATAAGCACAGGATTCTCTTTTTCTTTCCTCACAGAACTTCATTAAAATATAACCTGAAGGATACTAATAAATATCCTCTAGAAGCAGAATATATATCTGTAGACATCTGGCAATAATAAACCTTACCAATGTCTCTCAATGACTGTTTCTGTCTCCTAAATTATTTTGAAGAGTTAGTTATTGAGTATTTATTGTAATTCAGGTACAATAATGGGAGTTGTAGAGAATAAAATCTGAACAATATAGAAGGGATTAAACTACACGGCCGACTGTACTTGTCCACAGAATTCAGTGAATCAATCAGCAGAAGTAAAGCCTGCTATGAGATTTCATTGGTGGAAGAAATAGTAACTGCCTAAAGATGTTGACAAAACAAGGCTTTGTGAATAAATTTGTGGATACCAATTTACTAAGTTGTAAAAAGAAAAGAGTGGAAAATAAGTGTTGAACAATTACGGGTAGCCATTAAAATTGGTGGTGGAAGTATATGGAACAATAGTGGCAAGGACTACACTGAAGTCATACTTCCTTATTTTTCATGTATATATGAATGTTAAAATAGTATGTATTCTAAATTTTGAGAGGTTATGGAAAATCAGAAGTGTCCTAAAATTCCTATAAAATTACGTTTCATATATATTATTTAATTTTAAAACTCTCTTTTCTCATTCTACATGCCAAATCCCTTTCCCACTCCCTTCCTTCCTCTTGCTCCCTCCACTTTGCCCCCCTCCAAGCTCCCATATCCCATCCAAAATCAACACCATTGGGGAATCAACAAAATCCAGCTCATTGTTTTGATGCAGGACCAAAGAACACTTCCCTATATTTAGGATGAGCAAGAGAATGGGTTCCAAAAGCCACAACAAGCAGTAGGGATAAATCCCGGTTTCACTGTCAGTGCCATGCAACTGTCACCCACATTCAGAGGAGCCCTTTGTTCCTATGCTGGTTCCCTCTTTGTCAGGCCAAAGTTGAAAGGCTCTAATTAGCTCAGCAGATGATTCAGTGGATTTCCCCATCATGGTCTTGACCTCTTTGCTCCCATTCTCTCTCCTCCCTTTCTTTAACTGGACTTTGAAAGCTCAGTCCAACATTCCCCTGTGGTTTTCTCCATCTAATGGCTTCCATCAGTAGCTGGATATAGGTTCTATGGTGACATTTAAGATAGTCATCAATCTGACTATAGGGCAAGGCAAGTTCAGGCATCCTCCCCACTATTGCTTGGAGTCTTAGTTGGGGTCGACTTTGTGAATTCTTGGGAATTTCTCTAGTGCCATATTTCTTGCTGGCCTCATAATGGCTCCCTCAATGAAGATATCTCTTTCTGTGTTTTTCATCTCTGTTCCCCTATCTGGATCATTAAGTTCCCACTCATTTTCTTCCTCCCTCTTCTCTCCCCTCCTATTCTGCTGCCTTCTTTTCTATTCCCACTCCAAGATTCCAAATTTTTTAGGAGAATTTGTCTCTCCCCTTCCACATGGGATCTACATATGTTTCTCTTAGGGATCTCCTTGTTATTTAGCTTCTCTGGGGTCCTGGATTATAGGTCCCTAATTCTTCTCTTTACAGCTAGTATTCACCTATGTGTTGATACATATCATGATCATCTTTATGGGTCTGGGTTACCTCACTCAGGATGGTTTATTCTAATACCATGCATTTGCATGCAAATTTCAAGATGTCTTTTTTTTTCCTGCTGAGTAGTATTCTATTGTGAAACTGTACCACATTTTCCCACATTTTCTTTATCCATTCTTTGGTTGAGAGCCATTTATGTTGTTTCCCAGTTCTGGCTATTATAAATAATGCTGCTATAAACATAGTTGACAAATGTCCTTGTAGTATGGTCTATTATTCTCTGGGTATATGCCCAACAGTGATATTGCTGGGTCTTCAGATTGTTGATTCTCAATTTTCTGAGAAAATGCTATACTGATTTGCAGAGTGGTTGTACAAATTTACATTTCCATCAGTACTGGAATAGTACTCCCCTTACTCCATATCCTCTCCTGCATAAGCTATTATTGATGTTTTTTATTTTAAGCATTCTTACAGGTGTTAGATGTTATCTCTGTGTTGTTTTGAAATGCATTTTCCCGATGGCTAAGGATGTTGAACATATCCATAAATGTCTTCCAGTATTTGAAGTTCTTCTGTTGAGAATTCTCTGTTTCTATCTGTACCCTATTTTTAAATTAGATTATTGGACATTTGATGTCTAATTTCTTGAGTTCTTTATATATTTTGGAGATCAGTTCTATGTCTGATGTGGGGATGGTGAAGATCTTTTCCCATTCAGTTAGCTGCCTTTTTGTCTTATTAAATGTGTCCTTCACTTTACAAAAGCTTCACAGTTTTAGGGGTCTAGATTATTTATTGTTGCTCAGTATCTGTGCTACTGGGGTTATTGTAGGAAGTGGTCTCCTGTACCCATGTACTGAAAGTTACTTCTTGCTTTCTCTTCTATTAGGTTCATTGTGGTCGAATTTATACTGAGGTCTTTAATTTGGACTTGAGTTTTAGGCATGGGGATTGGTACAGACCTATTTGTATTATTCTGCACCCTGACATTCAGTTATGCCAGCACCATTTGTTGACAATGCATTCTTTTTTACCATTGTAGAATTTTGGCGTCTGTGTCAAAAATCAGATGTTCATTGGTGTGTGGGTTAAAATCCAGGTCTTTGATTTGATTTCTTAACCTGTCTGTTTTTTTTTTTAAATTTATTTATTTATTAAGGAATTCTGCCTCCTCCCCGCCACCGCCTCCCATTTTTCTCCCCCTCCACCGATTAAGTCCCCCTCCCTCATCAGATAGAAGAGCAATCTGGGTTCCCTGACCTGTGGGAAGTCCAAGGACCACCCACCTCCATCCAGGTCTAGTAAGGGAGCATGCAAACAGCCTAGGCTCCCCCATAGCCAGTACGTGCAGTAGGTTCAAAATCCCATTGCCATTATTCTTGAGTTCTCAGTAGTCCTCATTGTCCGCTATGTTCAGCAAGTCCGGTTTTATCCCATGCTTTTTCAGACCTAGGATACCTGGCCTTGGTGAGATCACGATAGAACATCCCCATTGTCTCAGTGTGTGGATGTACCCCTCGCAGTCCTGAGTTCCTTGCTCGTGCTCTCTCTCCTTCTGCTCCTGATTTGGACCTTGAGAATTTCTGTCCGTGCTCCAATGTGGGTCTCTGTCTCTGTCTCCTTTCATCGCCTGATGAAGGCTAATATTCAGGAGGATGCCTATATGTTTTTCTTTGGGTTCTCCTTATTTAGCTTCTCTAGGATCACAAATTACAGGCTCAATGTCCTTTATTTATGGCTAGAAACCAAATATGAGTGAGTACATCCCATGTTCCTCTTTTTGGGTCTGGCTTACCTCACTCAGGATAGTGTTTTCTATTTCCATCCATTTGCATGCAAAATTCAAGAAATCCTTGTTTTTTACTGCTGAGTAGTACTCTAATATGTATATATTCCATACTTTCTTCATCCATTCTTCATTGAAGGGCATATAGGTTGTTTCCAGGTTCTGGCTATTACAAACAATGCTGCTATGAACATAGTTGAGCAAATACTTTTGTAGTATGAGAAGGCCTCTTTTGGGTATATTCCCAAGAGTGGTATTGCTGGGTCCAGGGGTAGGTTGATCCCGAATTTTTTGAGAAACCGCCACACTGCTTTCCAAAGTGGTTGCACATGTTTGCATTCCCACCAGCAATGGATGAGTGTACCCCTTTCTCCACACCCTCTCCAGCATAGGCTATCATTGGTGTTTTTTATTTTAGCCATTCTGACAGGTGTAAGATGGTATCTTAAAGTTGTGATTTGCATTTCCCTGATCGCTAAGGAAGTTGAGCATGACCTTAAGTGTCTTTTGGCCATTTGAAGTTCTTCCGTTGAGAATTCTCTGTTCAGCTCAGTGCCCCATTTTATAATTGGGTTGATTAGCCTTTTACGGTCTAGTTTCTTGAGTCCAAATGGATTAAAGACCTCAATATCAGTCTGAACACAATGAACCTGATAGAAAAGAAAGTGGGAAGTACTCTACAACACATGGGCACAAGAGACCACTTCCTACGTATAACCCCAGCAGCACAGACATTAAGGGCCTCATTGAATAAATGGGACCTCCTGAGACTGAGAAGCTTCTGTAAAGCAAAGGACACTGTCACTAAGACAAAAAGGCACCCCACTTACTGGGAGAAGATCTTCACCAACCCCGCAACTGACAAAGGTCTGATTTCCAAAATATATAAAGAACTCATGAAACTAGACAGTAAATGGCTAATTAACCTTTCTGTTTTGATGCCAATTCTAAGCTGTTTTCATTACTGTACCCTATAAAAGAACTTGATATCAAAGATGGTGATGCCTCTGGAAGTTCCTTTATTTTACAGGATTTTTTTTGCCTATTCTGTGTTTTTTTTTTTTTTTTGTTTTGTTTTTCCCTATGAAGTTGAATTGTTCTTTCAAGGTCTGTTGAGATTTGTGTTGGGATTTGGATGGGGATTACATTGAATCTATTGATTGCTTTTGGTAGGATTTCCATTTTTATTATATTAATCCTATTTATCTAAGACCATGGGGAATCTTTCTATTTTCTGATATCTTCTTCAATTATTTTCTTCATAGACAAAGTTTTTTGTTGAACAGGTCTTTCACTTGTTTGGTTAGTGTTACCCCAAAGACATTTTATGTTATTCGTGGCTATTGTGAATGTTAATGTTTCTCTGATTTCTTTCTCAGCTTCATTATCATTTGTACTTAGATAACTACTTTTTTTTAGTTTATCTTGTATCCTGCCACATTACTGAAGGTATTTATCAGCTATAGGAGTTCCCTGGTATTCAAAATTTTTGGTGTCACTTATATGTAATATCATATCATCTGCGAATAGCAAATGTTTGACTTCTTCCTTTCCAGTATCAACTTTCTCTTTCTCTTGTCTTATTGCTCTAGCTAGAGTTCAAAGAACTAGTTTGTATAGAGAGTGAAGAGCCTCATCTTGTTCCAGATTTTAGTGGAATGACTTTGAATTTCTTTCCATTTAATTTGATATTGGCTGATGGCTTGTTGTATATTGCTTTTATTATGTTTAGATATGGTCCTTGTACCCCTGATCTCTCCAAGACCTTTATCCTGAAGGGATGGTTGATTTTGTCAAATGGTTTTTCAGCATATACTCAGAGGATCTTATGGTTTTGTTCTTTCAGTTTATTTATATAGTGAATTACATTGATATATTGTATCATATGTTGATATGTTCATATGTTGAACCATCTCTGCATTTCTGGAATGAAGCCCACTTGATCATGATGGTTAATGCTTTTGGATATATTCTTGGATTTGATTTGTCAGTATTGTACTAAGTATTTTTTGTATCAATGTTCATGAGGGAGATTGATCTTTAATTCTTTTTCTTGGTTGAGTCTTTATGCAATTTCTTTATTAGAGTAACTGTTGCCTCATAGAAAGAGTTTGGCAATGTTAGTTCTGTTTCTATTATGTGAAACAAGTTGAGAAATATAGGTGTAAGCTCTTCTTGGAAGTTCTGGTAGAATTCTGCACTAAAACTACCCAGCCCTGGGCTTTTTTTCGGTTGGCAGGCTTTTATGAGAACTTCTATTCATTTGTAGATTATAGGTCTATTTAAATCATTCACTTTGAAAGACCAGGATAAATCCAGACCCCCCTAGCTGGAAAAAAATAGAGCCAAAAATCTAAGCAGGGAGCGAAGAATCAGAAATCTAAGATTAGCCAGTTCAGTGACTCTGTTTCAGGAACTAGCCGAAGATAAAGTTAGATTGTAATCTTGAGAAACAGGGAGTTGCCCCCTTGTAATCATCACTGGTATTTTCGGGATTTTCTATGATGCCCTAACCCCTTGGATTACTGGACTGTGGTTTCTTCCCTTAAAAACCCCTTCTCCCAGTTACTCTGGGTCGAACTCCTCCCCTGTATGGGTTATGAGCCTCAGCCCCAGTGCACTTGTCAAATAAACCTCGTGTGATTGAAGCAAGGATGGTCTCTCGTGAGTTACTGGGGGTGGGGGTCATGTTATTCTGAGACTTGAGTGAGAGTCTCCCCACATCGGGGGGTCTTTCAACTTCATCTTGATTTAATTTTTGTATGTAGTGCTTATCCAGAAAAGTGTCTGTTCCTTTTACATTTTCCAAAATGTGGAGTACAGTTTTTTGCAGTATAATAAAAAGATTCATTGAATTTCCTCACTGTCTATTTTTATGTCCTTTTCATTTCTGATTTTGTCAATTTGAATGTTCTCTTTCTTTTGATTAATTTGGATAAGGGTTTGTCTAATTTATTGATATTCTCAAAGAACCAGCTCTTCATTTCATTGATTCTTTCTTTCTATTCTATTGATTTTGGTCCTCAATATGATTATTTCCTGTTGTTCTATTCCTCCTCAGGGAGTCTTCTTCTTTTTATTTTATACAGCTTTCAGGTATGCTGTTAAATCACTAGTGTGGTGTAGAAAGGAGCTGTGGGCTGCGTTCCCACCCAGCGCCTGCACGGCTAGCTTTATACCCGAAATAACAACACACAAATTGTATTCTTTTAAACACTCTTGGAGCATTAGCTTTAGCCTTTTACTGGCTAACTTAACTCTCACATCTTTTTTTTTTTTTGGTTTTTCGAGACAGGGTTTCTTTGTGGCTTTGGAGCCTGTCCTGGAACTCCCTTTGTAGACCAGGCTGAACTCTCACATCTTGATTAACCCATTTCTAATAATCTGTGTAGCACCACAAGGTGGTGGCTTTCTGGAAAAGATCTTAACCTAAATCCATCTTGGAGAGGAGAGCTATAGCGTCTGCCTGAATCTGCTTCTTTCTCCCAGCAGTCTGTTCTGTCTACTCTGCCTATCTAATCTTGTGTCCTATCAAAGGCCAAAGCAGTTTCTTTATTAACCAATGAAATCAACACAAAACAGAAAACCCTCCTCCGTCAGTGTGGGATTTCTCCACTTTCTTTATGTAGACATTTTAGTGCTATGAACTTTTCTCTTAGTACTGCTTCCATAGTATCCCACAGGTTTGGGCATGTTTTACCTTCAATTTCATTGAATTCTAGGAAGTCTTTAATTTCTTTCTGCATTTCATTCATGACCCAGCAGTGATTTAATTGAACACTGCTCAATTTCCATGAATTTGTAGGTTTTCTACAATCAGTGTTGTTGTTGAATTCTAAATATAAACCATGGTGATCCGATAAGATACGGGAGATATTCCAATCTTTTTGTATCTGTTGAGATTTGCTTTGTTACCAAGAATGTGGTCAATTCTAGAAAAGGTTCCATGAGGTGCTAAGAAGAAGGTATATTCATTTGTGTTTGGGTGAAATGTTCTATAGATGTCTGTTAAGTCCATTTGATTCATGACATATATTAGTACTCTTATTTCTCTGTTAAGTTTTGTCTGGTTGACCTGTCCATTAGGAAGAGTGGGGTGTTTAAGTCTCCTACTCTTAGTGTGTGGGGTTTGATATGTGATTTAAACTGTAGTAATGTTTCTTTTACATATGTGGGTGTTCTTATATTTGAGGCATAAATGTTCAGGATTGAGACTTTATCGTTTTGGGATTTTTCCTGTGACAAGTATGAAGTTTCCTTCTCCATCTCTACTGATTGATTTTAGTTTTAAGTCCATTTTATTAGATATTAGGATAGCTACATCCTCTTGTTTCTTGGGTCCCTTTGTTTGGAAAGTCTTTTCCCATCCCTTTACTCTGAGGTCATGTCTGTCTTTGAGGTTGAGGTGTGTTTCTTGTATACAGCAGAAGGATGGATCCTGTTCTCATACCCATTCAGTTAGCCTGTGTCTTTTTATAGGTGAATTGAGTCCATTGACATTAAGAGATATTTATAACCAGTGATTGTTAATTCCTGATATTTTTAATGATAGTGTTTGTGTGTTTTTCTTTTTCGGGGTTTGTTTGTATGAGGTTTTCTGTTACCTGTGTTTTTGTTGGTGATGTGGGGGCCAGCCATGATAATCTAAATCTGGGCAGGTCACCCAAAGGAAATTCTTTACTTTCAATTATTATCACCTGGGACTCTGGCCAAAGATAAATTCAAATAAGAAGCCTGAGTCTCAGTAGTTTACACTGAATACCTGGTAGCAGAAAAACACCATAAACTGAGAATACCTGACCCCCACCCAAGAACAGACCATTCAAAGGAAATGCCTGACATTCCAACTGCTGTAGATAGGATCACCTGCCAGCACACCTCACCAGGACACCCCTAGACAAATGTCAGCCAATCAGGGGTCTTGAACCCCAGAGGCCCCTCACTCCCTCACTCTCACCTTTACTACTATAAAGACCCAATTCTAATTGAGCTCGGGGCTCTCCAGATATCCTAATACATTGGGCATGCAGAGAGACCGAGTTTGCAAACTTGATTAAAATAAATGCTCTTTGCTTTTACATATGGGACTCAGTGTCCTTTGTTGCCTTCTGTGGGGACCCCATGAATTTGAACATAACAGGTGAAATTTGCTTTCTTGGGTTGAAGTTTTCCTTCTAGTACCTTTTTTTTTAATTAACTAATTAATTAAAGATTTCTGTCTCTTCCTCGCCACCGCCTCCCATTTCCCTCCCCTTCCCCCAATCAAGTCCCCCTCGTCAGCCCAAAGAGCAATCAGGGTCCCCTGCCTTGTGGGAAGTCCAAGGACTGGTGCACCCACACACTGAGACAATGGGGATGTTCTATCGGGAACTCAAGACCTGGGATAAAACCTGACTCGCTGAACATAGCGGACAATGAGGACTACTGAGAACTCAAGAACAATGGCAATGGGTTTTTTATCCTACTGCACATACTGGCTTTGGGGGAGCCTAGGCAGTTTGGATGCTTACCTTACTAGACCTGGATGGAGGTGGGTGGTCCTTCTAGTACCTTTTTAAGGTTGGATTTGAGAATAGGTGTAGTTTAAATTTGTTTTTGTCATAAAATCTCTTGTTTTCTCCATCAATGATAAGTGAAAGATTTGCTAGTGATAGTTGACTGGGCTTGCACTTGTGGAATCTTAGTGTCTGAGGCATATCTGTATAGGACCTTCTGGCTTTCATAGTTTCCATTGAGAATTTGGGTATAATTCTGATAGGTCTGCCTCTATATGTTACTTGACCTTTTTTCATTTTAGCTCTTAATATACTTTCTTTATTTTGAATATTTTGATTATTATTAACAAGGGAACTTTTTTTTTCTTTTTGGTCCAATCTATTTGGTGTTGTATAAGCTTCTTGTACCTTATACTTGTACATATCCTCCTTTAGGTTGGGAAAGTTTTCTTCTATAATTTTGTGGACTATATTTTCTGTGACTTTGAGCTGGAGTTCTTTGTCTTCAATACCTATTATTCTCAGGTTTGATCTTTTTATGGTATCGCAGATTTTCTGGAGGTTTTGTGTAACTAATTTGTTGGATTTAGTGTTTTCTTTGATGGATGAATTTATTTTCTCTATCTTCAACATTTAAGATTTTCTCTTCCATCTCTTGTATGCTGTTGGTTATGCTTCTATTGGTAGTTCTGATATGTTTACCCAGATTTTCAATTTTCCTAATTTCTTCAGTTTGTGTTTTCTGTATTGCCTCTACTCCAGTTTTCAAGTCGTGTGTGTGTGTGTGTGTGTGTGTGTGTGTGTGTGTGTTTTCAAGACAGGATTTCTCTGTAGCTTTTGGAGCCTGTCCTTGAACTAACCCTTGTTAGATCAGCCTGCCTCTGCCTCCCAAGTGCTGGGATTAAAGGTTGGCTCAGTTTTCAAGTCTTGAACTGTTTCTTTCACCTGTTTGTTTTTTATTAGTTTTCTTGAGTTTTTGTTTGAGAGAGTTAATGATTTCTTCCAATTTTTTTGTTTGTCTTTTTCTCCATTTTTTAAAGGGAATTTTTATTTCCTCTTTGTCTTTATAAACTTCATAAGGTTATACTTAAGATCGTTTTTTTCCTGCTTCTTCTGAGTTAGAATGATCAGGTCTTCCTGTTGTATGACCACTGATTTCTGGTGTTAGTATGCTGCTTTTTAGATTGTTGAATGAATTTTTGCATTGGTGACTACCCATCTCTTCCTCCATTTGGTGCCGGCAGTGTCTTTGACTTCTGTTCCAATTTTTGCAGTTGCTGTCTTTGTCTTAGTTAGTTGTTCTTAGTCTATGCAGTCACTGTCTGTGTATCAGGGAGTTGCTGAAGTCTCTCTTCACATGTTCTCTCGGTCAGCTGTGTTTAGTTGCCACTTCTTGGTCTTCTGTGTGCACCTGCAGCCTGTGATTCAGAGTTCCTCTGAGGTACAGGTTGGTTTGGGTGCAGAGAGGGCCTTTTAGCTTACAGGGTCTGATTGATGGTGAGGGGTGTTGGAACAGCCTACCTGCAGGAAGCTTACCTGCTGAATGGGTAGAAAAGTTGATGCTGGTGGGGGAGAGACCTGTGGTTTTGCTTTGGTACCAAGGGAAGAGAGAATGTGGTGTCCAGCTGAGTGGCTGATCATTCGCCTCTTGGTCCACTGTGTGCAACTGCACACTGTAGTTCTGAGTTCCTCTGAGGTTGAAGAGGAGGTGCAGGCTTGGGGATGGAGTGAGCCATGTAGCTAACAGGGTCTAAATGATGGGCGGGGCAGAATTATGTGTCTAACTCACATTATTCATAGTAGACTTGATTTATAAACGTGAAATCTGTCTACTTTTTCATTTCAGAGAATACCCATAAAACTGTGTATTTAGTGTGTGTGCACATGAATATTCTTATGCTAATATATTTCAAAAATAAAATGATGAGGTAAATCTCTTAGCTTAAGTTTCACCAACAAATAGTTATTTTACTCCAAGGATGGTTAGGATAAAGAAGATGATGAGCGAGAAACTAACGGATAGTGGAATATTCATGGAGTCTACATTTTCTGTCCTAATTAATCGTGGATTGGTATTTCTTAATTTATTAAGGTTGTAATGGTTTAAATGAGAATATTTCACCATATAGCCTCATGTGATTGAATGCCTCACCCTAGTTTGTAATACTGTGTGGAGAGGTTATTGCTCCTTTAGGGTGTTCAGACTTCCTGGAAGAAGTACATGGCTGAGGCTTGGCTTTGCTGGCTCATGTCCTCCACTCATTTCCTGCTCTATCTCTGTTTCTCCTGTACAGCTGGAGTAGAATCTTTCACTTCCCTGCTCCTTTCACCATCGCTCATCCCCCGTTTTGGGTTCCTTTGGAACTGTAGGCCAACCATTTCTCTGTAACTTGGTTTTAGTTATATTTTTTTTATCTTAGCAACAGAAAAGAAACTAAAACAAAGTGAAATATCTAAAATAAAATAATCCACAGGACACATATATGCTCCCACCCACTCAGTAATTGTTAGAGTTTTCTTCTCCCACTTGCATCAACTGTTTCACCAATTTCAAAATCAGTACTTCAATTAAAAGAGCAGTGATGCTTTATGCGACAATGGTAATGTTATGTAAGAGGAGACGAGTGTGAATATGAATAGAGGGAAGAGCAAGTTGTTTATGTTTTCTGCCTGAATTTACAAGTTTTTGAGTTTGTAAGTTCTATGTTGAAAGAATATCAGTGACCCTTCTCTGTGGTGGTCTTTCTTTTCTATCTTTGTGTTTTCAGTGCTTCAACTCATGATTTTATCTATACATAAGTGTCTTCATTATTATTATTTTCTACAGCTGCAAGGAGAATGAAGAAAAGCAGTATGGCATACACTTGGTCAGAAAACTACCAGCGTGAGGCCAGGGAAACTAACTTGTAGCCAGCCTGGCTAGAGATGGATGATCTCCTTAGGACTTGCTTGTCTGCATCCCAACCAAGAACCTTCTCATATTCCAACCATCATGTTTGCTGGTAGGGCAGTACAGTATCAGCACTAGCACTAGCAAAGTGTTTCATTTACTGTCCAAAGTCTCTTTGTCTAGGTGTGGACACATCAAGGTTCAGGGACCTGCATGCAACTCTTCCTCTACTTGTCCGCTGTATCACTCAGTGACATCTCAGCAATTCTCAACACCTGCTCTTTGCCTGGCACTGCTCAGGGTTAGAAAAAACTTTTATTGTCTGCTTGATATAAGGTCACATCTTCAGCAGCATTAACTCCATTGATTATGCAACATCAAGTTTCCTTCATCTGCCAGCATACACATGTCTTCTTGCTTTTGAAAATACATCAATTTTAAAGGCTGTAACTCAAGCTTGGCATTTTCTTTATTTATAAAAGTGATTAATTTGCATTAAATTTCAATTATGGTGATAACCAAAGGTTCTGGTCTTTCTCTATTTATATCTGACCCATCCTTGTCAATGCTCTGCTTTCTTTGTCTGATAGTTAATCTACTCAGAATCATTTCTGTCAGCCTTCCCCCATCATATGCCAGTTTTTCCATTCCATTAATCATTCTGTATTTCTCCTTTGAACTTAATCTAATTTCTGATTTTCTTGGCACTGACATTTTCACCTAAATATTCTACGGGGACTCATTCAAAAGGCACAAAACAATACGCATCTCTTTGTTTCACCTGAACTTTAAGATTAATGTGCAGGACTCAATCCTATAGCTTCTTATGCATACTTCTGTGGAAGCAGATATTGCATTTGACTATTTATGAAGCTGCCTGACTACATAATAATCTCTGAAAAGCCAGAGTCTTGGCAGCCAGCCAGGAAACAGTTTGTAAATTCTGTGTTTCACTTCCATGGAACATTCTGCTATAATATCTAAATTTTGTAAGGAAAAAAATGTTTGCATTAGAATGTTAAAGTACCTGAGTATTTTTTTTTTTTGGTTTTTTTTTCGAGACAGGGTTTCTCTGTGGCTTTGGAGCCTGTCCTGGAACTAGCTCTGTAGACCAGGCTGGTCTCGAACTCACAGAGATCCGCCTGCCTCTGCCTCCCTAGTGCTGGGATTAAAGGCGTGCGCCACCATCGCCCGGCCCTGAGTATTTTTTTATATTTATTTATTTGTTATGTATACAATATTCTGTCTGTGTGTATGCCTGCAGGCCAGAAGAGGGCACCAGACTCCATTACAGATGGTTGTGAGCCACCATGTAGTTGCTGGGAATTGAACTCAGGACCTTTGAAAGAGCAGGGAGTGCTCTTAACCTCTGAGCCATTTTTCCATCCCCCCTGAGTATTGATATTAGAATACTGACATGATTAAAATTACCATTTTGGGATATTTATATTTGTTTCACTTATCAATTTTGTGATATCTCTACTTATTGCTTTGCAATAGAAGGGTCACAATCCATAGTAATTTCTTCTCTTCTGGGAAACATTATCATACTTTGCAGAGAACCAGAAGAAGACCTAGAGACAGAGAAGAAGCAGGGTTGTCTTTTCCAGGATTCTTCCCCTTTTCCACTTCCTGCTGTGACATAGCTACCTGCAGGTACTAATGACAGTTACGGGTCCCATAATAGAGGTTTCTGATTACTCTCTTTAAGGTCAAAGGACATTTAACCAAATTGTTTAGATTTCACCCACTACAACTATACCCTCTCTAGTAGAAGATGAATCTTAGTCTTAAGAGTATCTTTAAGTTTGTTCCTTGAATTTTATGCTCAGTCTCATTTTGTACTCTGTAAACCTTGTAAGGAGTTAATTATCTGTTACTATATTAATACTGCTTTATGCTATATCGTTTGTTATTTGTATTATTGGTATTCTTTTCATTGCCACATTTGTAACTAGACTCAGATGGATATTTCAATTTTGGAGCTTTTGGATTCTATGTGTTTTAAAGTGGCTTCTTGTACATAGCTTGTGCATAGCTCATACTGTTAATACTTGATTATTTTCATTTCATTTACTTAATTTTATTTTTTCAATTTTTCTTCAATGATAAAAGTATCAACTTCTCAATGCAATGTCATGCAAAGTAACTTGAAAAATTATACATAGTGATGTTATAAAATACATGAGAGGTATTATAGTTAATAATATTGTGTTAATACTTTTCAGTAATGTTAATATACATTATATATAAAAAATCATATTTTAAGAATCCTGTGATCTAGTATTAATATTGTTGTGCTTTTTGAAATGAAATAAATGTTTTGATGGCATAAATTAAACCTCATATGTCAATCACACTTGTGTTAATGTATTATATAATGATATTAAAATTGCCAGGTCTTTATTTTAACTGTTATAATTCCACTGTAAGTCATGCATGGAATACAGAAACTCAAAAGCTATTGAAAGTTTAGTTGACAATTGTAGTCCTATTTCTAAACAATGCTTCTACATTGATTGTATGCTTGATACATCACTGAAAATATTAAATTTAATATGCATCAGTGCACTTATAGGAGGATTTAAATTGTTGGAATACATACAGGTAGTGGAAATTAGAACAACACAGTATCCTCCAAGCACAACCATATGTGAAAGTGGTCATTAAATAAGGTTGTTTATTCTAGTGAAATAAGTCTTTGAGATGGATGAAGTCTATTTAAATATCTAAACTGCTCTCAACTGGGAAAGCAATAAAATTTCCTTATTGTGGTTGCAGGAAACAGTAAAATTATTAGAGGGTAGCATCCTGAGGAATAGAACTACTGCTTAGCATATCAAAAATAGAATAATGTATTTCAAGTAACTTGAGCAGAATGTAACATGAAAGAGCTCCATGTGACTCAACATAACATTCAGACACATATGAATAAAAGGAGGAGCCTAAAAGTATTCACTCAGACTTTGCAAAGATTAGGGGCCTGATGAAGAGGCTCTGGCTCTTCCTCCTTAGTAGCAGTTGCTTTCTCTACATCTCTTGAGTCAGATGAAGGCAGGAAATGAGAAGAGATGAAAATGAATATTCACGTTCTAAGAAGAACTAAAGTGCCCAGAGGATGCTTAAACTTGATAGTTCATAGTGCTGCTATGAACATAGTTGAACAAATGCTTTTGTAGTATGATTGGGCATCTCTTGGGTATATTCCAACAAGTAGAATTGCTGGATCCTGAGGTAGGTTGACTCCCAGTTTCTTGAGAAACCACTACACTATTTTCCAAAGTGGTTGCACAAGTTTGCATTCCCACCAGCAATTCCCTTACTCGATATCCTCTCCAGCATAGGTTATCATTGCTGTTTTTGATTTTAGCCATTCTCACAGGTGTAAGATGGTATCTCAAAGATGTTTTGATTTGCATTTCCCCGATTGCTAAGAAAGTTGAACATAACCTTAAGTATCTTTTGACCATTTGAACTTCTTCTGTTGAGAATTTTCTGTTCAGTTTAGTACCCCATTTTTTTAATTGGGTTATTCAGAATTTTAATGTTCCTTTCTTGAGTTCTTTATATATTTTGGAGATCATGCCTTTGTCTGATGTGGGGTTGGTGAAGATCTTTTTCCATTCAGTAGGTTGCCTTTTTTCTTAATGACAGTGTCCTTTGCTTTACAGAAGTTTCTTTATTTCAGGAGGTCCCATTTATTCATTGTTGCTCTTATTGTCTGTGCTACTGGGGTTATACGTAGGAAGTGGTCTCCTGTGCCCATGTGTTGTAGACTACTTCTCAACTTCTCTTCCATCAGGTTCAGTGTGGTCAGATTTATATTGAGGTCATTAATCCATTTGGACTTAAGTTTTGTGGCTATTTGTAATAGTCAGAACCTGGAAACAATCTCTTTGCCCCTCAATGGAAGAATAGATAAAGAAGGTGTGGCACATATACACTTTAGAGTTCTATTCAGTGGTAAAAAAACAATGACATCTTGAATTTTGCATGCAAATGGGTAGAAATCGAAAACACTTTACTGAGTGACCAAAAAGACCAGACCCAAAAAGATGAATATGGTATGGACTCACTCATTCGTGGATTCTAACCATAAACCAAGGACATTCAACCTATAGTTAATGATCCTAGAGAAGCTAATTAATAAGATGAACCCCCAAAAAACATATATTTATCCTCCTGGACATTGGAAGTAGACGAGATCTCCAAGCAAAAGTTGGGAGCATGGGGGTGGGGGTGGGGGTGGGGTGGGGGGAAGAGGAAATGGGGAGAGAGAAGGGAGAAGGGGAGGATAGGGGAGAGTTTGGGGGAATGGGATGTTTGAGATGGAGGAAGGGTGGATATGGGAGCAGGGAAGAACATACCTTAACTAAGGGAGCCCTATTAGGTTTGGCAAGAGACTTGGCTCTAGAGGGGTACCCAGGTGTCCAAGGGAGATGTCCCCAGCTAGGTCTTTGGGCTGCAGCAGAAAGGGTGCCTGAACTGGCCTTCTCCCATAGCCACACTGATGAGTATCTTGCACATCACCATAGAACCTTCATCTGGTGATTGATGGAAATAGAGACAGAGACCCACATTGGAACACTGGACTGAGCTCCCAAGGTCCAGATGAAGAGCAGAAGGAGGGAGAAAATGAGCAAGGAAGTTAGGATCGCGAGGGATGCACCCACCCACTAAGACAGTGTGACTGATCTAATGGGAGTTTACCAAGGCCAGCTGGACTGGGACTGAATGAGCCTGTGATCAGATAGGAACCTCTCTCTGAACGTGCCGGTCGTTGAGGGCTGACTGAGAAGCCAATGATAATGGCACTGTGTTTTGATTCTACTGCATGTACTGGCTTTTTGGGAGCCTAGTTTCTTTGGATGCTCACCTTCCTATACCTGGATGGAAGAGGGAGGACCTTGGACTGCCCACAGGGCAGGGCACCCTGACTTCTCTTAGGACTGGAGAGGGAGAGGGGAGGAGGAGTGGAAGGGAAATGGGAGGAGGTGGAAATTTTTAATATATAAATAAATAAAAAATAAAGAAGACAGTGATAGCTTTTGCTGCCCTTGTCTTAGAGAAGCAAATAAAAACTAAGAATTCAGCTCTTTCTTAGAAAAAGAGACCAATCTAATAACTTAAAGGAAGCCAGAGAAAGGAAATTAATGTCAGGTTCATGTCTGAAGACAGATCCACACAATCAGGCACATAGAAAAAATATAAAGAGGGAAATATGATTATACAACAGATATCACTGGTAATTTTTAAAAAGTAAGTGATATTTCTTGTAATAAAGTCAAAGTAAAGTGGTGCTAAGATATAGCACTACTAAAAACAGTAGCCCATGCTAAAGAGAAAATTCCCTTAAAATGAGAAAATGGCATTTCTGAACATACTATTCTTGTGTTATATTTTTCCTTTGTGAATAATACATTATTGCTTCCACAGTGCTACATTTTCCTCCTGTTTTAGTTCTCCTAGTGTATACATATCCCTAGTTGTCTATTTCATACACATGGGTTTTGTTTGTTTACAGGTGTGTGCACTTTGAAGGCAATTTTGTGCTTTAAAATGGTCCAAAGTATAGTGTTCTATGGCTCTGGTCTTTTTAAGAGCAAAGGGGTTGATATAAGAAGGAAAAGCATGCATCTGATGAGTTTAATTTAAGCATGAATTGTATTAGTCATGAATTCAATTTTAGGGAGTCAACAATGTGTTTCTTCAGAGAGAGAACAGAGAAAAGTTATATATTAACTAGCTCACAAAGTATTGTGAACAGAGAGGCTTGCAGAAAAAAGCCCCATGCTCTTCTTGGAACATGGATATGAAGTTGTTGATTAGGTATTTGTCAAATAGAATATATACTTAAAGTACTGCATTAGCAACATATCTTCATATCTTTCTTTCTTTTGTTTGTACTTCCACCAGTTTTATTCAGTTTGAAGTTGTCCATGTTATTTCACAAGCTAAGTAATTGTAGTAATAGGAGCTGTGGGCTGTATCCCACCACCCAGCTAGCTTTACCCGAAATAGTTACACGGACACTGTATTCTTTTAAACACTGGTTGGCCCATTTCTATCTAGCCTCTTCTAGGCTAATTCTCGCACCTGGACTAGTCCATTTCTTATAGTCTGTTGTAGCCCACAAGGTGGCTTACCAGGGAGATTCTAGCCTATGCCCATCCTGGGTCGGAGCTTCATCGCGTGCCTCAGAGAGCAGAGCTCTCGCCTCTGCCCGCAAGAGTGGAGCATCGTGTCTCTCTGAGGCTCCTGCCCCCGAGAGGAGAGCTGTCCAGTCTGAGCTCACTTCCTCTTCCTCCCAGCGTTCTGTTCTGTTTACTCCTCCCACCTATGTTTTAACCTATCAGGGCAAGAAGCTTCTTTATTTAATTAACCAATGACCTTCCTCCAAGTAATATTCTTTGTAATATGCTTTCTAATTTGATTATTTTGTGTATATAACTTAACTTTATTTTCCAAAAAAATGCTTTCATTTGTTTGTTATCTGCACATGTTAAAATATAAACTTTTTAAGTCTTCCAGGAAAATAATTGTGATGGTAAAATTTTAAATTTTTTTCTTTCTAAAATTTCCTTTATTTTTTAATTGATTTTTTTGAGCTATACATACATTTCCTCTGTTTCCCTCCATTCCTCTCCCCTCTGCTTCTACCACTCCCATGGTTCCCATGCTCCAAATTTACTCAGGTGCCTTGTCTTTTACTTCTTCCCATGTAGATTAGTGTAGTGATAGAAGCAGAGGGCTACGGCTAGCTTTACCCGAAGTAATTACACGGAAACTATTCATTTAAACACTGCCCGGCTCATTAGTTTCAGCCTCTTATTGGCTAATTCTCACATCTTTCTTTAACCCATATTTAGTAATCTGTGTAGCACCATGAGGTGGCGGCGGCGGCTTACCGGGAAAGATCTTAACCTGCATCTGTCTCAAAGAGGAGAAGCTTGGCGTCTGACTCACTTCCCTTCTTCCCAGTATTCTGTTCTGTTTACTCCACCTACCTAATTTTCTGTCCTATCAAAGAGCCAAGGCAGTTTATTTAACCAATGAAATCAAAACAAACAGAAGACCCACCTACATCAGAGTAGATCCTGTATGACTCTCTCTTAGGCTGGTTTTCTTTGTTTTATGTCTAAAAGCCACTTATGAGTGAGTACATATGATATTTGTCTTTCTGGGTCTGGGTTACCTCACTTAAAATGTTATTTTTTAATCCATCTATTTTTTTTGCAAATTTCAAGCTGTCATATTTTTTTCTGCTGTGTAGTACTACATTGTGTAAATGTACCACATTTTCCTTATCCATTTTTCAGTTGAGGGGCATTTAGGTTGTTTCCAAGTTCTGTCTATGACACACAAGCTGCTATAAACATAGTTGAGCACATGTCCTTGTGTATTTTTGAGCATCCTTTGGCTATATACCCAAAAGTGGTATTGCTGTGTCTTGAGAAAGGTTGTTTCCTAATTTTTTTTTGAGCAATCACCATACTGATATACAAAGGAGCTGTATCAGTTTGCACTCCCACCAGCAGTGCAGGAGTGTTCTTTTTATCCCACATCCTTACCAGCATAAGTTATCATCAGTGTTTTTGATCTTGGCCATTCTTACAGGTGTAAGGTGGAATCTCAGAGTTGTTTTTTTTTTTTTGTTTTGTTTTGTTTTTTTTTGTTTTTTTTTTTCGAGACAGGGTTTCTCTGTGGTTTTGGAGCCTGTCCTGGAACTAGCTCTTGTAGACCAGGCTGGTCTCGAACTCACAGAGATCCACCTGCCTCTGCCTCCCGAGTGCTGGGATTAAAGGCGTGTGCCACCACTGCCCGGCTCAGAGTTGTTTTTATTCACATTTCTCCAATGGCTAAGGATATTGAGCATTTCCTTAAGTGTCTTTCAGCCATTTTAGATTCCTCTGTTGAGAGTTCTCCTTTTAGGTATTTACTCTGTTTTGGTTTTATTTTGTTTATTGTTTTTTTTATTGAATTGTTTGTTCTTTTGATGACCAATTTCTTGAGCTCTTTGTAGATTTTTTGGTTGGTGAAGATCTTTTCCCATTCTGTTGACTGCTGTTTTGTTTTGTGTAATAAGAAGGCTGCTTGTTTTTCCCAGCCACCCAGAAACTGTATTAATTAAATCACTGCTTGGCCCATTAGCTCTAGCTTCTTACTGGTTAACTCTTGCATCTTATTTTAACCCATTTCTATTAATCTTTGTATCTCCATGTGGCTGTAGCTTACCAGCTGAAGTTCTGGCATTTGTCTTTGGCAGGGCTACATGGCATCTCTCTGACTCTGCTTTTCTTTCTCCCAGCATACAGCCTAGCTTTCTCCACCTAGTTCTGTTCTTCCCTTCCATAGGCTTAATGCAGTTCTTTATTCGTTAAACAATAAAAGCAACACATAGACAGAAGGACATCACACACCAGTCTTGTTGACCATATCCTTTGCTTTACAGAAGCTTTTCAGTTTCAGGTCACATTTATTAATTGTTTCTCTCAGTGTTTGTGCTACTGGGTTTATATTTTGAAAGTATTCTCCTGTACCAATGCATTGAAATGAACTTCCCATTTCCTTTTCTGTGAGTTTCAGTGTGGTTGTCTTTATGTTGAGGTCTTTGATCCATTTGGACTTGAGTTTTGTGTATGGTGATAGATATGGATCTATTTTTATTCATCTATATGTTGATATCCAGTTAAGCCAGCACCATTTGTTGAATTTACTTTTTTTCCCCATTTTATAATTTTTGTTTCTTTTCCTTTTTCAGGTGTTCACAGCTATGTAGATTGATATCCAGGTCTTTGATTCTGTTCCATTGGTCCTTCTGTCTGTTTTTGGTGAGATTGCCATTTTTACTATGTTAATTCTACCTACCCAAGAGCATGGGAGATCTTTCCATTTTCTGGTGTCTTCTTCAATTCTTTTCTTCAAAGATTTAAAGTTCTTGTCATACAGGTCTTCCACTTGTTCGAGTTACTCTGAAATATTCTATGCTATTTATGGCTATTACGAAGGGTTTATTCAGTAAATATAACGTAATTTAAAACAGGATGGTGATTAGAATGTGAGGCATCAGTGTAACTTCTGGCACTTAGCAAATTAACTTAATATTTTCTGCTCCAGAAACTTACATAAACTTTTGCTAGACTGTCTTCCCCTGTGGAGTTTTAATTTTAAAAAGGGTTTCCCTTTTTCTGCAATTACAATGTGTTATAAAATGTAGATGTGATAAACCCTCCTATTTCTAGTATTATTGATTTAGATTTCATTTAAAGTTATTTTATTTCACGTTTATTTGATAATTCCTTTATAACCTCTATTTCCATATAGTTCTGACTCCCTTTGAGGCCATTTCCTCTATGTTTGGATGTATCAGTGTTGGATGGTTTTATACTTTGGTAATATTACAGAGTAAGAACACAAAAACCTAGTTGGGGAATTCTGGTACGTGTGTGTGTGTGTGTGTGTGTGTGTGTGTGTATGCTTATAATGTACACATATTCTAGGCTTGTTGACTATGGTCTCAAGGGAGCTTAGTATGATAACATTTTAGGGCTACATTGGTATGATCAAACTGTCTGTATGTCTATGGGGATTGTTAGACTTCTCAAAGAAGACTAACCTATTGTTCCCAAGAGAGGATTTTCATCTGGTCACCAGAGACTTTAGATTAAAGCCCTGATCATGAGACCTTAGAGGCCCTAGTAAACATGCCTGGCTTTTATGTATGTTTCATTCTGAGGTAAGTGCTTGGTCTGACAGCCATCACCTAAATTCCCCAGTCTCTCTTAAAAGAGAGTATGAAAAGTATCAGAACTACATGTAAGGTCATTTGCTAAGCAGATTTTTCCTCTGTAACAAGTTGGCCCTTTTCTTCCCCAACTAAGATTATTTTGAGAAAATGCCTATTCCTCTGAACCATTGATTTAATGGCCTGACAGCCAATGGGAGGGACACATATCTTTTTGACAATCTTTACTTTCACCAGGCCAGTTACATTCTTGATCTAATTTTTTTTGAATGTTTTGCTTTTGGGATTTATGGTTTTTGTTTGCTTGTTTCTTTGCTTGTTTGTTTGTTTTGGTTTGGTTTGGTTGCTCTTCTTGTTGTTTCGTAGCATTTGACTATGAACCAGAGGTTAAGTTGAAGTGCTACGAATCATTATGGCTTCCAGTAATTAACAAATGCTTTACATACATACACACATATGTACATATATGTCTATATTTCTTTTTAATGGTGAAATTAAAAAATTTTTCTTTGTTGAAAGCAACTCCAAAGACAAAGATTAAGAAAGAGTGATGCAGAAGCAAAGGGAATGGAAGAACAGTGGGTAAGAACAAAACAAATTGAAATAGAAGAAAGCTTAGAAAAGGAGAGAAATGAAAATAGAAAAAGGGTGGGTAGAAAGGAGTAAGGGAAAAGGAGGAAAGGAGGTAAAGGTAGACAAACAAGAGGTTGAAAAGAAGAGAAGTGTGAAAATAAGCTGAAATGCCGTCAACACTTTCCTTCATATGGTCATGTTTGTTTGTTTGCACTCAGTTTCCATTCAATATTTCTTATGCTCCTTTTGACCAGACAATTGTTACTACTGACTGTCTCCAGGAAAGAGAATAAATGTGACTGGCTTTGTGACCAATAGCAGTTCCACAACTCTTCAGCAGGTTTCTTTCAGGAGTTACTAAGTAATACCTTATTGAAACAGGAATCTAAATCAGAGAATGAAGTCCTGAAGATCCTAATTAGAAAAGTTTTATGAAATTAGCATATGAAGTTAGCAAGATGGCAAATAGGAAATCTTGAGAAAGTCTCTTTTGCCACCAGTACAGGCACCGTTATGTCTTCAAGTGACTTGTAGTTTATTCTAATAATAGAATGAACATCCTTGGGTAAGGAGTAAGATGCTAATGGGACACTTATTAGATGATGTTGTATGTAAAGCTACATATAACATAGCATGCATGAGAAAGCCTATGTTACATAAATGAGACCCAAGGCTGATACTTTGCAAATAATCCTTAATGACCCTATTATGTGACATAAAAACCCAATTCTTTGTACCAATAGTTCTGTATTTACTATGAAACTCACTGCTAAAGCTGCTCCTGCTCATGGACATATGTCTTTTATTAATAAAGTGTTCAACTTTTGATAAAACTGTCTATATGTAGGCTTTCCCAAGTTTTCATCAATTTAACCAATATAACTACAGAAGACTTGGCAAAAAAATGTCATTTACACATAACTGCACTGGTATTTTGAAATTAAGAACAAAATCCTGTCAATAACATTAAATTAAAATAAAATGAGGTGCTTGTTATGCAAATGTTCAAATATTCCAAAACCTTTCAAAACACCATTAAGTTCCTCATATGCATGACAGCCTACCTGTAATGCCAGCCACAGGAAATCAGAGAAAAGGGATTCATAGATCAAGTTAGCTGACAAGACTAGCCCACTTGGTGAACTCTGGATTTACCTTAACTCAGTGAAAAAATATAAAAGAGCAATGGAGCATGATCTAGACATTAACCTAAACCTTCACGTGCACATATTCACATGAGTGGGTACCCACAGGCATGAGCTCGACAACATGCACATGTTAAAATATATATCCACACATATAACACCTATGTATATACACATACACACACACGAGCACACAATGACATAGAATTAGAGAATGAAATAATATCAAATTAACCACTTCTAATTTTCAAACCATGTTTTGTACTTTGGAGATTTATGTGTTAAATAATTATGAATGTTGTCCAAACTACAGAAAAGGAAAACATAGTAGGTACGTATCTAAATATATTTTACCATCATTCTTCTGATGTTGTTAATATAAACATGTACAATGTCCAATAAATTCTCCTGTAGTAAGAGCTTTGCATTCAGTTGTTCACAATATGGATGAAAATAATTCCTGTCTCCTGGATTTGTGTCAGCAGCCACTATTATCATAACATAACATTTTCACATACTCAGTACCCATAAAACAATAAAGTGTTGACCTTAATGAAATTAGATAAAGTCCCCTCCACAAAGGCTAACAATATTATTGCATGTTTTCTCTTGAGCTTTAAACCCAATGATGACAGCTTGAGAAACAAAAGCAGGAATGGTTGCTTGTTTTACGGAGCCCTCCCTTATCTGTACTTAGCAGCCTTCCTTTAGTAGCTCTAGTGCTTAGCCTGCCTCAGCTCTGCTGAGACTAACATGGACAATCAAAGGCTCATGATTTACAGATTTCCTTTAAATTGCCTCCCTAGAATGGTTCACTTTTAAAGGGTTTTTTAAGATTTTTAGTATCTAAGTGAGTTATAACACACTTCATTGGAATACTTTAGCCTTCATGATATGATAATTTAGCCAGGATCTGGAAAAAATGTATTATCATCCTTTACATTCTTCTCATTAATGTTAAGGGGAAATTGTAATCAAGAGTTGTCCACTGGTGCATTAACCCACAGTCATACTATAGAGTTGAATGTGGCATGCAGTACCTGATGACATGTTTTGAATGAGATCTAGAAAAACATTTATCCAAGAGAACAAGATTCCTATGAATCTGTAACAGTCTATTTTAATATCTACCGTAGTGAGAAACTGCCAAAACATAGTTGATGACTGTTATCCCCTAAGTTCCCTTTGTGTATGTGTATGTCATAAGAAGTTCTTAAAGCACATGTAATCACTGGCTCTGGCTAATTATTTAACTGTTATCAATTATCCTAGGATAGCTAACTTGTTTTGCAGATTTCAGTATAAAATCTGTTTGAAACAAAAGTTATTTCTGTACTATGAAAATGTTATTTGCAGTACTAAAAAGGCCATGTCTTGAGATTGATGAAATAAAAATAGCAGAAGCCCCAGGATAGGCTCCATGTCCACTAGCAGCAGATCTATATCTTCATGGATGTAGACTATTTCTCTGTCTCTGTCTCTGTCTCTGTCTCTGTCTCTCTCTCTCTCTCTCTCTCTCTCTCTCTGTCTCTCTCTCTCTTTTTTCTCTCTCTCTGTCTCTCTTTCTTCAATGATGAACTACATTCTCATGCCAATTTTTGTGAGAGAGAATTTTTGTATGCTATGCAATAATAGCTATCCTCAAATATGGATTGTGAAATTTGAGTTAATGTGAAATTTTATTATATGAACAAATTAGACAGTAGTCACAGTGCTGATAATACTGTTTTTGAAATATCAGTGGTTATAAAGTAGTACACCACTGTTTTCTTTACAAAAAGAACTTAAACAAATCTGTTTAATGATCCTATACATTTTCCTCTCTCCATGTAACTATATTCCTTTCTGCTATAATTTGCAATTATTTCTTTTTCCCAGAGGAGAAAATTTTATGAAAGAAATAAAAGCCATTTCACTCACAATCAACTTCTGTATATCCTACAACATTTTTTATTTTGTGGAGACTGAAGAAGATTCTTTAAGATGCTTCTACTGTGTTTTATTACTAAAGAGTAATGAGTTCCTGCAACTTTAAAGTGGGTCCCAGGGCCCATGTTTTCAAGACACTACTGTCACAATGTACACACACATGATTGATTACCAATTTACTGATAATATTTTATATGCCATCATGGTGCAGTTTAAATGATTTTGACAAATACAGAAGAGTGTCATTGACAGTTGGAGAAATAAATGATGGGTTTAAGTTTTCAAATGCTGTTTTTTATAGCATTTCGCTCAGTAGCAGGTTAATAAATTAAAATTACAGTTGGAACATCAGAACTTTATATGGCAGAAATAGCTTTGTCGGAGCTTTGTGTGCTCTCTAGAGAAGTAGCCTGGGGCCTGGGGAAAAAATGAGGCAAGTGCAGTTGCTAAAGAAATCATTAATTTTGTGGTAGTGTTGTTTGAGTCTATAAAACAACAAAAATGGATTTGTAGAAGAAGAAAATTGGCTTTATCTCTTTATTCCTGTTTTCCTTGGAGAGGTATAGAAAATTACATTTACACTATCAAAAGACAAGCACTAAGTTGCCCATCAGTGATTCCAGATGGTTATGTTTAAATATTAAGGGCAATATTTTATTAACCTTCTCTCAGTATCTATAGTGCAGCTGGATTATAGCTTAGATTGTCAACATGGCCCAATGCAGGGCAACAGAGAAACAAACTACCATTCTGACACTTGTCTGTTCTGATGCTCTGAAAGAACATGATTACAACAGGCACTTTTCATTGTTATGTTGTTCATTTCTATCTTATATTTTCTCTCATATGTCCAAAGTACTGTAGTTAGTTTTAAGTGATCTTATGATGACCTCCTTTAGACAATGTTATTCTTAAGCTGTAATCAAAAGGCAAGCCCATGGCCATGCACACTAAAATGGGTTCATTTCACCTACTAACTGAAAACTTCAGTCTTTTGCTATAAATTTTGCCAGTCTTTGGTTTCTCCTGTCTTTCTGTGAATCTTAATCTTACTATTAAATGCTGGGCTTGGCTCAGTAACCTCTTTCCTGCCACATGCCCAATGTTTTCTCCAAGGAAAGTCATTCTTCACATAAAAATACTAAAAGATTTCTTTCCTTAAACATGAATATAAATTTCATTTGTATCTTGGAAGTTTTTCTAATTTTCTGCTCAATGGTTTTAAGTTTGCAATGCCAAAGTTAAAAAAAACTTCTCAACTCTTAAATGATTAGCACACATTTGTACAATTCTACCTTTACATTTTTCTGATCCTTAATGAAAACTGGAAATCAAAATAATTTTCCACTGTCTGTATTTCTATTATAAAAGTTGAAAATGATAATATATGCTTTGCATACAACTGATATATTTGTTCAGGGTTTGTCTTCATCTCTTTATGTCACTGTTTTAAATTTTCTCAGCTGTATTTTTTGGAGACTATCCATATCATAAGCAGCCAATAAAAAAGTCTTGCTGATTTCATTCTTTGGGAACCTCTCTTCCATTACTCACTATTATCACTGTCCTTCTATAATATTCAGACACTTGGATTTTATCATTTAGAATTACTATGATTCAGTAAAACTTACTTCTTTGGGAAAGACTTATGACTTCATTGATCATTTCACAAAATGTTAATAGAAATTGGTATTCATTTCTTGTTCACTCTTTGTCAAATATTGTCTTAATAATATGAGGGAGACGTAATGATCATAACCATATTGATTATAGATTACCATAAGCTGAAAAACAGATTCACGAATAGCTAACCAGTTTTCGAGGTTAGTTATCTACGAAATGCCAATATGGCACTCAGATCAAGGAAATCTATTCACAGCATTGTGACCTGTAAAACACAGATCCAATAGTGTCATGATGTATAATACCTGTAGACTAAGGTTGTCTATGAAACTTGGAACAGTATAAAAATTCTTGAACTCAATAAGAATTTCAAGGTTTAACAGAGTTCTTATAACAGCTGAAGTATACTGAATATCTAAATTCAGTATCAAGATTGCAAATAGTTAGGGACCATTTTGCAAGGAGCATCTCCAAGTGTCAACAGTCACAGTGTTTGGCACCTGAGGAAAATGTATGGATTTTCCAGAAAGATCATTCTATGCCTACAGTGTGAACCTCAAACTTCATGTACCAAGATTGACGCTTCCTCTTACATTTGTGTTACATTAGAAGAGCATGGAAAGGTTTTTTAAAGGCAAGACTATGTTTAAATAAGTTTTTTCTTAGACCTGTAGAAAACCATTTTGTTCTTATTGTTCTAAAAGCAAAGTTGACTTTTGTTTTCTCCATTTCTTTTCTACAATCACTATTTATTTAATGTCTTACAAAGCAAAGCATCGGAAAACCAAGTTTAACTAATTTTTCTGAAATTTAATATTTCAAAAATGTTTTAAAAAACAGTTACTTATCTTGCAAAGAAAGTGAGATAAGTAATAATGTTAATATGTTTTTATCTAAAGTCATATCTACATATGAGTAATAATATGAATTTATATTATTTCCATATTATGTGTGTGTGTATATATATATATATATATATATATATATATGTATCTTTTATTTATTTATTTATTTTGGCTTCTACATGTGACTCAAAGAAGTTGCAATGACACCTGACTGAGTGTTTAAGCAAACTGGTCATATACCCTGAAGAACTGTCAGAAAAGTTGACATTTTTAAACAATTCTTATGAGTCAAGAATAGTTCTCAGTGTTTAATTCAAAATATCTTGTTTAATCTCCAGTTTTTATATGAAAGCTTGATGCATGAGGCTTTAAGAAATTGTCTAAATGAATGCAGCAGCTATTACAGACAATGAAAGCCAAGGATACTTTTATGAATACATATTGACAGATGCTTTTATATATTGATGGATGATGGACAAAAACATGCAATATTTAGAATGCTTTTAAGCTAACATAATTCACATGGGTTTTATTGAAAGCAAAGTAACATTTTGAAATGTAACATACTGAAAGCAAATGTAACATTGCTTCCCATGTTTCAATTAATATATGAACTGTACAGATGCATTTATTTATTTCATTGTGTGATTAAGTATTAATTCATAAATCAAACATATGTTTTTCAAAGTTCCTGGTGTCTGCTGAGTTCATAAGTATTTTTTGTTCATAAGAGGTTATTAAACAGAGGAAAGAGAAAGATACATCTATACTTTAGGGAAATATTATTAAAAATAAATATCTCATAGGGAAATGGAGACATTCATCTGTAAATAACAATATGCCGTCAGAAGAAATCTTTTGTTTTTAAAAGGTATGCAGAAACCATCAATACATTGTTAGTGTCATGCCAATATTCCCAACTTGAGTATTTCCTTATTTTTACATTGTGCTTATTTTGAGTAGTTTAGTCTCCTTGCTGAAATGTTGAGCACTAAAGTCTTGATAAACTTAAAACAAAGACTACTTAGAATCAGCCTTTGTTTAAGAACAGTATACAGTGAAAAAGAGGGATCCATCTAAAGTAATGAGAACAGAAAAGGCTGCAAAGAAACATTATTAAGTGAGGCATGAAGCAAAGCTATTTCATCACTCTTGACTAGAGGGCAGAAAAGTATGAATTCAAATGAGATTTCTTTGGGGTTAGAGATTTTAACAATAGGGGTGATGATCAAAGCAGGACAAAAGTATTCTGTCATGATTTTTCATCATCAGACCAATTCAAACTTCCATTTTTCATGAAATTCTCCATTAAAACCATATGTTTCATATTCACCTTCCTTAATAATTATTGTGATTTTCAAGTGGTGAAAGACACACTGAAAAGCACTGATGAGTGAAAGAGAATTGGTAACCACATTGTTCAGTAGATAATAGGAATACTCTACAATTGTGAACAGAGTGATAAAAATAGTTGATCTGAGTATTTTGAAGGCTATCCTCATTACATGAGAATGATCAGTTAGCATACAAGCTGCAGAGTAAGAATTTTCTTCTAATAAAATATGACATAACACTAGTTTTCAGCCTTTTAATACATTCACCACAATGCTGATCATGTGAAGTTCTTTCATAGGATATTTGTATATAACAGTAAATGGTTATTTAACACATCAGACAAAATAAACATGATTCATTTTTAGTACTAACAATCTGGGAATGGTATATGCTTTTGTTTGCCAACATTATATTATTATTGGGACATACAGCATCACTAAAACAATATCTCACCAGAGGGTAAGTATTACCTTTTATTTATCTGCCTTAGGACTTCTCATCTCTGTAAGTCACAGAGGCTGGGGATGTGAGTGAGAAAATGAAAGCCCAGTATACAGAAGTTGTGAAGAATATAGAGAGAACCTCAGAATGGGGAAGGAGAAACATTGAGTAGAACAGATTTCAAAGAAATAGTACATAATGGGTAGAAAGAATAAGAATGTCAAATCTCTAGTTTAGAGGAATTTTCAAAATCAGTCTGAGTTGCTCTTTCATGGATGATCAAAATACTCATTATAACTAACTGTAGGGGTTTGGAAGAAAATGGCCCCTATATGGAGTGGCAATATTAGGAGTTGCGTTTTTGGAATAGGTATGGCATTGTTGGAGGAATTTTGTCACTGTGGTGATGAGCTTTCAGGTCTCCTTTGCTCAGGCTGCATTCAGTGTGATGCACAGTTGCTCCTGTTGCCCGTGGAACAAGATGTTCCTTCTCAAGCACCATGTATGCCCATATGCCATCCTCCATGATGATAATAAACTAAACCTCTGAAACTGTAAGCCAGCCCCAATTAATTTTTTCCTTTATAAGTGTTGTATTGGTCATGGTGTCCCTTCGTAATAATAGAAATCCCAACTAAGACACTTGGACAACTTCATAGGAGACGGAAGGCTCATTATTCATCAGTTAGCTGAATGTATGATGTCACAAAATGTCAGGATTGTTCCATATGGAAAAAGTTATTTTTTTTTTGGTGAAGTGACAAATTATGACTGTTAATATGATACTAGGGGAATAGAAATGTCATTTATGCAGTCCCTTTTAATTTAAACTAAAATAACAATAATTAAAATATTTAGATGTGTACTTACCCAACAGACAGGAATGGCTCCTTTGATTCAAGCCTATAAAATATGAAAACTTTATTTTAATATAATAGTTAGCTATATATTCAAACTTTGATTTTATATGGATTTGGTAAAATATTGTACTGCTTGGACAGAAATGTGTGTACAGCAGAAAAATTATATGCATATATACACACATATATGCCTAATATTTATTATATAGTACATGTTATAATATGTGCTATATATTATATGTGTTATATATATGCATATGTGTGTATGTATATGCCTATTATAGCAAAGCTACATGTTATTGTCCTAGTTGGATTTGACGCAGTTAAGTAAAGTCAAAGCCTCAGAGTGGGAATACAGCTTTTATAGACAGTATTACAATGAGAGTTAGAGTCTAATTCTTAGGTGTACTCCATATCCAGTTATGTTAATAGTGACCATTTGATTCTAGATGTTTTAATATAGCTACATTTAGTTGTAAGAGTAGAGATATCTATAGTGCATTTTCTTGGATATTTGCTGGGTGATTGATTCTCCGGGGATATACTCTGCAGTGACAAGGGAGGAGAAGTGTCACACTCAATCATCGAGAAAGAATAGTGTTATGTCATAGATTAGGGTCCTTACTCCCAGTATCTGCCTGTTTCCTGTTTCTGCAAAAAGTCCAAATGTGGTATCTAATATGGAAAGGCTGTTTGGATGTGACATCTCCAGAAATCTACTTTAAAGGCCTTTGCAGCTCACTTTTCTAATGATAAAAAGGTACAGAACTGATTCTAGTTAATTTTCTGATTCCACATGATATCTCCACATTCTTTATAACAAGTCAGTTTTTAGGCAATTCTGAAGCAATACTCGAGATTTAAGACAGGTGTGTATTTTTCTTATATATTTCTTATGCAATTATGGGCCAAATTAGGCCAATATTGATAAGTTTTAACTAAATACAGACATTTCATGTTTAAATGCTTGAAAGCTAGTGAACAACCACTGGTGTCATTACTCAGGAGCCTTCCATTTCTTTTTCTTTTCGTTTCTTTTTTTTTTTTTTTTTGAGACAAGGTCCATCATTGGCAGAGAACTTAATGAGAAGACTAGACTGGCAGGTCAACAAACTTCAGGATCATTTTTGTGCACAGGAACACACTGAAGAGTTGAAGCAAAGACTATGTGTTCACAGTTTTACAGCACTTTCTTCAGTATTTTTTTTTTTTTGGTTTTTCGAGACAGGGTTTCTCTGTGGCTTTGGAGCCTGTCCTGGAACTAGCTCTGTAGACCAGGCTGGTCTCGAACTCACAGAGATCCGCCTGCCTCTGCCTCCCGAGTGCTGGGATTAAAGGCGTGCGCCACCAACGCTCGGCTTTCTTCAGTATTTTATAGAAAAGTATTTCTATGTATACTTTTTATTTACTCATGCTATGTAATAATCTCTCTAGAACGAAATGGAAACAACTTTTTTAAAGAAATATGAATGCTACTTTGAATATATAGCAAGATTTCTCCCTGACTTAGAAATTCATAGTAATTTGATTTTTTTTTGTATATTAGCATTTCAGCTTCTGTCCTAGTGACAATTTCTTCTAAGGTACCACTTTCATATTACCAAATCTCTTAAAATTTTTCATGACCACTGAATGATAACTGAATCTTCTAGTGCTTCTCAAGCACGCACCCACCGTGCCTCAGGTGTCATCATCTTCCCCAACCCTCTTCCTACTAAACAATATACTCAAGGTTAGAGTTTACTTGTTGCCCAGACAAGCACACTTCATGTTTTTTTTTTTTTTGGTACTTTTGATATTCTAGTTTTCTAGTAAAATTCATTTACAATCTCTTCCCTGATCAATAATGAGTAAAACTTATCTCAACATAACTTATTTTAGCACTTATATTTCTGCGTTTGTAATACCAACAGTTATCACTGGCACACAGTCATGGAGATTTCAGCTGAGAGGTGCTGTAGGAAAATCCTACAGCCAGTAGCCTACAAGTTACCTGCCCGCTGGGACATAGCCTCCTATACTATTTATGCCCTGTAAAGTATGCCTCTGATCTCTTTTCCAGGTGTGGGATTTGGTTTCTGCTTTCGGTTCCAGCCGAGAATTCTGATTTGTGAGTCAACCTCTAAGTAAATAATCATCTATTATTCTCAATTCTGAGCTAGTGTGGGATTTCTTTTAAGCATCCTTCTTCATCTGGCACCCAATGTGGGATACATACATTTCAACTTGTGTGTGTGTGTGTGTGTGTGTGTGTGTGTATGAATATACAAAGTTGGTTGGTTTTGGAGTTGGCAATGGCTGTGTCCTTCTCTCCATCCAGGCATGTTGTTAAAAGAAAAATTCAGAGTTTCTGTCTTAAGTCAAGAGCCATCTGGTATGGGACAGAAAGAAAAAAGAATTTAGAAAAAAAATTACTTCTCTTTATATCTTTTTTGTCTCTATCACACCTTTCATTGAATATATATGCCTCTGTATCTATATATAAATAATGTTTAAGTTTTCCACAATGAACAATGATTTTTCCTGCAGTAATCTTTGAAGTTTCCAGGAAGAAGATGGAGCCCCACAACAATAACTCCTCCTGGTTGATATGACATCATGATGCTGATAGTGCTACTATAAGACCTGTTTTTGGGTACCAGCTCCTCAAGATGGTTCCAACTTTGTGCACTTTTTTTTTACAACATCCTGGCCAGAACTCCAAATAAGAACCTCAGAAAAATTTTACCAAATACTCAGAGACTATTTGCAATTATACAAGACAGTAATCTTGGAACTTAACCATCATTTTACTTTCAGAGGATCCCATAGGGGGAAAAAACATCACCCCCATGATAGCTGGAAGTAATTCTAGAAGATGATGTTCCCTCTGCCAACAAAGTTTATCCTCAGGATTAGGGGTATCATTTAGGGAATGATTATAATTGGTATAGGGTTGGGGGCTGGAGGGGGAAATTTTGTAGGCTCATGGATCTCTTTTAAAAAATAAAGGAAAAATTGGATGTGATAATAGATTAGTGTAACCTTACTCACATTAATAATAATAGTGAGTAATAGAGTGAATATTTGTGAGCCATTATTTATAGACAATTTACATTGGTATAGATTCTTGTATACTGATACCAACTTAATTATATTGAATATGTTCCTATTTTCATCCACCATATTTGTATATCTAGGCAAAGTTATTTTGTCATATCATATGCATGCATGCTTTTACCTCTGCTTAAAACATTTTTGTATATTGAAATAATTTTAGGATATATTTATCATATTTCAATGTCTATTTCTACCTCTGATCAAGATAGTTATATACTGTTTATATTTTTGAGGTCATTGTCCTCATTTGTTGCACAGTTGTTACTATATAATATTCTAATATGAAGTCTTAGTCTTTAAGTTATATAGGTATTAAGAATTATAGATCAATAGTCATCTATGTTTGTTATACTTATAGTTAGATTAAGCAGGTTCTTTACATACATAGAGATTGTATTCTGCATATACAGGTAATCTTCAACCACTTCAAAGAGCTCTAGAATATGGCATTTAAATAACTTTAGGGTTCTGTTGAAGTGAGACATGATTGCTTCTGTCAGTACTGATCTATTCCCCAGAGATTGTTGAGCACCAAAGACACTCCACTTGGAGCTTATTTTCTTCTTGGCAAAATTGGCTTTTGGACAAGGAACTGCCCAAGCCTCAACCACTGACAAGGTACATGGAATCCGGAAATGTATAAGCAGGACTGTCAAATCTTTCCAAGACAGGGTAAGATGTTTTAAAAAATTTCCTGCCTCTGAAAATGGCCTGTCAGTTACTGTAGGCCCTATCCAAAGTTGGTTACTTCAGCAATGGAAATGAGACTTTGGGTGATTGCCTAGGTTGCCAATTGTCTCTGTCATTTGTTGCACATTTTTGAAGTTGCTTGACTGCACTTCCTGCTTACTTAAGTAATATTATTTCCCTTGTCAGATCTTCAATGGGGTTGAAGACTAAATAGTTGTAGTTACTTTTCTCTCATGACTTGGCCAAGTTATATTTTATATAAGACTTAAACTCATGTGATAGGATAACTATTGAATATATTTGCTCTTATTGTGTATAATTTTGCAATAGGCTTAGAACTCTCTTATTTAAACAAGAGGGGGAGGTGCTGTAGGAAAGTCCTATAGCCAGTAGCCTTCAAGTTACCTGCCCACTGGGACTTGGCCTCTTATACTGTTTTTGCCCATGTAAAGCATGTATCCACTCTCTTCTGGCTGTAGAATTTAGTTTCTGTTTCTGTTCCAGCAGAGGATTCTGATTTGTGAGTCTACCCCTAAATAAATAACCATCTATTATTCTCAATTCTGAGATGAGATTTATTTTAAGCATCCTTCTACAGAGAAAAGAGACTGGTTGCAGTTTAAAGCTCATCTTTCTGTGTTAATATGGTCTATGAACCAAACAGGAAAGATGATATTGGCTATTAGTTATGCTAAGTCTTAGAGGTTATGATTCATATGCATAGAGGGTACAATGAAGATTTCTAAGCATCTTCATGGAAAAGCAGAACAAGAAATTGTAAGAAGAAATGGACCTAAGCAGTGTAACACACCTCCTAAATGACAGCACTGCCAAAGAATGTCACAACAGTCCATGATGAATGGTTCTCTGTTTGATACTACATATTCAATTTAGGCTCATAATTTTGATTCAATGTCTCCAGTCTTGCTTTGTCAGAAATACTGTCCATGCTCATGGTGCCCAATTATATGGTATATACCTTTAAGAATTTAAGGTGCAACTGTGAAAATAGAAAATTGTTTGCTTAGAGTAGCTTACACAATTTCTAGCACTCTCTGGATGCTGTAGGAGGAGACTGCTTGTTAGGTTCCTGGTTGCCCAGACCCAAATAATCACACAGAAACTATATTAATTACAACACTGTTTGGCCAACAGTTCAGTCATATTTCTAGCTAGCTCTTAAATTAACCTTTTTCTAATATTTTGTATTTTACCATGAGGTTCATGGTTTGTTACCTCTTACTTCTTGGGAAACAACATGATGTCTGCCTCCTTTGGCAGCTACATGGCCTCTCCTTGACTCCACCTACTGTCTTTTTATATCTCTTCTAGTATGGCTTTACTCTGCTAAGTCATAGGCCCAAAAAGTTTAAGTCATTAACCAATAAAAGCAATACATATACAGAAGGACATTCCACATCAGGATGCTAAAGAGAGACCACTGACACTGAACACAAACTACCAAAGTGTATAATAATATCATTTTAGTTCTGAAGATTGAAGAAACAATACAAATGAAAAAAAAACCTATGAGAAACATCACTTCAGAGAAAAATCGTTTCTCAGTTTAGTGCTTAGGAATAGGTGATTGATTACATTGTGATATGCCCAGAGAGAACCTGTCTATGAGATTTTATAAAGTAATTGTTTTGTGTTGAAAGAGTTTGATTTTATCCTTCCTAAGATTCAGTTTCCACAAGAAGGTGGTGAATTTAATAATACTTTATTCAGGCCCATGGGAATTTAGAAATACAATAAAAGAAAAGCGCCATCGCCTTTAGAAGAAAAGACTGGGCAAGTGTAAAGAACTAAAGTAGAGCACAGAATTAAGATCAATAAGGAGGGAGCTGGAGAGATGGCTCAGTGGTTAAGAGCATTGCCTGCTCTTCCAAAGGTCCTGAGTTCAATTCCCGGCAACCACATGGTGGCTCACAACCATCTGTAATGAGGTCTGGTGCCCTCTTCTGGCCTGCAGGCATACACACAGACAGAACATTGTATAACAAATAAATAAATAAATAAATAAATATTTGAAAACAAATTTAAAAAAAAAGATCAATAAGGAGAATTAAAGAGATTAAAACTATATTAACCACAAACAAATTCATATTTAATAGAAATAGTCATCTTTAAAATACTTCGTAATTGCTTACTTATTTTAAGTTTCTAATATTCTGTGAAGTAATTCTTATTATTGATATGAAGATGCATAAAAGCCTATAAATATCTTTTCAAAATCACACAGCAAATACATTGTTGAGAGTTGAATTCAGGAGTTCTCTCCATAAAGTTTCCACTTCCAGTCCTGTGATGTACTACCCTGAATTTCTACTTCATTCTACCTTAATAACTATAGCACCATTGCATCTTCTAGATCAATGTTCATGTTCTCTGTTGAGAAACCACAATTTTCATGTCTCTTTGTTTAACTTCTGATTCTAAGATTTCTGTCCCTGTTATTGTTTGCTTTCAGTGTGTGACCATGGGCACCTACCAAACATTTGCTAAGATCCACCTATACAACCTCATTACAATGATCAGAGCACTTTCTGAAAATCATAGTGAAGGGAGAAATGCGCTATCCTTAAATATATTTATTAACAAGTACCAGTGTGATAGCAAAGTTTCTGCTAAGACTGTACCCTCCTCAAAAGTGTGAAGTCACTGTATTCAAGTACCCATAGTTGGGCCATTATTCATTCCTTTTTCTGATTTAGGATGTTATCTTGTTTCCCAGACTGTCCTTGAAATCTTCATTCTCCTGGCTTCAGCTTCCTCAATGTAGGAATAACAAGCATGCACCATCTTATCTAATGTATTATTTAGCAAAGAATCATAGGAATGGTTTGCTAGTAAACTTTCACACCTTTGCCAGCTTCTGACCTTTTTATTTACTTATATAACAAAGGTCAAAGTCCTGAAATACATGAGTTCACTCAAAATCTATATCCAGTGTAACTTTTTGTTCTTAAATCTTTTACTATTTCTGTGTACATGGTTTGTGCATCAGTCACAATTATCCAATTTCTTATTGTCTGATGGTATTTTGATTTCTCACACTCTTAAGTTTTACTTCTTATTGTGTTTTTATAGAAACAATTTGAAACACTTTTGAAAAATTATAGCTAAAATATTTTATAAGCACTTAAAATTATAAAATGTGTACTACAATAGTGAAAAATGCTTTTTATAGTGACAGAATCTTATAGTTTACATACCAAGTACTGTTCACTAGTATCTGATCCATTCCCTTTAGTAGTGAAATATGAAGCCGAAAACACATTTAATATGAACATGGTAAACACCTGTAGGACACAGGTTTAAGAAGCCATTTATTAATTTTAGTCTGACTATGTGACTTTGGCAAACTAAGGAACTTTTCTTTGTGGTTCAGTTGTCTCATCCACAAAATGAAAATAATGGTGAACCCAGCTTTCAGGACTAAATAAATTAAAATCAGATCAATAAGTACATGCTGTAAACCTAGACAACTGTAGGAGTCATTCCAAAATCTATATAATACTTCCATCTACTCTTTGTTCCTCTATGAAGATGAAAGTAATACAATTGCCATATTAGCATATCTTCAGTCAAACTGACCTCAGAAGTTAGATAGTCCAGGACACACTGAGTTATATTTTAGATGATTGCTTATTAGTTATGGCCTAATTTAATGTGCTAAAAATAATTTTAAGGATGAAAAGTTGTTTGATTTTTAAACTCTAGCTTATGTATTATTATCAATTTTTGTGTTCTATCTGTAAACACAGAACATATTCTTTATGCCAAGGCACTGCTTTAAACAAGCTTTTTCTTGTAAATGATGAAACATGAACAAACAATTCTCTTACAAAAAAAATGAACACCTAAAAAGTGATGTTTTAAATCTCTTCTATCTGATGTCTTTCATGTATTAAACTATAACACCCTTTTGTCAATCAGCTTAGACACTGCTTTACTGACAAAGAAATTTTCAAAAAGAGAAGTTGCTCTTGTCTACAGAAAAAGTATTAGTGGGTTACTGTGGTTGAATTAGTTGAGAAGTGCTAGTAGTTAAAATCTGTGTTTAATCATTTGAGACAAACAAACAAAAACAAAATTGTCTCAAGATCCTGTGGTGTCTATTCAGGACTTTCATTCCAGGATATAACCATTTTGGAAGAACTAAAGATTCCTTAGGAAAACAAAACAAAATAAAACAAAAAATTCCTTAAAGTCTAGCATGGTGTAAAATAAGCACTGACTTCCTTAGCTCTGCCCAGACACTGGTGTTCATCTTGTCAGCTGGTATCTTTATTTGAATGAAAACCCAAAATACTACAGTACCAAAGCGTGGTACAGACACTCATGGTTGATTCTTGTACCAACCACATCATTTTTCTAGTTGTGACAACCTGCAAGGACATAGTGATAAAATGGATTGTAGGGATCATTCCTTGTTTAGTCATGTCCTGTCAACAACACTGAGAAGTTGTTGGTAAAGGAAGGCTCTGGGTCAGACTGTAAGCAGATCCCTTGGGAAGCTGTGAATAAGAACTGCCATCTCCCAAAGAGCTGACATGCTCTAAAGCTGGCAGGTCAAAGAAGCTCTAATTTTCTTGTCAGTTCTGATTAATTGATGATGGCTGCTGGGAACAATGTGCTGACAAGAACTCTAAAACCTTCTTAGGTCTGAGAATGTAAGAGGGCTATAATTAACCTATGTCTGTTGAAGCACTAAGGAAGAAAAAGAATGATGTCTAAATATGTATTTATGCAGGTTGTATTGATAGCAAACACAAAATTTTACTCAGGTTTACAAAAGGATGGAAATGTTCAAATTCTTTAGAATAACGAATTTATAAAACCTGTTCCAATGTGAAAATAATAATACACATTACTTAGTATCTTTTGTGATATAAGAACAATTTTGAATATGGAAAAATGCATATTTAATCCTTAAAACCTTCTTGTGTGCAAAATTGTCATCATTAACATGTTTAGTTAACAGCAAAATAGAAAAAGGATTGATTTTTCTTCATATTTAAGGATAAAAATACAAAGAACATGATAATCACAGAAAGCATGCCTCTAATCTTAATATTTCTGAACATTTGTGCTTTCTTCCTGTGTTTATTTGATGAACATTAAGTATTCAAACTAATCCTCAAGTCTTAGAAAACCCAGCTTGTTCATTACTTTGGTAGAATACCTTTCCAGTGAATTCAATTTCTTTTGGATAAAAAGTAGCTTTGCCCTTTCCCTCCTGGAACACCATTTTCAAGGGCTTTCATGCCCAATTGATATCTCTGCTGAGGGCTACCATCACGTTCCTTGGTAAGGCTCATTTGCAGTTACCACATCTGCACTGCTGTCCCCAGGGATAGATTAATAGATGGCTTTGGGATCAGCAAAGAAGCTCAGTGAGTTTTTTAACACTCACAGTCATGACTTTTGCCTCATTGGTAATTGAGGCTGCAGGGATCATATCCCTTTGACAGTGGATAATGTTCTTTCATAACTCTGCCAGAGGATGTAACTATAGTAAGAAAGGAAGAAAAGGCTCCAAAAACACCTCCTGGCAAAAAAGAAAAAAAAAGAAAAAAAAAGAAAAAAAAAGATTGTTTACTATTTTAATATTCTCTTGGGAACCAAAAACATTAAAAAAAAAAAAAACACTTCACAGGTCTTCCATGGGGATGGGAAAAACATTAGACCACAGCAGATTGGAACATCTTCTTTCTCCAATGTGACCCTAGAATGAACTTTACAGTTTCACAGTAGAAGTGATACACAGAGTTGTGCAGACATTTCTATTAAACCACAACACCAGCAATAATAACAATTCTTAAAAAAATACTTTCAAATTCAATTGTTTTCAACCCAACATTTGCTCATAGACATTCTGAGCCTAGGATGTGAGGAGAGGAACACAAGAAAAGCAGCAAATGACTTCTCTGCTGTCTCTATCTTTAGTTACTTGCCAGTGGCTGATAAATCCTACAGATCACCGTCTTCTGGTGTGAAAAGTGGGGAAATAGACCATCAGTCACTAAGTTGTCTTGTTTTTAGATCTCAATCCTCAGTCCTGTTCACTACACAATTCTGGAGTCATTTGTCTTTGTTCTACATTTAAAAATGAAGATATTAGAGTTAGTATATCTCTATGTAGTCATGTGGTAACCAGTCAAGATAAGTTTTGGCACATATGAATGCTACGAATGCTGTTTTACACATAAATGTCAATAACACACAGTAGGATGGAAGAGCAGTAACATCTGCTCTCTGAGGCATCTGTGGTCTATTACCTTCCATCCTATATACTCCAACTGTGTCCTACCTTCTCACACACTGCAGATACCAGGTTAAACGTTACTCTCTGCCCTTCTCTTAGCAAAGTGCACAAGACTCTTTCAGATGAATTTGTGGCTAAAATTTGATACAGTATTTGGGAATAATAACACAGTTTACTGGGTTGCTTGTCTTCATGACAAGTGGTCTGGTAAATTAATCTGAGTTCTTACATTGGTAAACCCAGATCCTCTCTGATATAGCTACCAACCTACCTTTAGATTGATGGAGGAAGGTCATTGGTTAATTAAATAAAGAAACTGCTTGCCCTGATAGGTTAGAACATAGGTGGGTGGAGTAAACAGAACAGAATGCTGGGAGGAAGAGGAAGTGAGCTCAGAGACGCCATGCTCCCCTCTCCTGGGCAGATGCGATAGCTCTGCTCTCTGAGGCAGACACGATCGATGAAGCTCCGACCCATGATGCACATAGGCTAGAATCTTTCCCAGTAAGACTGATGCTACACAGATTATTAGAGATGGGTTGATTGGGATATGAGAATTAGCCTTTAAGGGCTAGAGTTAATGGGCCATGCAGTGGTTAAAAGAATACAGTGTCTGTGTAATTATTTCGAGGCATAAGCTAGCCAGGTGGCTGGGGTGCTGGGGACGCAGCCCCGCCGCTCTTATTACATTAGATTGCAAAATAAATAAAATATTTTCACTTAATTTCATAATTAATTATTATCTTTAATTTTTAAACTGTATCTATTTTGAGCCAGGCAGTGGTGGTGTACACATTTAATCCCAGCAATCAGGAGGCAAAGGCAGGCAGATCTCTGTGACTTCCAGGCCAGCCTGGTCTACAAGAGTTAGTTCAAGGACAGGCTTCAAAGTTACAGGAAAACCCCGTCTTTAAAAAAAAAATCTATTTTGATGTGTATAGGTGTTTGTCTACAGGTATGTCTGTGTACCATGTGCAAGTACCATGTGCAAGTAATGTCCTTAGATGCCTGAAGATGGCATCAAATCTCCTTCAACTGGAGTTACATGTAGTTGTTAGCTGACATATATGATACTGGGACTTGAACTAAAATCCTTTAGAAGAACAGTCAATGTTCTTAAACATTGAGTCATCACTCCAACCTAGACTATAATGGTCTTGCCCGCCTTATGTTGATTACATTGGGCAGTGCCAATTTCCTAAGGGAGTCCCTTGAGCCTGGAAAAAAATTCATTTTCCTAGATAACTGACAATGTAAATAGATTCTCTCTCCCACTGTAGCTGTAGCTGTAGCTGTCTTAAAAAAACACTTGAGTCTATGACTCTAGGGTACACCTTCTCTTATTTTTTTCTGTACTAACCCACAGACTAAATTTGGCAGATATAAAGATTTGCTTCTTTTTTTTCGAAACTTTTAAATAGCTTCTACAATGCAGAATCCATAATGAATTTTAAGTTTACATGAACTTTGAAGGACATTTGACTCAATATATTCTTACTGAAAACATTTTTGACTCGTTTCATACCTCTCAAAGTGCCTTAATAACTGTTCCCTTTGAGTATTCCAGTTCATTCTTCATGTATTGGGACTGCAGAGTTAAGGGCTTGGAATTCTTTTGTCAACTCTCTTTTCTGACCCTTTCTCAAGGATTTGAATTTTATTTATACAATGTTGATTTCCAAATATAAACATCCCATCCAGACCCTTTTTCCTGGTTACAGACTTGATATTAAACTCTGTACTTGACATCTTCACTCAGATGTTTTATAGACATCTTAATTTTGACATGTTCCAGACCTGAACAATGTTCATGATCCACAGCCTCCTCTATCTTCTACAAAATTTCACTGCCACACTAACACAACTCTGTAGGTCCAGATTCTTAATCCAAAAACTCAGAAAATAGGTATGCTATGCAATCTGATCATCAGTGAAAAGTTCCTTTCTTCGGCATTTCAAGAGTTCTTCTTACTTTCCTTCATGGAAAAAAAATGTGGCATTTTGCAAGTCATGAATCCTCCTGGATAAGCGTCCTGATATTTTGGAATTGCAGGTGTATATCATGTCCTTCTTCCTTTCTCCTTCTTGAACTAAGTCGCCACATAAGAGTTCACCTTAGTATAACATTCTTCACTAGTCACAAGAAAAGGCTAAGTGGAGAATTATGCTCAACCAGCAGAGGTGTCTGTACTACCCTGGGTGAGGACCAGATAAGATGTGCTCTAGCCACCTAAACAATACACAGAATTGAGTTTTTCAGCTAGACATACTCAGATTACCAAATACATAAAAAAAAAACCTCTAGTTACTGCCAACAGATGACAAAATCAAGATGCTTTACTCCATTCTTTCTCTTACAGTACACATCCAAAGTTCTCGTAGTCTTGTTGGCTCTGCTTTCAAAACATACCTGCAGTGTAGGCAACACCTGTCTATCTCAGTGGTATCACCAAATATCTTGCTTGGTTTTGCATATTCTACCTTTGGTTCCCAGCTGAAAATTTTTCTCTTGCAGCTACTATGACCCATCTGGATATATTTTTGGTCTCTATATAATGGTTGAAACATTCCAAGCTCTCTATTGTACTTAGAACAAATCTGAAGCATTTCATAGTTGAGACCCTCTGTTACTTGTGGCTACATTCTGTCTCCAATATCACCTATATTTCTGTTTCTGTTCCAGAGGCATTGACCTTCTGTCTGCTGTCTAGACTGTGATATATATATATATATATATATATATATATATATATATATATATATATATATATATATATCTTTACACAGAACCCTTTCTCCAGTGTTGCTTTACCAATCCACCACTACCTTCATGTCTCCTCAGCAATATCCTGCCAGAATGCCCCTTTCAACACCTTTGCACTTACTGTGGCCCACAATCCTTCCATAGATATATTGGTCTATGGCATCTGCTATCTCCTACATGTAGCTAACACCTAAAAACAATATCAAGGATTTTAAACCACTTTTTACTTGATTTGCTTATTCATCTTTCATTGAGATAGTCTTCCTCTAAAATTTGGCTATGATCTAAATCATAATATTAATATAGTTGTAGCAGTTGCTCATGGAGAACAGCTACTTGAATTGCCCAAATAGCCCCATCTTTTTTCGTCCCTTAGGGTTGTAATTTTCTTTGGAATATTTGTCTGTGTCCATAGGATCAAGTGTCTCTTGAGTGTCACTCTGTCCAGACAGAAAGTCAGTTCTCCAGTAACTGCCTATTCACTTAAATTCACTCATATACTTAATTTTCTCATGTACTCAATCTTTTCTGCATTACACACATTACACACACACACACATCTTCTTTTACAACTTAAAAATTTAAAAGAATATCTGCTACTATTTATTTTGTTATATATAAATTCTATGACAAGTAGTATAACTTTGTTTTAGCAATTTCTTTCTTTCTTTCTTTCTTTCTTTCTTTCTTTCTTTCTTTCTTTCTTTTTAAATTTGATTTCTTGAGACAGGGTTTCCTCTGTAGCTTTAGAGCCTGCCATGGAGCCAGCTCTGGTATATTATGCTGTCCTTGAACTCACAGAGATCCACCTACCTCTGCTCTTCCAAGTGCTAGGATTAAAGGCATGCACCACCACCACCCAGCTTAGATTTATTTTTAAAGACAAGTCATATGTATATTTTCTCAAACTTCTAAACATGAAATGTTTTTTTAATGAAGAGAAACAATGATTACAGAATGAGCAAAAGACAGTCTTCAATAATCCAAAAAAAATATGATTCTAATCACTCCCATTGTAATGGTCTCACTATCTTAGCTGTGTCTTTTCCCCCAGTGTAATCAGTTGTACTGTTAGCAGATATTAGGGATCCAGCAACACTGTGCAAAGATACGTGAACCAGAGTTCTGTCTCACTCTTGCTTATTTGTACTTTGTAAACATTTATTTGAGAGCAATACATATTCTTTTCTAATTCAGGGATTGGTTGGTGCATCATTCTTAAAAGCCTCTAGTTGTTTGTGTTTATATGTGTGTATATGTGTGTATATATGTGTAATGTTCTTGGTTTGTTTTTCTGTTTGTCTGGTTTCTTTGCTTTATTCAAGTTTGTTTGTGTTTTTATTTGAATATTTCTTCTAAAGAGAAAAAAAACGGCACAGTATTAGATAGGTGGGGAGGAATTCAGACAAGATGAGGGAGAAGAGGTGTGATCAGTATATATTATATGAAAAAATTACTTTCAATGAAAAATCAACTAATTAAAGAACCTGTATCCTATATCTACTGGCTCCTAACCATTGGCTTTGCTGTATTGCTAGATTCTTTTTGTTCAAATGGACATATGCTATGCCCTGCATAACGTGGCTATAACCTGACTTTATGTAGTTGTTACCTGTAGCTCCCACTCTTCGTATCCTCTCATGACAACAGGAAAATAGCAGAATCAGAGATTAAGAACAGTGAGGGTCAGTTGTAGTCCGACCATAATAATTTCTCAGATTTTAGCTTGCTAACCTAAAACCAGAGTTTATTTATTCCACTTTAACAGATAATCAGAAATGACTTTTTCGGTTTTGAGGATGAAATTATTTCAGCTGTTCTCCCCATGCACCCTGCTCACCCTTGTCGGATCCAGCTACTTACTGACTGACAGAATTTAGGGCAGTTCGCTCTGAGAGTGACTTTATCTCTACATGGGCTGTTGGCCAGCACTGATCTGTGAGACTAAAGTTAATGAAGTTGCCCTTTTAGGAAATTAACTTTTTCTAACAACTGTGGGGACTGGTGAAGATATGGGGTTATACGGAGTAGTTAAAAATCGCTACTATTTTCTGCCTGAGTGCTTCTGCATAATGTGTATCATTTGTAACTGGTACAATCTGCTCTTAAATGTATTTCTTTTGTTATAAAAATTGCTCTAAGCCAGGAAAATTTAGAGTTAGGTAATAAAATTAGAAGAAAACTCCATCTAAAGTCAATCATAGTTAATATTTTTGTTTTATTGGTCTTCACACATGCTTTATTAGGTAGGTGTTTTGGTTTCTATGAGAAATTGTTCCCATAGGGTCATGGTGCTTTTGTGTAAGGTGACAGAATCTTTAGCAGGTGTGTTTTTCCTAGAAGAAAACCATCCCTGGGCAGCTTGGAAGGTTTATAACCTCACCCTACTTCCTGCTTGCATTCCCTGTTTCCTGGGTGGTTGTTTTTACAAGGTAGCAAGGTAAAAAGACGACCTTCAATCTGAGAAGAGATTTTGGGCTTTTGACTTTAAATATCTGAGCAATGTTGAGCCTATTAAAGATTATTGAACTTTTTAATTATGACCACGTATTTCATTATGATATGGGTATGAGCCTGTGTGAGTCAGAGACTGATTGTCATGGTTTTAAAGAAAATTTTCCGTTATAGTTCATATATTTAAATAGTTTGTCTCTAGTTCATGGTGTTGTTTGGGTTGGTTATGAAACCTTCAGGAAGTACAACTTTGCTGAAGAAAGCCTATCTCTGGGGTATCTTTGAGGTTTTATAATCTTGTTCACTTCTTGTGTGTATTCTACACATAATGCATAGGATTCAGATAGATTCTCTGAGTTTCCTGCTCTGATTACATTAGTCCTCTGCCATGTGGACATCTAGCCCTCTGAAACGGCAATGCAAAAATAAATTACTATTTTAGATGCTTTTGGTCATGGCATTTTATCTCAGCACCAGAAAGTAATTGTTAGTCAAGATGTTATGTAAATTTGCTTTTTGTTTCTCTAATAAAATGGTGAATATTTTTCTATGTCACAGTTGAGTATTTAATATAATCAGCATATTATTATTCTTCCATATTTTGTTGAATCAGATTATCTTGTAATTATAGGCAAATCTATAAAGAGCATCTTGGAAATAATGTAATGTTTTTACTTTATAAAAATAATTAAGGTTATCTATCTCCCTTGGTGTGCTTCAATATATACAATTTCTTACTCGAGTATTTATTTGGGGCATTTGACAGAATGTGAAGTAAATACAAGCAAATTCCACAGAGAAGTATAGAAGCCTGTTTTCCCTCCAGATTAGAATATAAACAACAGAGTCTCACAATATTAGGACTGAGAACAAAAGAAAGAAAAGGTGTCTTCTGAATCTTCCATTTAATGATGAACGGGTGACTTAAAAGGGGTTGAAATATTTCTAAACTCCTAGTTGCTGTATGAGACTAGCCTCGCAGTTGCAGGTTCCAGACTTTTAGTCCAGCATGTATTCTGATGATTCGACCAAGTAACTCTGTCAAACATAAGTATTCCTGCCAGAAAAGGAATACTGTATGGAAATATTAAAGTACAAACTCTATGGTATCACAATGTAATATGTTTCATGGACCAAGATTCTTTACTATAAACATGAGCAAAATGGTTAGTGACTTAGAGTTGGAAGATCCCTGGGTATTCTGAAATGTAAAAACTCCAGCAAAATGGATTAACAATCACATTGAATTCCACTAGAAAGAATGTTTTGAATGTTTAGTAGTTCATATACCAAATGAATGGTATGTGTCAAATATGGGTAATTAATAGTCTAGTGAGGCCAGGATGCTTCTTTTTCTCCATTGTCCAATCAAAGAAAGGGAAGCAAGCCAATACTCACTTTTTTCTTACAGATAAAGGTCAATAGAGGAACTGTCTTTTAAAAGGAGTCAGATAGAACATGAAATTTTCAGAAGAAAAGATAAATGACTATTCCTAATCAGTATACTTTAAATAAAATAAAATTAAGACACTGTAGATTTCTAGGGACAGAAATTCTAAAATTAACTTTAAAAATTTACAGTATAAAATTTCTATTCATTTATAATTTGTAAGATTTTTTTCAAAGTGTAATTGACCAAGGCAAAATATAAATACAATGGAAATTATCTAATTTTATAAAAATAATTTGTGTGGCTAATAAAAATTGTTCATATTGTAACAATGACACATTGATGACAAAGGAGAAAAAGACATGGTGCTTATCATCATTCCATCATTCATCTGTATTTTTATATATTTTGAAATAATTATATATTCATGTGTATATTTTCTCTCAATGTTTGAAATAATCTTGAATGTATTCACATTTTTCCTATTTATCTTGTTGATACGTGACAAAAAAACTTATTCTCAAAAAACACAAAGTATGTAATGCTACTATTGCAGGACAAATCCTGGTTCCTGGTTTTAAAAAGTAATCACAAGGACAAAAAATTGCAACTTCTGGTGAATGGGTTTTATGCGAACTTTCTAACAATATCACACATGCATAATCTCAAGCCACACTCTCCCTTGTGCTGCTTCATCAAAAGGGAGAAAGCTTCCTGAAAACTGAAATTTGAAAGAAGCAAAACATGGGAAGGCAGGAAATCTGGGTCACAAATCCTGCTGTAGGAAGCCCTAGCTTACTCTTCATTCTGAACCTTGGTTTCCTTCTGGGGCTAAATATGAATTGAACCACATGGTGGCTCACAGCCATCTGTGCGGGGGTCTGGTGCCCTTTTCCGGCCTGCAGGCATGCGCGCGGACAGAGTGTTGTGTGCATGATAAATAAATAAAATAAATATAAAAAAGATGTGCCTACTGCCCATCTATTTAATAGGCTTGTTAGATTAAAAATTACAGCAGGTTGCTTAAAAAAAAAAAAGAAAATGAGGAGTATTTTCCTATCGCAAGTATGCAATTTCCTGATTTCCTTTCCTTCTCATTTCTTTGAGTAAACACCCTAAAAAGCTATTCAGTGCAAAGACTTTTTTTGTAAGGTTTGTGTGTGTGTGTGTGTATGTGTGTGTGTGTGTGTGTGTAGACAGTTTCTTAATTTTGTATAATTCTGAATATTGTCAGAGAGTTCAGAATATTTTTCTTGAAATTTGAATAGCAGGAATGATAGTGTCTCTGCTGTGCATATGTGTTTATATGTGATGTAGTTTCTATATAGTGAGTTTTAAAGGCTCACATTAAGGGCATGACTCCCAGTGCAACAATGTTTAGATCCGTGGTTTTGCAGAAGAAAATGAATATTGAGTTGTGATTTTTTTTAAATCTTTTTTTAATTTAATTTTATTTTTTTTAATTTTTTATTGAGAAAAAAAGTTTCTGCCTCCTCCCAGCCTCCCATTTCCCTCCCCCTCCTCCTACCCTTCTTCCCCTCCCCCCTCCGTCAGGGTTCTCTGCCCTGTGGACAGTCCAAGGTCCTCCCCCCTCCGTCCATGTCTATGAAGGTGAACATCCAAACTGGCTAGGCTCCCACAAAGCCAGAACATGAAGTAAGATCAAAACCCTGTGCCATTGTCCTTGGCTTCTCATCAGCCCTCCTTGCTCGCCATGTTCAGAGAGTCCGGTTTTATCCCATGCTTTCTCAGTCACAGTCCAGCTGGCATTGGTGAGCTCCCAATAGATCAGCCCCACTATCTCCGAGGGTGGGTGCACCCCTCGTGGTACTGACTTCTTTGCTCATGTTCTCCCTCCTTCTACTCCTCATTGGGACCTTGGGAGCTCAGTCCAGTGCTCCAGTGTGGGTCTCTGTCTCTATCTCCATTTTATCAATGAATTAATACACTGATGAATTTTTAATCTGATGTCAGTATTGAGAGGTGATGGCTTGGTAAAATGAGGCCTGACTAGAGGATGTAGGACACTTGAGTACATGAGATTGATGGGTGTGTATTGTTTCTGGCCTCCTACAATGTATTTATCTTATTCCTGCCGTTTCTGACAATAGTGGCTTTGCTCCCTCATGCCCTCTCCACCAAAATGCTCTGCCTCTCATTAAACTCGGAAGCAATATTACCAATTTTCATTAACTAAAACTTTTGGAAACAGCTTAAGTCTAATACTTCACTTTTTAAATTGTACCACTTATGTTTTCATAGAGATATAGTTCTGGCTGAGAGAAAATCTACACCAAGAAGTAAATTCTCATCTTACTTCCAAACCATGAAGTACAGAACAATTTGAAAGTGTTGTGGGAAGATTTTAGAAATGTTTGGATATGTGTGCTATAAAAACAACAAAACCACAGATTTATTGGGAGATCCCCAAAGAAAGAATCCTGGCAGGAATGTAAGGAGTGAGAAAAAAAAATATGTACTCAGAAAATTACTGATTGGAATTATAACAGGGTTTAGATTACAGGCTATCCATGTTTTAGCAAAGAATTTCTCTACATTTTTTCATACTTCAAGATTTTGTGAGGAACTAGTTTAAAAGTGATAGACCACTTGATTTGATGAGAAGTTTTTGCCCCATGGGATGTTTTTATTACTGAGTAATTTTAGCCTGATTTACTCTGAAAATTGTGAGTGAAGAACAGAATACAGAGATCTGAAAACTTGCAATTCAGATCAAAACAAGTGTAAATAAAATTGCGGTTAGAGAATGTGTAGTTTCTAGAGAGATTTGCACCATCAAAAAGAACATAAGTACTTTTCACTGACATGGAAAGAAATATGCTAAAAATCTCAGAAAGTGGACAGATCCCACTCATCATTCAGGCATAAAATGAAATCAACTTTTTTAAATGTGTTCGTTTTGAGAAGAGAAATCCAGGATTCTTTGTTCACTTAGGAACTTTTAGAAAAGTTTGTATCCATGTTGAGTAACCTGGACTGCCGAAGGAATTGACCTAAGGTTCTTGGCATTTTGTGTACCAAGTTGGCCATTTATGTCATTCATGTGATACTGAAATTTCAAGCATGCATAATACAAGAGTTTTGGGGTCACAAAGGCATCTACTAAAGTTTAAAAGGAAAGTCTTGGAGGTCAGATAATGTGTAACAGAGTCAGAGGCCCTGTGAGAAGCCCCTGTAAGGGCAAACATGAAGCTTGACAATGAACAATGGCTATAGTAGAGACTGTAGGAAGCTGGATGTGCCTGGAACACGTAAAATGTAAAATCTGACTAGGAAAGTGGTAGGTGTTGAGCAGGACCAGCCCCAAATGAATCCCTGAAGTTTGCAAGCAACAAGGGATAGAATTGGCATGCTCTTTGGAATACACATCAAGGTTCATGAGCTTTGAATCCTAAAGCTGCAAAGCTTATTTTTAACAAATGTTAGGTTGATTTTACTTTTTGTCTCTTTATATATTTCATGTAGTAGTTCTATCATACTGTAGCCTGGGTTGACTAAGAAATCACCATATAACCTTGATTGAACTTGAATTTATGATAATCTTAGTGCTTTGTCTTTCCAAGTGGTGGAATCAAGGTAAACCATGATGAAATGCTCTCATTTTTCTTTTGTGGGATAAAAATGGTTATTCTGTTTTGGTATCACAATTTTATGTTTAACTTATGTAACTTGAATTTTCACTCACTCACATATACATACACACATACAAATATATATTGTTTATAGGTCGGAGTCTGTCAGGAGTCTCACAAAAGAATTTGAAAAAGCATGGGATAGAACCCGACTGTCTGAATATGGTGGACAATGAGGGCTGCTGAGAAGCCAAGGACAGTGGCTCTGGGTTTTGATCCTACTGCATGTACTGGCTTTGTGGGAGCCTAGCCTGTTTGGATGTTCACCTTTCTAGACCTGGATGGATGGGGGAGGACCTTGGACTGCCCACAGGGCAGGGAACCCTGACTGTTCTTTGGACTGCAGAGGGAGGAGGAGGGGAGTGGGTGTGAAAAGTGGGGGGAGGGGGATGGGGGAGGGGAAGGGAATAGGGAGGCGGGGAGGAGGCAGAAATTTTTAATATAAAAAAATAAAATTAAAAAAATAATTTGAGCTTTTATTTTTGAGAAATGCTAGAAATTTAGACAGTGGGTGAAGGTGTTTATGAGTTGTAGAAGTTCCTTGGTAGAAATTTTGGGGTCACTTGTGTAAGCTATCATATCATCAGAAAATAGTGAAAGTTTGACTTCTTATTTCCAATTTGTATCCCTTTGATTTCCTTTGCTGACTTTTTGTTCTATCTAGAACCTCAAGTATTATATTGAATAGATACAAAGAGAGTGGACATCCTTGTCTTGCTCCTGATTTCAGTGGGATTGCTTTGAATTGCTCTCCATTTAGTTTAATGTTGGTTGTTGGATTGCATTATGCTGCCTTTATTATATTTAGGTCTGTTCCTTGTATTCCTGCTCTCTCCAAGACCTTTATCATGAAGTGATGTTGCATTTTGTTGTTCCTTACTGATTTCATGTTTTCAATGATGAGAACTTAACTTCCAGAATTTTAATTTTATTGTCAAGGTCCTGTATGGCATTCTATGACTCATGGAGTTTTCTTTTCCTAAGATCTTCAAGAACCATCATGAAAGATTACAGAATCCATGTCAATGGAGTCCAAAATATATTACCACTGATACTTTACTATAGTTACTTTTCTTAGGCAGGCTCTGAGTTTGTCCATAAAAATAACTTACCCCATACTCATGACTTCTAGCACCAGTAAGGATGGCCTGAAAAAAATTATTCTGGTGTCTGAAGACTATTATTTTGCAATCTGAAGAAGTCTTGAATTTTTCTTCATGGTGACTTGACTACTAAGGTCATCTCGCATGCAAAAAAACCTGTGTGATGCCCTAAGTATTTGAAAGTGGTACTCAATAACCTCTGTGGAATTAAGGAGATGAAACCTTATCCATCTTTTAAAGCTGTGTTCTCTGTGTCTTGGAAGGCTACCACTACTTGACTGAAAACCTGCATTTGTTTAGCTCTGATGAACATTCTTTGTTTTTTGGTATATTTGTTATTTTTAATTAAGCCAGAGAGGAAAGGCCTATGTGCTTTATAAGCAGAGGCAAAAGAGTCATTTAAATAACAGTTGTCCTTTACCAATTATTTAGCATTAATTGGAACTTAGCATGCTGGAAAACTTACTTCCTAGGGGCGAATAATAATTTTAAGATACTATTCATAGTCGACAATGTACACAGAACATTTGAAGCAGCAATTTATTAGATATTACAGTATTTTCCCTGCAGAATAGATGAGCTATTCATGGTTAGGACTAGGTCCAATATTTATGAAACATTCAGAAATGATTAATTATGTTTCATTTACAAATGGACTCTAATGGGAGACATTTTTATTGCAAGGGCTATTGTAATGAATTGCCTGTCTCTATGAATTCATATTCAGTAGTAGAATCATTTATTTTTCTCCTTTCTACATACTTTATATCTGAGCTTTCAGTACTTATTTTGTCTTTCCTCTTCTTCTATTTCACTCCTATGATCTTTTTCTGTTTGCTAAAGCTGGAGACCTTGGGCATCTCTTCCTCCCTCACACCACATTTCCTCAGTCACATACTCAAATGATTGCTTGCTGTCTAAAAAGTAAAAGTCTAATATTAATAGAATACTAATATCAATAGAATATGTAGAAGTATTTAGGTCTTCCACCAACATAATTTTCCTGTTCCCCTTTAGGTTAACCATATCAGCTCCCTCCCACTAAGCCATGCTCTTTTGTGTTCTCTGTGCTTCAGCTTTTGTATGCTTTCATTGCTCATTATGCCTTTACTTTTGCATGAAGTCTTAGTTAGAAGCAAGCTCAAGCATCATCTAATTCCTATCACTTTCAGGGAATTCACTTCTTTCTACTTATGCAGAATCAGTAATGATCTCATTTATCTTCTTGGAGTGTAAGCAGTCATCTCATCTGTTTCTACATCTAACTTGTGCTTAATACAGTATGATTATTTTAAGTCTCATTATAATGTATTCTTCTATCTACTGTTTATACAGTGTAAATTAAACATGCACTAGGTACTAGTGAAATTTGTGTGGATAAACTGAAAAATCCTCTGACTATAAGATACAAAGCACAGTCCTGTGTCAGTGGGTATTTAATGGGAAAAGAAAACCACAGCAGATGACAGTGACAAAGTGGATGGGGGTGAAGAAGGTCCTATCATTGTTCAGGCAGAGGCCCAGACACAGAAATGCATCAGTTTAAAGCAATATAGTAAATGAGAAACTTCCTTTAGATATGTACATAATGCCTATTTTACCCCATTATCTTTTTTTCTCATTCTTTGGTTTTGCCTTTCTATACCAGCAGTTCTTTGACTCCTGTAAGTATTCCGTGTGTCTAATCTTTAAGACATCTTTAATATGTATTAAACTATGGATGTGCAAATGGAACCATGTTATTTTATGGAGGCTAAATAAGTAGACTAAAAACTGTAAACACTAGGAAATACAAATTGGTAATTTCAAAGATGAACATGTCCTCTTCCAAATAGAGCAAGTGACTTCACCTCAGATACAGAATATTTGATGATCATGAAAATTATAGCCTGGCCTCTAATTATAATTAGTGTTGTAAGCTACCTACTTCGAAAACTGAGGAAGGAGAACCACAAACTCCAGACTGGCATGCACTGGGATGTTAGTTCAAAGGCCAGTTTGGCCAAATTATTTACATGTTGTTTCAAAATAACATAAAATAAAATAAACAGTGAAGAGAAATAGTTAAGAAGTACATGGGAAGGTCCCTGAGTTCAATGTCCAGTAGGGAAGAAAACAAAAGGAAGAAAGGGAAGATGAGAATCAGGGTGTTAGATAACTGGAAGGAAAGACCTATCACTACACAAGCAGATGTCAATTTTATTGTGTGTGTGAAGTATCTAGTATGCAATAATTGCTCTTTCAGTATTACTAACTATTGGTGTTGATGAATACAAAGGATTTGTTTTGTCTAACCTGTTTTTTTTCCAGGTGCTTTCAGCTGGGTGAAGTTAGAAACTGTATTCTAGTGACAAGGGCCAGACATAGAAGTGGAAGACCAGTGCCACTAACTAATTCTGCTACCTTGCATTGAAAAGGACAAGGCTTATTCTGTTTAAAATTTAGATTTCTTATTTATGTAGTAGGGTTGTATTCTCAACCTGCAGGACTCGTATACTAAATAAATGAATAATGACTGTGGAAACATTTTCCTTATGAAAGTAAGGTACTATTAAATGTATGTAAGAATGAGAAAAATAAGTTTAAAAAGGTTTTCTCAGCTTCACTTTCATTCCTTTTTCTTTTCTTTGCTATTGTCTGTCAATTTCCACACACTTCAACTTTAATTTACTTCAATAGATGAAAATAAGTCAAATGAATGTTTTCCCACTGATGTAATTTATATATAGCACAGGGAACGCTGCGGTCGGAACACCAGGCGGCGGAACGTGGTGTTCGGAACACCGGGCGGCGGAACGCGGGCAGAGGACGCCTACCACGGCCGGTGGGGACCGGCTGGGACCAGCTGGGACCGCCTGGGACCGGAGTGACAGCAGAGGACACAGGCTGCTGGCAGCAGGAACTGTCCCAGCAGCAGAAGCAGGCTGCAGGGACCGCGCGCAACACCGAGAACATATCGCCCCACTACAATTAAATCAAAGAGGTAGGCCTTATGTTGGCAAGGTCACTGGCAAACGGTGAGCTTGGTCCTGATCCTGAAGTCCTTCGGAGGGGTGAGAGGGTTCTTAGCCTGAGGCAGGGACCAGTAAACAGAGCGAGGGCATTTGGCAAGCAGGGAAACCTGATCAGGTTTTAAAAGACCCATTAGATAGGATCAATAGGAAGAGATGGGCAGGCGCCAAGGCAAGAATTCACCCAACAACCTGAAAAACAACATGAAAACACCAGAAGCCAATGATCTTACAACAGAAGTATT
>NC_022031.1:5252321-5281352 GCF_000317375.1 Microtus ochrogaster | reverse complement strand
AAATTTAAAAAAATAAAAAAAGAGAAAAAAATTATATATAGTACAGCATACTTAAGCCAAACATTTACAACTCAGTACAATTGGGCAGTAAAAAGAAATAACATTTAGAAAGACACCAGTGTCTTTTTATGAGCTTTCATCTCCATAAAGTAATCAAAACTATCGTAGAATAGAGAAAATATGAAAACTAACATCATTATACAGATACTAGTAACCGTGTGATGAGAGAAAAAAGGAAAAAAAACCTTGCCATATTGCATTGTTAATAACTTTTTCCATGACTTTCAGGATTCTGTACTCACAACAACTAATTATGTGAGCATTTAAAAAGAAACTAACCAGAAAATGATGTGTATTGCTTAACTTTGCCTCAAACAAGGTACAAAATGTACCATGTTTGCGTAACATATTCATTCCTGCCTTTTCCTATCAATGAAAATTATTAATATCCAATCATCAGTACTTACTTTTGTTGCTTCTTATTTTGTATAAAATATTTTATTTAGGTAGCATATCATTATTTACTTATTTTCAGATTGTCCATTTAGACATCCAAAATAAAAAGATAAATAAATTACATTTCTTTATCACAATCGCTTGAAAATCTCTTGGGCCCCTCAATGTAAATAGGCCCCTTCAAGTGATGTTTATAATCTTTAAGTTTGGGAAATGAGACTGTGTCATCACAGAGTTCAGATAATATTTGTTTAGACAATAAAGATAAGAGAATAGCATGGGGCCTCCTCATGAAAACTGTTTTATCCTCCCTTATCAGAGCATAGCCCATCTAAAAACATATTGCTTAATTTTCTGTTAACCAAGTGATATCATTGAAACAGGAAGCCTTTCTCAACACTTGTTTTAGCTCTGTTGCGGTCGAATTATGAAATATGTCTTGGAGAATACCAATAAATTGTATGATACAGATCTCAATAGCCTGGAACAACTTGCTAAATCTAATTGAAGTGAATTTTAGAGAGACAGATGCAAAGTCAGCATTTAAAAAAGAAAAGTGTAAAGTACATGAAGTGGCACATAGGGCTTTACTGTAGAGCAGTTTTTCTTTTTGTTTTGTTTTTCAATAGTGGTTGTTAAAAAATAAAAAGCTACACAAAACTTAAAAGCTCTGTGAAGCTACTATTATGTTCTTTCTTAGATCAACCACACTTTACACTTGTTAATAATACATATTATTATCATTAACACTTAAGCCCTGCATATAATCTACTTTGAGAAGAGAAATAGCAACAGGAGAAAAAAATACAGTGAATAATTATAACCATCAGCCTCAGGAGAGTGTCGTGGTCTGACTGAACATGGCCTCACAGATCTGGGAGAGGCACTATTTGGAAGGATTAGGACATGTGGCCTTGGTGGAGGAGGTGTGATCTTGGAGGGAATGTGTCATTGAAGGTATGTTTGGTGGTTTCAAATGCCAAGCCAGCCTCAGTCTCTCTCTTCCTTCTTGCTGCCTGTTGATCCAGATGTAGAACTCTCAGCTCATTGTCCAACACCATGTCTGTCTGTGTGCAATCATATTTCCTATATAATGATAATGGACTGAAACTCTGAACCTGTAAACCAGCTCCCAATTAAATGTTTTCCTTTATAAGAGTTGACATAGTCGTGGTGCCTCTTCACAGCAATAAAAATCTTAGCTAAGGCAGGCAACAAAGTAATTGTATTATCTAGGTAAGAAAATTATATTTGTCATTCTGAGAAAATAGGCATGAGATGATGTAGACAGTGTAACAAAATAAGATGGACCAATTTATAGTTGGGGGAATACTGGAGTATAATGCCTACTGACATGTGCTTGGCTACTGGTATCGTGTTTCTAATAGGCTGATTTGATAAAAAAAAAATAATAATGTAACTCCAAGTTCTTGATCTACTGAAGAGGACTGAAATAAAAACACATCAAGTAGTATTCAGACACCCACAGTGAGGTATGTGAGATGGTCAGCAGCACAGATTGTTTATTGTTTTGGCAGCAAAACTCATATTCTCTGGAAGATCGGCAAGCATTCTTAACTGTGAAAGAATCTGTCGAGGTTAGTGAAATGAATATTGCTGTAGTTGGAATATGAACAACCATTTAAATTTCATGTATTAAAGCCTTTGTTACTAGCTGGTGGATCTTGTAAAAAGCAGTTGGATGTTGACTTCATAAATGCATTAATCTATTGAATTCATAGAGAGCAGACTATTAGAATGTGGGGTCTAGTTAAAGGAAATAAATCCCTCGATGTATGCCTCAGGATGCTGTACTTTGGTTCCTTTTTTGTTGCCTGTCTCCTGTATGTCACAAAGTTGGCAGCTTTGTTCTTCCCTGCCATTTCTCAAAAGCAAATGTTCTCATGATGAACAGTACAGCCGTCTGTGTAGTGAAACATTCAAAAATCATGAGCATCTTCTTTTAAACTGTTTCTTGTAAATATTTTTGTGTAATCACAGATCATGATTGGCAAGTATATTACTATAAATGACAATATTAAGTTCCTGTATACTGAAATTATTTGTCATTCATGTTGGTTTAATAAAACTCTGCTTGACCAGTAGCCAGGCAAGTATGGATAGGGTAAGCAGACTAGGAGAATTCTGAGAAGAGGAGAGGCATAGCAGGCAGTCACCAGGCAGACACTGAGAAAGCAAAGGTACGAAGCCACATGGCTATATAGACAAGAATTACAGGTTAATTTAATTTGTCAGAAGTAGTTTAGAATAATCTTGAGCTAATAGGCCAAACAGATTATAATTAATATAAGCCTCTGTGTGTTTCTTTGTGACTGAATGGCTGTGGGACTACCAGACAGGACAGAAACTTCCATTTACATTAATACTTAAGCATCTGCTATGACTCCTGGTGTGTGTGTATGTGTGTGTGTTTAATTAATAGAATTTAATAATAAAGATTGTTGTTTTAAATTAGTTAATTATTTACACATCATATTTTCTGATAATGTGTCAAAAATTTCATATATGTAGTGGGATGGTATTTCTTACTTACCTATAAAGAGCAGACAGCGGCCTCTTGTTTCCAGGCTTTGGTCTATAAGGTTTGGGTTCCCCTGCCATGTTAATATCTGAAAATAAAAAAAAAATAGCATTTTTTTTAAATAACACTGATGGAAACATTATACCTTAGAGCCTTTATTTTTTTCTATTTACTTATGCAAATTCTTTTACAATTCTAATTTATTAAATAATTTATACTGTGTGTCTATGTGTGACATTTTATATAAGGTGCTTGTACTTGTTAGTGTACCTGTAAGAACACATGCAAGAATGGAGCTGTGAACATACATGGAAACTGTGGGTCCACATCTGTTATTTTCTTGATTTCAACTTTACTTTTTTGAGTCAGGGACTCTTACTGAACATAAAGTTCATCAAGCAGGTAATGTTTTCTGGCTAATTAGCTTCATTGAACCCTTCACAACAAAGCTGGAATTATGGGAACAATCCTATATCCTCAGGCCTTTCATGTGGGTTTTCAGGAATTAAACTCAGATTTTCATGTTTGGCAGATAGTTTACCAGTTAAGAAATTTCTTCATTCCTTCTTATACAAATCTTATGTGCTATTCTCTCTAAAATGTATGAAATATCTTCTTTACATGAAATAGTGTAGGAATTGTCACATACAAAAAACAATTAAACCCCTGATTGTCTGGATTTTATACCCTACTAGGGAAATGGAGATACTAAGAAGAAATTTAAGCATAAAAAATATATAACCAATTTGAATTTGATGTTTTATGAAATAAGTGTTAAACAATGAGAGAAGAATCAAGATGTGTAATAAAAACAAATATGATGATACCATTTCTGACTTTTAAATTATTTGAGAAATATCTACAGTCATAAATATGTATATGGGTTATAGCTTTTATCCTTAAATGAGGTATTAATTTTCATCATCATGTTATCACAATGCTTATCATATTTACTGAGGAAGACAAAAAAAGATAACATTTATTTTGCAGCATAAATTGAATGATACATATTTCCAAGTTGGTCACATCTTAACATCAGTAACTGAAAATGCAACGAAGTGTCTAAGATTGACAAGAGGCCAGAAAATGTGATAGTTCTTGCATATAATTGCTAATCTTGTGCTTAGAAAAAATATTAAGGTTTGAAGAAATTAGAAAATTGGACTTTAAAGAGAATCCTCTTTAGCTAGGGATGTCCTCAAATTCATGGTATTCCTCAGTCAAGTTCAAGTGTTTGCTATAATTTGTCAACATAATAAGTCTATTTTAATCAATGGTATTATAATAATTAGGTACTTAAAAGACTAATTATAGAGCTGAATTCCTACTTTCCATTATTAAAAAAAATAATATTTAAATACAAAAGGTAAATATGTAAAATTTAAGTGGTAAAAAAATGAGAATTCATTTATGAGCTCAAAATATGGAATGACATCTTAAATAGAAAGAAAATAACACTGTTATTAAAATATAACATTTATGAATTACATTAAATTAAATTAGTATTTTTTTCTTATCAATAGCCACATAAAGACCACACAAAGAGCAAAAAGCTATTGACAAAGAATTTGTTTCTTGAGTATATGAATATGTCATCTTTGTCACAGGAATATGAGTCAAAACATCAAAAATAAATTTGACAAAAACAACTAGTAACTTAACTTTATAGAGAAAGAATGTGATAAATAAAAAAATAAGAGTTTCTTATTTTCACCAGTAATTGGAGATAATTTAATATGAGTCACTGAGTTCACAATTTACAGGCCGATAACATCAGGAATTGACCAAGTTTCTGAGCAAGTGCAATGCATATACAATTTAAGTATTGGCATAAATTAGTGAAGCTACTTTAAAGATAATTTTGCTGTTTTAAATAACAATAATGCTTGAAACTGAGCCAACAGTTATGGAAGCAGAGGCTGAGATCCACAGCCAGGTACTGAGACATGCTACTGGGAGTCCTGTTCACGAGAGTGAGAACCTACATGGGACAGATCCCTTTGCATGTGGGTGACACTTGCATACAATGGTCTGTTTTGGGACTCTTAGTAGTGGGATGATGACTTGCCCCTGATTCTGTGAGGGCTTTGGGGAAAATACTTTCCATGCTGGGATGCCTTTCCCAGTCTCTATGCTGGGATAGGAGGTTGGTCCTGCCTCAACTTGATATGCTATGATTTGTTAACTCCCGTGGAAGGCATGCTCCTTTCTGAAGGGAGACAGAAGAAGAGTATATGGAGGGGAGGGGATACATGGGAGGTGTGTGAATGGTACAGGAGGAGATGAAGAAGAGAAAATAAAATGTAAAATAAATGAAAAAAAATAAAAATAGGTAGATAAACAGATAGCCAGACAAACAGATAAATAAAAAATAAAATTGCATCATGTGTGATGACTGTGCTCCTAAAGAAATAATTGCATATGTATAATATATGATTTGGGAAATAAATGTTCATTATTTATTACTTACAGATAATAGGACAACTACTTTGTGCAAGTTTAGAAAAGACAGTTTACAATGGAAAACTAAAGAGGAGTGGAGAAAGATTTATAGCTACAGGTGACAATGTAGACCTATTCATGAGCCCTGGAATCACAGCACTGAACAAAATTTATGTCACTGAAAAACCCTGAAAATATATATTTTATTTAAATTAATATGCAAATTGAAGGAATGCTTAGGAATAAATTGTAATAGGAATAATGGAAAGAAAATAAGAGGTAAACAGTTTACCGGATGGTAACCTCTAAAAGGGTAGGTTTCGGAGGACATGAGGAATTTTGAAATCAAATCATAGAGCACTGAATGAGAAAATATGGATTAAAATCTCAGTGTTACACATATTACAAATATTTTATGTGTTTTATGGTGGGTAGTGAATCACTAAGAAGTTGAGAATAACAATGACAATATATGTGTTATTTCACACCTGGTTTAATATCATCAGGGTTTAGAAAGCAAATGGATTGAAGTGAGGTTGGGAGCTAATGTACAGTTTGTGGTGGGGACAAGAAAATTTGGGTAGGTTACTGAGTGTGAGAAAACCATTAGAAATGTCAGTAAAAACTAAAAATTTGATTTAAACTGGCTATACCATATGATTTCTAGTTGAGAATAAAAAAAAGGTAGTGAGTCCTATGTAATTTAAAATAAGGCACCATGAGTGTCGAGGCTGTTTATAACTCTCCCTATGTGCTGTAGTTGGAAAAAAGTTAAAAAATGTAACGATGGCATAGGCTGCTTGTTTGGGTAAATATAATTATATTCATTGTATATTTCTATATTTGATGTCATGATTTATAAAAAATGAAAATATAAAATTGTCTTCATAAGTAAGTAAACATATAACAAGTCAGTCAGTGAAAAATATTGTCAGTATTTTTAAATTTTTTTGTAATGTGTTGTTAGTGGTTCTAAAAATACACTTAAGAGTTGACAGCTTATTAAAACCAGAGGAAGCCTTTCATGACAAGCTGCTAAGTCTGTATTTCCAACATTATTAGTTACCCATCAAAGGTATTAAGAATGCATACGAGGGCCTGGAGAGGTGGTTAAGTAGCTAAGAACATTTGTTGCTTTTGTAAAGGTTTCTGGTTTGATACCTAACACCCACATGGCAGCTCATAACCATTTGTAACTCCGATACCTGGGAATCTTTTCCCGCTTCCAATTTAGATGGGCAGACAACATTCACACAATGTGCATACAATGTGCTTATAAAGCATTCATACGCATTAAGTAACAAAAAAATAATTTTAAAAATTACAAAAGTTTATATGAATCCTTAGTTTCCTCTTAGCATACATCAGCCATTTAATGCAGAATTCTCCTTCAAATACATATAATATATATTTATATATGCATATGTATGACTCTTCAGTGCTCGACTGACCCTCACCCAAAGTTTGAGTGCATTAAACAAACCAGCCTCTCAGTTAATCGATGTGAAGATAAAGCCTTGAAAGAACACAAATGAACTAATCTTTACCTTAAAGGACTTGTAGAGTTAGAATATTTAATGATGTTATGAGAACAGCCAAGCTGTGTTAGAAGCCAAAGATCAAATTATGATGCATCAAAAGCCATTGATCTTATGGATCATAGAGAAGAGCAAATAGCATCTTGACATTGTTGCAGAGATCCCATGTTTGTTCTGGCAATGTGCAAACTACACACAAGCAGGGTACCTGGAAGGCTGATAAGACTTCAATTTGTATCCACTCTTATAAGCTAGACACTTTGAAGTAAAACATTTAAACACAGAAAAATATCAAAGGTCACTTCCTAGGCTCCTGAGTTACAGATTCTTCTTACTAATATTTAGAATTTTTCTTAGTGTGTCTTAACTCTTAACAATGAGACACTTTCATCACAGAGTTCATGTTTTAGAGCCACACAGTTGAGTCACACACACCCTTTATAAAACTGCAAAAATAAAGCACAATAATGGTTTCTGCAAGTTTATGAATTTATGTTTAAAAGCATTTACTTTAAATATCTTTTAGAAAGGACTGTGCTTAATAACTATTGGGTAATTGTTTTGGTATAGTCTGCAATTCTCACTTCAGCTTCTGGTCAGTGAGTATAAGTACATATATTATTGGATGGCAGAGCCTGATTTTCTAGCTATTACAGTCATATTCTGCTGAAAAGTCCTGGTAAAATCAGGTGACCTTTATGTGTGTGTGTATGTGCGCACATGTGTGCGTGCGTGCGTGTGTGTGTGTGTGTGTGTGTGTGCTGATGAGGCCACACTGGGTGCACTGCACATACTCTAGCCGATATCCTCTCCCTCCATCATGCTCCAGAGAGAGGAAGCAGAAGGGAAATTCAGCTTTGCTTCTTCTTAGAGAATGGGGTAAGAGCGTTGCTCCCCACCTGGAAATGGGGTGTTCTTGAATTTTGTAATAAGATGAATCACTATAAGCATTTACTAACTGCCCAGCAGAACAGATGTGTCATATATTAATGTAACTTTTATTTTATTATTGGTTTTATTAGTTCAAATTAACATGAGAAAACAGATGAAGTGAAGTTGAAGCTATATTCCAAAACTTTATTTATTAAACCTCAAACTCAAACAACTTCAAAATCTCCTGATAGGCTAGTTACAATTATATCGCCCACAGTAAGTTAAGAGCACCACATATAAACTATACAAATTTCCTTTTTTATTTGAACTGAATAAGCAAAACCATGATAGCATGGCAAAAACAGTGGTAAAGTTGTGAAACTGAAAAGAGTCAATAAGCTGAAACAAGCCTGTCTTGAGGCAAATGAGACAGGTTTTATTCTGAAGTGTCTTTCTCAGAAGCAAAAACAGAACAGGAAGATACATTCATCTGAAGATTCTTAGGTGAGACAAAACAAAAACCGAACCACTTCTCTATTACTTCATGAGGCTGAATCTGAGAAGATTCTGTAACACTACACTCTCTCTCAAATCCATGAATTAATTGCCTCTGTGGGCAGCAACTTAACTTTATCACATTCTCCTCACTGCAGTGACTACTGTATGTGCTCTTTGACAATGAACTTCTGAAGAGCTGTCCTTAGTTCACCAAACTTTGTTCATCAGTACCTGTAGTGTGTTTTGCTTAATATATCAGTGCTCAATTATTTTATTGTTAATATAATATATACAGGCCAGAAGACATGTCTTTTCTGGAGTTTACTGTTCTAAGTAAGCTATATCAATACATTTACTAAAGTGAGAGTGACTTGAATCCTGTTTTGAGGATGAAATTATATAGGCTGCCAAATTAGTTGGTCAATTTAGAATAGGTTGGAAAAGGGATATTTGTCTCTTTCACACATGTTTAACTCAAATGTCCTAATACACAAGCAGGAATATTCTTGACAAATTTGGAATTATTTATTTGCCATAGATTTAATTTGAAATATTCTGGTTTTTAAGGTTAATGTAATCTTTTATATTATTTATTATTTGACTAATACAGTAAACTGACAATTCCTACTATCTCGTACCACTTTCTATACTTTTAACCTTGGTATAGGAGACATATCTAGTATAATAGAATATTTATATTGACAATGTTTTTTTTAAATTAACAACAATGTTTTTCTGGGAGTTATTTCCCTCTTTTTTCCTAGGTTCAAATAGATACCTAAATAATTCAGCTATGGCATGCAGACTGTCAAGAGTAGTCATTTGGAATGTTTTATTGTTCACATTAGAAGATTTAATGACTCATTACCATTCGGTTAAATGAAAACTCAGGAGATAAAGGAAACTCTCTCTTATGTTTGACAAGGGAATGAATATAACCATATAGTAACCCAAGTATACGCCTATACAATTAAAAAGCCTTTCTTTTCAGACATTATTAGTTCTGATCCAAGAAACACTGTGAAATAAAAAGAGCAGGAATAATCATTCTCCTTTTTCAAATATAGATATTTTAGATACTGAGATATCAATACCATTAGCTCTGCTTACTACAAGCATTTTTATTGCTGAGCACGTACCACGTTAAAAGCATCCAACTATCAGAAAACAATGCACCACATACCTGCAATGTGAGATGACTATCTTAGGGTTAGGCTTGAAAGTGACTGCATTAGTTTACAAAATTATCTTACCCCACCCCTACATCTCATTGCTCATTACCTGATTTTGGAAACCACACATTCTAGACCTCTGAAGCTCAGGTTCTTGGTGGAAAGCAGCCCGAAGAGCAATGTGTTCTGAATTGGGGGAGATTGGTGCTATGGGGTGGGTAGACATGTGGTTAAAGAGGATTTCAGGGAAACATGGGCAGTACCTCTGTGAGAAGCACTCTGGGCTACCAATAGTGCTGTCTGGGATTTTTCCATTCTCAGAATAAAAGTTAGTTTTAACATTTGAAATATGCCCTTAATAGTATGTTAAAATATTCACTGTTCTGAGAGTGAAACTGTAGCCATGTGAGTTTATGACCCTAAGGTTCCCTTGAGCTGCACAGAAGTGTTTGTTTCTCAGAGGGAAAAATGCACTGTTCTTGCAAATGCTAAGCACAGTTGTCCAGTGCTCCATAATGCCAAGGATTTTTAGCCAAAAGCTAAATTAAAACAATTTTATATTGCAAAAGTAAATGACTTCCTAATCTTGTTGTTTTTCCATTCTCAGAATAAAAGCTAGTTTTAACATTTGAAATATGCCCTTAATAGTATGTTAAAATATTCACTGTTCTGAGAGTGAAACTGTAGTCTAATTTTACTGGGCAGCCACTGAATTGTGACCACTTTAATGAGCCTGTGGACCTAGTTTCATAAATTAGTTCTGATACAGCACTATGGTGCATTGGCCTCTGGTTATTAGAATGCTAATGCAAAGATCACTGGCTGGCCAGATGCCCATTTGTTACCAGAGAATGCTCTGTGCTGAGGGGTCTGTGTGCAAGGACAAATAAGAGTGAAAACTGGAACTTCTTCCTAATCAATTGCTAAGTTTTTTCCTTGTGTTTCATTCATTGAGATTCAAACTGATTTCTTCCCCAGGAAAAAGAGAAAAAGAACAAAAGAAATACATGCGCCCAAATCTTTGGTAGTTGATATTTTTTTTCTAGATTTTACATGTAGAATTTGTCTTTATTTTTTGAGAATTGCCAACACGAGTGCTGTATTTACATCAGTTACATGGTGGGGTTATTGGAGAAAGGAGAAGATGATTTCCCCCAAGAACAACAGACTATTTAGCAGAAGCCCCAGGAACAAGGCATGGGGAACCTCCCTTCAAGTTATTCTTCATTGTGGAGAAATACAAGACTGCCAAAACAGTACAGGCCATTGCTGTTTTAGAATCTGAAGGTAAGATTCTATTGCAAAAGACCCCAGGAGCTGTATGCACAGGATTTGAAAGAACTGATCTGGAAGCCTCTTCCCTGAAGACCAGGGATGCTTTGTAAGCTTCCAAGAGGGAAAAACAATGAACAGTGCTACCCAGTTGTATAGCCTATAATTCACAATGTCAAGCTTTGCAAGATACTACATTGGAACAACAATGGCACTTTAATCTCCACGTACCAAATCATGCTTACTTGGATTTAAAGCCCAATCAGTAAAAGGCAATTCATACCTTTTACTGTAAAGATAATTAAGAACCTATGGCTGGTGAGATTGTAAGCCTGAAGGAAAACCAATTGCTGTCAATTGTTTCTAAACCAATATAGTTTCTAACAGTAATTTCAATATTATCTTTATATCTGTAGATAAGTGCAGCTCTTAGCCCTTCAAAAGAAGGTTATTGCTGCAGATGGAGGCTAATGCAAAAATCTACAATTGGTCAACCCCAGTTGAGATATCTAAAATGTAACTTCAATATGAAGAATTAAAAATATATAATCAACCATTCTTTTTCATTGGTCAAATAACTGTTGAATATAGAAAACATGATGTGAGCTGGGGAAAGCATTAGGTTATTGATGTCCCCATGAGGGTGGCACAGAGTGACAATGAACAAATTGCTACCTTACACATGTGATGACTCATATAGAAGACGTCAACTTCACATTCCCTGAGCACCATGCCTCCTTCTCTAGGAAAAAAAAATGTGTTGCAGGGTCTCTTCTTGGCCCATGAAATAATTGCCTTCAAGATGCCATCTCTAAACTTAAATTTTCCAGAGAACCATATGTCTGAAGTATGAGAAAGACTGATCTGTTAATTAAGTTGAAGACACAAGTTTCTGTCCTTCCTTCCTTTTCCTTGTGTGCTTTTCTGTCAAAGCTCCATGTGTTAAAATGCCTTCTAGTTCCCTAAAAATATTAATGACATGAAATTTGAAGCTGTGTGACTTTGGCATGAGTTTAATCAACTGCTGTTGCACTCTAACGTCATTTAACAGAGAACATAGCATGTTTTCATACAAGCTACAGAGCCACAAAATGGTCATAATTACAAACATAAAGTATGCATAATTACTGAGAAATACAATTGGTTGACTATTTTCCTATTATTTTATATTTTAATTTCATAGGTAAGTTTTTGGAAGAATTATTTTAAATTCCATGAACATCTTTATTTCTACAGAGTCTGAAATTAAGGATTAAAATTAATGATAGAATAAAGGATAAAAATGAATTTAATCATTTTTATTGAGAGTAATTATTCAGAAATCAAGTTAAACAACCATGAAATTTAGATAAATGTTTTCTAGTGGTACTCCATTCAGAAATTTGACCTCATTGCATCTGTGATAATTTGCTCTAGACCTGCAAAAGTGTGGCCAAAAATATATCATTTCTCCATGAACTAAGGAGGGCTCATAGGAATCCAGCACTGCTGACAGACTATTGCTAGTCATTGGCTTCTGGAAGAATAGGATGTGATCTTCTTCAATGGGGTAGCTAGTGATGGCTAATGTTTCAGTAAAAATGTCCTCACCTATGCTCATGACAACAAGTATATTTAAACTCAATAGTGCACACACACACACTTGCGCAGATATATATACACACAAAAATATGTACATATATGTACATATATTCATATATTCACACACTACATGTACACATTCACACACACAAACAGATACACACACATATATATATTCATACGTAACACACACATGCTCACACACACAAGAACACATACATACAGATACACGTATATTTAGATATGTACACATACACAAACACACAACACAAATTCAGACAACCACACAAACAAGGAAACCATCAAAGTAGGAGGGGAATTGTTAAGGAAAAAATAAAGTTTCCCTGGGAGAGAGAAGGTATTGAGAAAACATACTAAGGGCTGTGGAAAAGAAAATTTATTATACACATGAATTAAACTGTCAAAAATAAAATATAGTATATATTCTTATGTATTTATGAATCAATAATGAAAAATATTATGATAATTAAGCTTATAACTATATGGATTAAAAACCAGTTTGGTGATGAGCTGGTTGTAGTGACACATAATGAAACCTTGTTTGAAAACAACCCTAATTTGTTTTATATCCATCAGGTACATTTATCAGTGCTTAGTTCAGTGCATGCACAATTATTTGTTTTCATGCATAAATATAACCATTTAAATTAAATTCAATAGAAAATCTGGTTTTACTTGACAACATTCAAGTAAACATTTTCACACTAATAAAACAGAGACCTCAATGTGAATGCTTCTTTTTCTTCTTACCATTTATATCTTTTCATATGTGTACTTATATATTTTCCCCTAGTTTCTTATTTATGGCTCCAATTAACTATTTATAGCACTGCAGTTGTTTTGTTGGGTATTTTAGAATTTACATACAAAACATTAAGATCAGCGTAAGATCTAAATATATTTTCCTGCAGAGTAATACACAGCCCTGACAGAGCACTCATCTTCATTATGTAAAAGCCTGTCAGAAATGTGGCTTCCAGGTTCTAGACCAGTCACAGTCAATCATAATCTGTGTTTTGACAAGATGCTAGGTAATTAAATATACATTTCAGTAGTGAAACTTTGGGCTATGACATGTATTCTTCGCCTTTGGTTACTTGAATTTTTTGTTTGTTAGTTTATGGTTGTTTGACAGTTTCCTGATGTGAGATTACCCTCTGTATGCTGTGAATACCATTGGTTAGTAAAGGATTGCTTTGTATCTATAGCAGAACAGAACTTAGCTAGGCAGGGAAAACAAAATTGACTGCTGAGAAAAGGAGGCAGGTAAGAGAGAAGCCATGTAGCCCCTCTGGAGAAAGATGAAACTTTACCTGATAAGCCACAGACACTTGGCAGTACACAGATTAATAGAAATGGGTTAAATTAATATGTAATAGTTAGCCAATAAGAAACTAGAGCTAATGGGCCAAGAAATGATTTAAATAATATAGTTTATGTGTGGTTATTTTGGTTCTGGGTGGCCAGAATAAACAAGTAGCCTCCTCCTAAAAGCAGCTCATTACTACAGTTTCCTGCATTTATGTAATGAATTTTAGTTACATTTTCTCCTCATTGTCTTCTTTCTTCCTCTACCTCTTTACTAGCATCCTTCCTCATAACAGACCCCTACTACTTTTGTATGTGGTCCATGGAATTACAACTTCTTGCCCTAGCATATGTGGGAAGTTATTCATTTCAACAGGGGCAACTCATTCATGGCTAACCTACTGAAAATAGTGACACTCTTTCCCCAGCTACCTTCGATTGTCAGCATTTTCCTCTTAGAGAAAGGTGGATTCTGAGGATCCTCCTCCCACCTGCGATGTGCTGTTGAGCAGCATAGTCTTGTAAAGTGAGTTAATGAGTGTACTAGCAACCTCATATTCAGAAGGTGTCTCTTTGCTGCATGTCTCAACAGTCTTACTAACCCTTATTTTAAAGCCTAAAATTTTAAAGCACAATAGTATTCAGAATTCTGAGGAGAAAAGAATAAAATTTTTAAAGACACTCTTGAAACTGCTTTGTGACTGGGTTATAGTAATGCAAGATTAAACCCGTCTTTGAAGATTGCAATAGTTGCCACTGTGTATTTATCACCTAATACTAATGGTATGTTCAAACAGGTATACAAACCTGCATGGACTTTGTATTGTGACCCTTGCTATTTACTTTGCTTTAAAGGTGTTAAGAAATAATATGCTATTTGCATAAGATATTACTAAAAAGAAGTATTTATCAATACTGTTAACTCTTACTTAAACAATATATTCTGTAAATGAAACACTTCTTTTGGGTTTTCAAGACAGGGTTTCTCTGTAGCTTTGGAGCATGTCCTGGAACTAACTCTTATAGACCAGGCTTGCCGTGAACTCTCAGAGATCCACCTGCCTCTGCCTCCCGAGTGCTGGGATAAAAGGCGTGAACCACCACTGCCCAGCACCATTTTAATTTAAAATATGCATTACCTATAATCTATAAAATCTACTGGCAAGTGACAAATTGCAGTTTCCTATTTTAGAATAGTGTGGAGGCCCAAATATGTGAGCCTATTTCCATGTTGACCAAAGTTCAGAGAGTTGGAACTTACACCTATTTCTTCAAGGTTATTGTGTTTCTATCTCAAACAAAGGTCCCACCTAGACTACGTCAGAGACTTCTGCTCTCTGGAAGGGTCAACAGGTGTGGATAATAGTCAACCTTGTATTTCAGGATAGAGAAATAGATATGTTTCTAACTCAGCATTAAGTCTAAGGATTCAACTAAGGTTCCAGTTCCTTTAAGGAAATAGCATTGAATTCCACCCAGGGAGTTGTTGGCCTACAGAATGTTTTAGCCTCCAGTGTGAACGTGACTTGTTTTGTTCTAGCCACAGAATGTTTAACTATGGATGTAGCCCATGACCTTCAACTGGTCTGTTAATTTCCTTATATCATATTAATGCTGTTGTTTGACTTATACCTACCTTTTGGGGTCAGGGGTATATGAAGCAACTGGAAAGTAAATGCAGGTAAATTCAGTATTCACTGGAATTCCCTACCAGTACTATTCTTTTTTCTTTTTAATACACATGCCTTCATATTCTTTACTAATATTTGTAAATCCCCATTCCTTTGACCTGGCAAGAGGTGTTTTTATCAAGGCTTGTCCCCAAAAGAATAGATCATTTTTATCCTGTTATTCCATGTGTAAGCCAGACAAATCATTAAATTAAACCTTAAATAATCAACTAATTAATGGCTTAAGATGGGTTCCAGGTATTACAGATTCTCTTTTAATTTCTTGTCTTCTTTCCTCTTTCTCCCAAATGTTGGGATTATAAGCTTGTGCTGGCAATTCTTATTCAGAATTTCAAGAGATGGCTAGAATTTAAAGAGCCCTTCATGCTAAGAAAAGGGCAACCCACTGACTGGGAGAAGATCTTCACCAATTCTGCAACTGACAAAGGTCTGATCTCCAAAATATAGCCAGAACCTGGAAACAACCTAGATGCCCTTCAATAGAAGAATGGATGAAGAAAGTATGGAATATATACATTCTAGAGTACTACTCAGCAGTAAAAAACAAGAACTTCTTAAAGTTTGAGTACAAATGGATGGAAATAGAAAACACTATCCTGAGTGAGGTAAGCCAGACCCAAAAAGAGGAACATGGGATGTACTCACTCATATTTGGTTTCTAGCCATAATTAAAGGACAGTGAGCTTATAATTCGCAATCCTAGAGAAGCTAAATAAGAAGGTAAATCCAAAGACAAACATATAGGCATCCCCCTGAATATTAACCTTCATCAGGCAATGAAAGGAGACAGAGACAGAGACCCAAATTGGAGCACCGGACAGAAATCTCAAGGTCCAAATCAGGAGCAGAAGGAGGGGGAGCACAAGCAAGGACCGCGAGGGGTGCACCCACACTCTGAGTCAATGGGGATGTTCTTTCGGGAATTCACCAAGGCCAGCTGGCCTGGGTCTGAAGAAGCATGGGATAAAACCGGACTTGCTGAACATAGCGGACAATGAGGACTACTGAGAACTCAAGAACAATGGCAATGGGTTTTTGATCCTACTGCACATACTGGCTTTGTGGGAGCCTAGGCTGTTTGGATGCTCATCTTACTAAACCTGGATGGTGGTGGGTTGTCCTTGGACTTCCCACAGGTCAGGGAACCCTGATTGCTTTTTGGGCTGACGAGGGAGGGGGATTTGATTGGGAGAGGGGAAGGGAAATGGGAGGCCGTGATGGGGAAGAGACAGAAATCTTTAATAAATAAATAAATTAATTAAAAAATATAAACCTAAAAGTTAGAGCCAAGAGGAAAGAAATATGAGTATTTTCTCAAGGCAGAAGATGAATGTACACAGTATGTCTCAAAAATAAAGAGCCACACTAAAGTAAGGATAAGGACATGCAAGATTCAATCGTATAATATTTACCAACATACTGCTGAATCAAACATGGAGATCTCAACATGTTCCTCTCCGTGTCCATACCACATGGTTAGCTACTTCTTCCTTCTTACCATCCTTTCCATAATGATAAAGGATTATAGAACATGGTCTTCACTGTATTTTAGACAATTGTTTCTCCAGTGCTTTAGTATTCTCCTCGATCATCCTTGAATCAATTACTTTCTCTTTCAGTGTTCTATTTCCACACTGCATATGAGTGCCAGTTGTTAATTCTGTCTACTCCTCCTTCAATCCCCTGATTTAATATTTATAATTAAAAGCATTATATAATTATATCAATTATAATTAAAAGACTGTCCTAATGCAGGGTCATATGTTATATTTACTGTCATTTGTTTATTATTATGACATCTGCCTCCTGCCCAAAGGAGGATAGAGATCTTTGATTTATTCATACATATTTTTAAAAGTATCTAGATTTCATCACCAGTACCTATAATATTTGGTTTGTATAAGTGCAGGGGTTAAGCTTGTGAACAGGTGAATCAGAGAATAGAAGTGTATTATATGAGCTTCTGTAGCAACACAGCTGAGTAATGAACCAGGTTAGGAGTAGGAAAGTCTTCGAAATTTAGCATCTAAATTGAATATTTTCTTGAGAAGAAAATGCTTTTTAACTGAAATTATTAAAATTGCCTAGTTTTGAATATTAATTATTGCAAGTCTTTAATTCTATAAGATAAACTGAAAATTAGTAAAATATTTTCCATTTAGGTAACATTAATAGAAACATTGATAGATTAGTTTAATATTCACAGTTGTACAATTGAGTAATTCTGTTTTTTAATTATTTTTAGTTTGAAAACTTGTTTTATATGCTGTATGGGGGATTTTGTTTGTTTGATTTTGAGCCAGAGTATTAATGTGTAGTCCTAGTTGATCTGGAACTCCCATATATGTCATATGGGCTTCAAACTCATAGAGATCTACTTTCCTCTGCCTCCTAAGTACTGAGATTAATGGCATTATTTTTCTTATTTGTAGTTTTCATAAAGTCTATCAAATATTTTAATATATTTATCATTAGTTTTCTTGATACTGTTGAAACTTGCAAATGATTCTGAGTATAATGACATTTTTAATTAAAAGAAAAATACTTCCACTAATAGATGGTGAGTCAAATTTTAAAAGTGAAAGTTTCATTTTGAATTTTACATTGAAACATGCAAGTGTTTCTGTCCAAATGTTGTATTAGGTTATGTTTTGACCGGTTTTTACAAAGACCACTCCTTTTTCAATGAGATAAAATTTAGTAAAATTGTCTGAACATTTTTCTCTCTTGGAAACTATCAGTGCTTCCTAATCATCAGCATTGACAGCTTCCCTTTCCTCTGCTGTTGAAGAAATCTAATTGAAAATGGGCTGAAGTAAAAGGTTTTTGCTTTCCATTAAAGAGATTTTTAAAAAAGAATTAATAACACAATATATATCAAGAATCCACAACCAGGTTATATTACATGAGAAAGAAATATATTTTAAACAAAAAAGAAAACAGTTACAATCAATAAAAGATCCATTATAAGTAAGGAGAATATATAGATGGGTTAATCATTTTAAGAGATTAGTTTGGTCATGAATTTAATTAAAAAATTAAAAGCATAATAAACTTAAAAATGAAATTGTAAAAAATAACTCTCAAATATTTTGGAATTTTCATTGTTTGATTTTTATTTCTGTAGCAAATATTCATATTTTCCTTTATGAGATTTTTCTTAGTTATGAATACTTTCTTTTAAAGAGTAGAAAGCAGACAAACTGGCTCTGCAGCTCAGATATATGCCGTCACGTCTGCCATCCTCAGGACCCACATGGTCAGAGGAAAGAATTCACCCTCTGTGGTGCTTTGAAAGAAAATGTTCTCCATATTCTCACAGGGAGTAGTAAATTAAGAGGTGTGGCCATGCTAAAGAAAGTGTGGCTGTGTAGAAGGAGCTGCAGGCAGGCCTGTTTTTCGTCCTGCCCGGCTCCCGCATGGTTAGCTTATGCCCCGAAATAATTACACAGAAACTGTATTCATTTAAACACTGCCTGGCCCATTAGCTCTAGCCTCTTACTGGCTAACTCTCATATCTTGCTTTAACCCATATCTAGTAATCTGTGTAGCACCACAAGGTGGTGACTTACCAGGAAGATTCTAGCCTACATCCATCTTGGGCTGGAGCTTCCTAGCATCTGGCTGAGGTGTCTCACCTCACTTCCTTCTATCCCGCATTCTGCTCTGTCTACTCTACCCACCTAAGGGCTGGATTATCAAATGGTCCAAGGCAGTTTCCTTTATTGATTAACCAATTAAACAACAGATTGACAAATGACCTTCCTACATCATTTCCCCCTTTTCTGTTTAAACAAAAAGGAAAGGCTTTCACTTTATCATAGTAAAATTACATATAAGAAAACAGTTATCAAGTAAGAATTACAGTTACAATATTTATATCTATTTTATCTTCTAAATTTTAAATGGATAAGAAGCCCTGCTCACTGGCGTGGAGTCGGGCACACAGTTTTATCCGGTAAAGTAATTGATTAGAGGTCTTGTGGCTGGGAGCTGGGCAGCAGGAATGCAGCCCACAGCTCCTTCTACATGGCTGTTTTAGAGGAAGTGTGTCATGGGGGGTGGACTTTAAGATCTTAGATGCTCAAGCCAGGCTTAGTGTGACTGCACTTTCCAGTTGACTGTAGGTTCAGATGTAAACTCTCAGCTACCTCTCCAGCATTTTCTCAGTCTGCATGCCACGTGCCACCATCCCATCATGACAATGGACTAATGTGTGAGGCCGCTTCTCTGTTCCCTGCTGCTCAGCCCCAAAACAATCACACAGAAACCATATTATTTACAATACTGTTTGGCTAATAGCTTGAGCCTGTTTGTGACTAACATATCTTTTTTTTTAATTCTTTTTTTTATTGAGAAAAGGAAAAAAAAAAACAAGTTTCCACCTCCTCCCAGCCTCCCATTTCCCTCCCCCTCCTCCCACCCTTCCCTCCCTCCTCCCACCCTTCTCCCCCTCCCCCCCCTCCTCTCCCCCTCCCTCTCCAGTCCAATGGGCAGTCAGGGTTCCCTGCCCTGTGGAAAGTCCTAGGTCCTCCCCCCTCCGTCCATATATAGGAAGGTGAACATCCAAACTGGCTAGGCTCCCACAAAGCCAGAAAATGAAGTAGGATCAAAACCCAGTGCCATTGTCCTTACCACTCCTGGGAATATACCTAACTTATATCTTAAATTAACCCATCTCCATTAATCTGTGAATCGCTACGAGGCTGTGGCTTTCTGGGTAAAGTTCCAGTGTCTGACCCCAGTGGGGCTCCATGGCTTCTCCTGACTCCGCCTTCTTTCTCCAAGCGTTCAGTCTAGTTTTCCTCACCTGCCTCTATTCTGCACACACGGGCTCAAAACAGTCCTTTATCAACCAGTGGTATTCACATCAGACTAACTTTTGAAGTGAAAACCAGCCACAGTTAAATGTCTTCCCTTATAAGAGTTGCTTTGGTCATGGTGTCTCTTCACCACAGTAGAAATCCTAACTAAGACACTGCCTAAAGTTGTCCTTTAACATCCCTAGATACATACACAAATATTTGTAACACAAACAGATACACACACAAACATAGAAATAAATAATGAGTGAAATACAATGCAATACAAATTTTTAGAAACTTAGACCTTTGTCCTTCATATGGACATTTAAGGTTTTCAAGTAATTTCTAGCCAAATGAACCTAAATTTAAATTATTCTTCAGGTTATTTTTCAAAAAAAAAAAAAACAACCAACATTTCAAATAGTCAATTCAACCCATTCTTAGAATTTTAATTGTTTTTGTGAGCATTTATACAAACTATTGATAAATGTGATTCAGGACAATGTATATGCATTTGTAGAGTATCTGAGTCTATGGACACAATTATGAATATCTATGTTCTACCTACAACTGAGTCCAAAAACATGCCTATTCCATAGCTTCCCTAAGTCACTAGGCAGTTTTACCACCATGCTGTCTTTCACCATGGTAAATAATCATATTATTTTTGAAAAGTAATCCCATGATTTTTTTATCACAAATGTTGAATTTAGAAAATGTGTAAAACCATCAATTTTGTAAATTTCACCTTGTCTCTAAAAACCCTGGAAATTCTTAATTTTAAAAGAAATATATTATGTACAGAATTACATTGGCTTATGACCTATTAGAGAGTTTATCATTGCTATCTAAAGCCTCTTATGGTAATTATTATAGACAAGAACTGCCCATACAACAAGAAAGCCATGGAAAATGTGATTTGCTAAATATTTCATGTCCTTATCATTACCTGTCTTAGAGGACCTAAAGGAGATCCCTAAACAAATGTTCAGAGTATAGTTACAATGAAATATTGCTCATCAGTGAACAAAACATAAAAGAAAAATATAATAGAACTAAATTGGTTTAATAGAAGATACTCTATAAGATCAATTTTTAGTAAGGACAGTCTTGTCTATAGAGCGGATTCCAGGACAGGCTCCAAAACTACAGAGAAACCCTGTCTCAACAAACAAACAAACAAACAAAAATAAAAACAATCCCCACCCCCCCAGAAAAAGGAATGGGAAGGATGGGCAAAGAAAGGGTTGTATGCTCTCTTGGGTGGTGGATGAGCTGACAGCTAGTTTTCAAAGTTATCCCATGGCCTTTTGAGAAGGAGGCTGTAAAGGCAGTGGTAGAGACCTGGTCCCCAAACAGAAGGAGAGCAGCAGCTGGTGACATGACCAGATTCCTCATTTTGTCTTTTAATCATTGTGCACAAATTTTGATATAAGCGAAAGGTAACACAAACCCAGAATTCCCTCTCTATGACATGAAAAATAAATTTATGTATCTACATACATTATATATACAGATATATATATATATTTATAATCTATGCAACATTATTTTTTTATTGTGATTGGTAGAACACAGCAAGAGAATAATTTCCCCAAAACCTCAGAACAGAGCCCAGACTAGAACTGGTTTTCTTACTGCAGTGGTACTTTCTTTCAACTACAACAATTCTACCCATGTAGAAAGAATTTTAGTTGTGACTGTTGGCAGTGGTGAATGGTTGACTGTGAAAAGCATGGATATTTATCTCCATTGGTTCAGAAGCAAGGGCAGGGAGCCTGCAGCCTGAATTAGTGATGAAGTTCAGATGGACCATGAACCAGAGAGAGAGGGCAAAGGGCATGTGTGAATATGAATGAGCACAAGTGTGAAAAATGTTTAATGAATATGTGTACTACTATACATAGGTCACATTTACAGAGACTCAGAACCTGCTAGAGAATTTTTACTGTGCAGTAAAATACAGATTTTTGGTTATTGAAAATATACAATCATTACCTTTAATGAAGGTCTTACACAGATCTGAACTACAGAGAGAAAGCTACTAAGTATAGTCTGTCCCAATTGTATGAAGGATGTACATATTTCTATAAGGCTCCAGATTCTTAACGTGTTCATAGTTGAAAATATCTTGGTTCTTAAACTATCAACTTACGGTCAGTAGGAGTTCAGTTCCAGCAACACTGTGCAGATTGAGATATGTGGGCACATATCTCCTCCATTATGTTCCAGCACACTGCAAAGAAAGATTGCCTGTGCACAGCCTTATGTGTATACCAGTCAGTTTTTGGTTGTTTATTATAACTAATACAATGTAAACATGCCAAAACAATGATGAACTTTAGAAAAGACTGTTTTTGTTCATTTCAAACCAAATTATGAAGCACAGTTGAGAAATGAGGCCACTGTTATTTCACCAAAGACTGGGTATCTATGAAGTTTTGAGATGGAATTTTAAGGCTTCTCACACAGCCCTTTACCTGTTGCAAGCAGTACTTTAAAGTGACAAGTTCGAATATCAGTTTTCAGAACTTCTGGAATATTTTATAACTACCATATAACTATTATATCCACAGTTGGTTGACCCATCAGATCGAGAAACTGTAGATACTTAGGGCTCAGTGCATTGCACAGTCACTTATTACAGTAACACTTTAAAATATATGCTTGCAAATTATGTGACACTTGTGATAGAGCAGTTCTCTGGAGAACTGTAGTTTTCTACTTAGGAGTATATTACATTATGTAGCAAAGGGAAATTATGGAACTAGTCTGAGTTATTGAGATAGACTTAAAAGTAATAACAAAAGCTATATAAGTTGGGAAGAGGGAATTAAAGGTCAGAGTACCACTATTGGTTTTGGTCTTCTGAAAAGGGGCCCACTCTTGAAGAAATTTCAGGAAATTCTAGAAACTTAAAGAGATAAGAAAGTACACTCTCCCTTCTGTCTCTTCAAAACAATGTAGTCCTAAAAGCAGGTTCATTTCTCATTAGAGAAATATCTTCTTGTCCCACTCTCATCTGTAGTACTGTGAAATGATGGAACCATGCTCAAAAAGAAGATTATGTTATTCTTAATTATATGTCTCTGTGTGTGAGTGTGTCTGTATGTGTGCAAGTGTGTGTGTCTGTGTGTGTATGTGCATGTGTGTGTAGTGCCCACAGAGATCCAAAGAAGGAAGGTGTCAGATACCCTGGAGGTGAAATTACAGTACTGTGAGCTTTACTTCTGTGTAAGCACTGGAATATTAACTCAGGATCTCTGGAAGAGAAAAAAAGAATTCTTAATGACTCAGTTACATCTCCTGCCAACATACATAATATTTAAGTAATTAAACTCATGATCATTTGCTACAGAAGCAAGAGGAATCTATGCCTTATCTTCAAGAAAAATGTGATTCACAAATGCCAAAATGTTGGCTGGAATCAACTATTCTTTTCAGATGGATATAATAGAACAGAAAATAGGGTACCTTGTCTTAGATGGTAAGAAAATACAGAGACTTATGTAGGGTGTTCTGTTTACCTTGGGATTTTCTGTTCATGTAAGGGAGCTAGATTTTCTATGAAGTAACATGGTGAATAAAAACTAAGGAAGAAGAAAGAGAATCACCACTTTGTCAAACCTTTCTGAAGTTGAATCTCCATCTATAATTGAGAGCACACTTGCAGGAGCTAAAGAAGAACCTATGAAGTAAATGCTGTCTTCAGAATCCTTGCCCACAATGTAGGTGGAATAATAAATGTTGGGCCCATTTATGCTCTGTGCTCTGGGATAACTTGTCATGCACAAATAGACAACTAATAGAATGGGTCCTAAAGTTTTTGTTAACTTTCTAAACACAAATCTGCCTCCAAAGCAAAAACAGCTCATTAGAAGAGTGTTACTCTTTTTCTACATCTTAAGTCTTCTGTGGAGGTGCACATTCCTTTGGAAAGTCATGAGAAAGTCTTCCCTTATTTTAGTACAACAATACATGCTGACATTTCTATAAATATGATTTAGTCAGCATTTATTCAAAGTGGAATTAAAATCTCACTGTTAAGAATAAAGTTTCTCAAAGATATATTCTTCCTTTTTTGCACATATTTAAATGGATCTAAACTGTCAAAAGGTTGAGATAAGTAAAGGTGATTGAATTTTAATTTCCTTCTCTTCTATGCTTTCTTATATGTTGCTTTCCCCTGGAAGCTTATAACATAACAAAGCATGATTGAAACTGGAGTTAAGCAATAAGTTTTCTCCTTTGAGAATATAAGAATATTCTCCAATGAACATGTAGAAGACTAAAAATAGACTTAGATCTATCACCATGCGCAAAACTTAGGTCTAATAAATCAAAGACCTCAATATAAAGCCAGCCACACTGAATCTTATAAAAGAGACAGTGGGAAGTACACTTGAATGCATTGGTACATGAGACCACTTTCTAAATATAACCCCAGCAGCATAGACATTGACAGAAACAATTAATAAATTGGACCTCTTGAAACTGAAAAGCTTCTGTAAAGCAAAAGACACAGTCAACAAGACAAAATGACAGCCTACAGAATGAGTAAAGGTCTTTACTAACCCCACATCAGACAGAGGGCTGATCTCCAAAATATACAAAGAACTCAAGAAATTGGTCATCAAAAGAACAAATAATCCAATAAAAAATGGAGTATAGACCTAAACAGAGAACTCTCAACAGAGGAATCTAAAACGGCTGAAAGACACTTAAGAATATGTTCAACATCCTTAGTCATCAGAGAAATGCAAATCAAAACAACTCTGAGATTCTATCTTACACTTGTTAGAATGACCAAGATAAAAAAAAAAAAACACTGATGAAAACTTATGATGGAGAGCTTGTGGAGTAAAGGGAACACTCCTGCATTGCTGGTGGGAATGTAAAATGGTCCAGACTCTTTGGATGTCAGTGTGGCAATTTCTCAGAAAATTAAGAAACAACCTTCTTCAGGAAACAGTAATACAACTTTTGGGTTCATATGCAAACGATGCTCAATCATGCCCAAAGACATGTGCTCAGCTATTTTCAGAGTAGCATTGTCATAATCAGAAACTGTAAACAACCTAAATGCCCTTTGACCAAAGAATGGATAAGGAAAATTTGGTACATTTACACAATTTACACAGCAGAAAAAATAACGACATCTTGAATTTTTCAGGAAAATGGATGGAACTAGAAAACATTATTTTGAGTGAGGTAACCAAGATATAGAAAGACATTTATCACATGCACTCACTCCTAAGTGTTTTTTAAACATAAAGCAAAGGAAGCCCACCTACAAATAAGAATCCAAGAGAACCTAGACAACAATGATGACTCTAAGGGAGACATACATAGATCTAATCTACATGGGAATTAGAAAAAGACAAGATCTACTGAGTAAATTTGGAGCATGGGGACCTTGGGAGGGGGTTGAAAAGGAGGGGAGAGGTAGGGAAGGGACCAGAGAAAAATGTAGAGCTCAATAAAAAAACAATATTAACATATTATTATTTAATATAAATATATTAAATAAAACATAGTATTATGCCGCAGGTTGAATTGGTTAAAGAACCAATTTTTGATTTTAATTTCTAATAGAATTCTTTTGTGATGATAGTTATTTTTGGCTAAACAAATGTATATGATCCATTCTATATCACATAGCCTTCTCTTAATTTCTAAATAATTCTATCAATATTCTGACTGAAAAATCAATACTCCCAGTCTTTTAAATGCAATTTTAATACACTTTTACTTCTGTCCAGCTGAAATGTTGCTCTCTTTATAATTATCCCCTCCACGGAGATACATAGAGGAGACATAAAGACTGCACTTGGGGACAGAGGTTATCCTATAAAAGTGAATCAAATTCTGTTTCCAAACATTGCCATTAAGAAAGCTGTGTTATGTTTTCTGTTTTTTTCTTTTTTGTTTCTTTTTTGTTTTGTAGTGTTTTTTCAAGACATCATTTCTCTGTGTGACAGCACTAGCTGTCCTAGAACTAGCTTTGTAGACCAGGCTGGCCTTGAACTCACAGAGATCTTCCTTCCTCTGCCTTCTGAGTGCTAGGATAAAAGCTTTATCACCAGCACCCAGTGATAAAGCTGTGTTTTTATTGAAAGATGTTTTAATTATTTTTCTCTGTGAAATGAGTTCTAATTTATACCTTTTGAAATGGACTGTTTTTAGATTAATTTATCTATAATATTGTGAGTGTGCATATGTGTGCATGAGTGTTTGTGTGTGTGTATGTATGTGTGTGTGTGTGTGATAAAGCATATGCCAAGCCATGGATGTGGAGGTCGGACAACAGCCTGCAGGAATTAGTTTTATCCTTCTACCATGTGAGTACTTGGGTAGAACTAAGATCATCACCAAATGTCTTGACCAATTTTGTATATCCTTTGAAATTAACTCTTAGAGGGAGTTTATTGGATCACATGCTTTTAATTTGGAATGGCATCTATTACAGTGGTGATATTTGTGTAACAATCCTCTTGAGTTTAACTAGAAGCAGAAAACAGTATTAAAGACTGTCAAAAATATTTTTAAATCTTAGTCATACTAATAAATAAACTAGTTTCATTAGAATGCTGATTTCTGCTTTGCAGAAGCATTTAATTCAAATACTAATTTCTCAGTCAGAATCTCATTTTTTATTTTTGTTTTATAGAGAGGAGCTCACTTTCCAGTTCAGGCTGTCTTCAAAATCCCTTGCTCCTTTGTCTCAGCCAAGCAAGTGCTGGAACATTGGAGGTCAGTGACCATACCTACACCCTCTTCGCCTTGTTGCTGTGCCATTGTGTATGTGATCACTGTTACTGAAGAGAGGGGCTTGAGACAACATCAAAGGCAACTTCAGTAAGAAGACCTTTGTTTACACATATAGTTCCTAGATTGAGTAAGGCATTAGCAAAGAAGAAAAATATCTCACCTTCTAAAAAGGAGAACTGCAATTGTTTTGCTCACACAGTAACCAGAATATACTTCCACTGTGCATGCAAAATGCGCTTATCTGCAAATCAATTAGTTCTGCTAATGAAAATGTAAAACAGCATCTTAAAATTCAATCTTTTATAAGGTCTTTGCCTCACATATAGAGTTTAAATAATAAATCATGACAAATATTATTATCAACATTGTAAATATTAAAATATGAATACAACTAATTAGGTGTAACTTCTTCCTCTGAGCAACACTCCAGGATCAGCAGTAGACGTTGAATGAATCATCATGCTAACAGCTTCACTGGAGGATGTAGGCCAGTGCTACTTACAGGCTTAAAAATATGCACATAAAATAGCATGGTGTCATAGACATTAATTATTGCAAAGGTGAAATTCAAATCCAGCATAGCAAGTATGTTCCAATTATAAATGTAGTTTGCAAAGAGGACTTAATGCAAATGGAAGCCTGAATTTCTGTTCAAGGTAAATAATGCAGAACTCAACTTCAGGGCTGTTGTGGGGCTATTCAGGTACACTTCCACTGTGCTTCGCAGGACTTGGGTGTGCCTCACTCAGACCCTCTTGTTCTCATTGCCTTGATCTATGACTTGATCCTTTGATCCTTTGTCTTCCTTTTGATGATTGTTTGGAAATGCCATTATTTATTAATTGATGCATTTTGGTTATATTATTGTTTCTTTGAAATTAATCCCCTCAATACCTTTCATCAAGTCCATAAATTCTACATGGGAAGATATAGAACTAAGAATCCTAGAAGCATTAAACTCAAATTCAAATTCTCCATTTTACTTTCATACTTTTCTATGAGGTAAGAGCTCACTTTACAGCTCAAATTTACTTGTGCTCTATGTTTCAACCTAACAAGAGCTGGGATATTAGGCATGAACCACCACACTGTGTCCCAAATTGTATTGTTTGTTTTGCTTTACAGCAGTGGATGGATGTTATGAAGATGATAAGTGGCATATTGTATTGGTTCATTTAACTTTATTTTATAATTTATGGATCTATGACTACTCTGATACATTTAGAAATATTGCATACTCCCCATATTTAAATGGTAATAAACTCTGTGAGCCTTTTTGGCAAAGCCTAGAATGACCAAAACTGCATATGATTTAAAACTGTCTTCAGAACTTTTAGCTTAATGGAGGTGAGGAATATCAACAACACACAGTAAAACCTTTTTAAAGACTATGACAGGTTATTTTTTATAGTACTTGTTAAGTAAGAAAACATTTACAATGAAGAATGCTTACACTTAATGTATTAAAAACTTAATCACAATTCAACAGATCTAGACTCTTCCTGGGTTTTATTGTGATTATGTACACCTTTGACTACTTTTCAACTAATGTACAAGTATGTGGTTTCACTTTAGGAAGTAACATAATACTAGTGATATTTTCCAATCTCTCAAAGATGCATTTTTATGTAGATGAAAGACTTACATACATTTGGTGATGTACAATTCAATAATTCAGTCAAAAATGACACCAATTTTACATAGGAAATTCATTATCATTTTCTCTAGTACTACAAGACAAAGTAAAAGTCTGTTTTATTAATGTCTATAGCATTTGAACAGACTGATACAGTAAGCATAACCAGAAGGGATTGAGAATACAGTAGGAGTTGCATATCCATGAAGTGGCTTGAGAAGAAACTTTTCCTGTTAGCTTATTATTCTTGAGTGTAACAGTTGCAGCAAAGTCTGTACTTGGTTTAACAATGATTTTCATATGATGTCTGTGAACAAAGCCACTGACTAGATTTTTTTTTTTTTTTTTTTTTGGTTTTTCGAGACAGGGTTTCTCGGTGGCTTTGGAGCCTGTCCTGGAACTAGCTCTGTAGACCAGGCTGGTCT
>NC_022031.1:5223422-5252221 GCF_000317375.1 Microtus ochrogaster | reverse complement strand
TCTGTAGACCAGGCTGGTCTCGAACTCACAGAGATCTGCCTGCCTCTGCCTCCCAAGTGCTGGGATTAAAGGCGTGCGCCACCACCGCCCGGCCAATTAGATTTTTGAGATTACAAAGAGCTGTGATTGTCCTATTATCTGACTGTTTCCATCTTTGATTTTTACATTCTCTGAGACCTTGAAGACCGGTGGGCAGGTATGTGCTGAAGAAATATCTGTGAACTTTACATCCTGATCTGCATGCAGGAAGGAGAGAGACAGACAGACAGACAGACAGACAGACAGACAGACAGACAGACAGACTGGCCCTTGTGTTGGCTTTTGAAACCATAGAGGCCACCCACCAGTGATATAAACTTTCCCACAATGCCACAGCTCTTATTCCTTCCATAAATCATACACCAAATTACACCAAATAGGGATTAGATATTCAAATTTATGAGCCTGTGGGACCATTCTCATTCAAACCACCACATCAGTCAAGTTAATTAGATGAAGAGAAGTAGGGTTATTCTCTGAGATCTCTGTGGAGACCAATACTTGGGCATTCCTAGCAGCCAGCAGGGAGCTTGCCTGCTAGACCACAATTCACCCCACCCCCAACTCGCCATTGCCAGCCCAAGGAAGCTAACTACACCCACAAAACACAGGCAACAGATAATGCCCCACCAGCAAAATCAAAAGAAGGGAAACACCACAAACACTACTACTAAAAAATAACAGGAATTAAGAACCACTTGTCTTTAATAACTATTATTTTCAATGGACCAATTCACCTATAAAAAGACACAGTCTAAGATAATGGATATGAAATCAGGATCTAGCCTTCTGCTGTATACAAGAAACATACCTCAACCTCAAAGACAGACACTACCTCAGAGTAAAGGGTTGGTAAACAAATGGACCTAAAAAACAAGCAGCTGTGGCTATTCTAATATCTAATAAAATAATTTCAAACTAAAATCAATCAGAAGAGATGGAGAAGGACATTTTATACTCGTAAAAGGAACAATTAATCAGGATGAAGTCCCAATCCTGAATATCTATGCCCTTGATTAAAGAGCACTCACATATGTAAAAGAAACATTACTAAAACTTGAATCACACATCAAACCCCACACACTATGGGTAAAAGATTTCAATATTCCTCTCTCAACAATGGACAGGTCAAAGAGACAGAAACTTAACAGAGAAAGAGAACTAAGAGATGTAATGAATCAAATGGACTTAACAGACATCCATAGAACATTTCACCCAAACAAAAAAGAATATACCTTCTTTACAACTCTGCATGGAACCTTCTCTAAAATTGATCATATTCTCAGTAACAAAGTAAACACCCACAGATACAAAAAATTGGAGTAATCCACTGTATCTTATTAGATCACCATGGAGTAAATTTAGAATTCAACAACAATACTACTCTAAGAAAGCCTACAAATTCATGGAAACTGAAGAGTCAACTACTGAACCACTCCTGGGTCAAGCAAGAAATAAACAAAGAAATTAAAATCTTCCTTGAATTCAATGAAAATGAAGTCACAACATATCCAAGCCTATTGCACACTATTAAAAGAGTGCTAAGAGGAAAGTTCATAGCACTAAGTGCCCACACAAGGAAAATGGAGAAAGCTCATATCAATGACCCAACTGCATGCCTGAAAGCTCTAAAAGAAGAAGAAAAAGAAGAAGAAGAAGAAGAAGAAGAAGAAGAAGAAGAAGAAGAAGAAGAAGCACCCAAAAGGAAAAGAAGACAGGAAATAATCAAGTTGAGGTGAGGGGTGGAATCAACAAAATAGAATCACAGAAAACCATACAAAGAATCAATGAAACAAAGAGCTGTTTCTTTGAGGAAATCAACAAGATCAACAAACCCTTATCCAAACTAATCAAAAAGCAGAAAAAGAACATCTAAATTAACAAAAACAGAAATGAAAAGGGGAACATAACAATGGACACTGAGGAAATGCAGAGAATCATTAGGTCATACTACAAAAATCTGTACTCCAAAACACTGGAAAATATAAAAGAAATGGACAATTTTTTTGGTAGATACCATCTACCAAAACTAAATCAAGATCAGGTGAGCAATTTAAGTAGACCTATAAACCATGAGGAAATAGAAGCTACCATCAAAAACCTCCCAACCAAAAAAAAAAAAAAAGCCCAGCGCTGGAGGGTTTTAGTGCTGAATTCAACCAGAACATTCAAGAAGAACTAATAGCTGTACTCCTCAAATTGTTCCACATAATAGAAACAGAAGGTTCACTGCCAAACTCTTTTTATGGAGCTACAGTTACCCTGATACCAAAACCACACAAAGACTCAAACAAAGAGAATTACAGAGCAATCTCACTTATGAACATGGATGCAAAAATTCTCAATAAAATTCTGGCAAACAAAATCTAAGAACACATCAAAAAAAATCATCCATCATGATGAAGTAGGCTTCATTCCAGAGATGCTGGGCTGGTTCAACATACAAAAGTCAATCAATTTAGTCCACCATATAAATAAGATGAAAGAAAAAAAACATATGATCAATTCATTGGATGCAGAATTAGCATTTGACAAAATTCAACACCCTTGCATGATAAATTTCTTGGAGAGATTAGTGATACAAAGATCATATCTAAATATAATAAAAGCAATTTACAGCAAGTGGAAAGCTAACATCAAATTAAATGGAAAGAAACTCAAAGTGATTCCACTAAAATCAGTAACAAGACAAAGCTATCCACTCTCTCCATATATCTTCAACATAGTTCTTGAAGTTTTAGCAATAGCAATAAGACAACATAAAGATTTCAAGGGGATTAAAATTGGAAAGGAAGAAATGAAACTTTTGTTATTTGCAGATAATATGATAGTGTATATAAGTGACCCCAAAAACTCTACCACAGAACTCCTACAGCTGAAAAATACCTTCAGTGAAGTGGCAGGATAAAAGATCAACTAAAAAGTTAGTAGCCCTCCTATACACAAAGGATAAAGAAGCTGAGAAGGAAATCAGAGAAACATCACCTTTCACAATAGATACAAATCACATAAAATATCTTGGGGTAACACTAACAAAGGAGGTGAAAGACCTACTTGACAAGAACTTTATGTCTTTGAAGAAGATACCAGAAAATGGAAATATCTCCCATGCTTTTGGATAGGAAGGATCAACATAGTAAAAACGGCAATCATACCAAAGGCAATCTATAGATTCAATGCAATCCCCTTCAAAATCCCAACACAATTCTTCACAGACCTTGAAAGAATGATACTCAACTTTACATGGAAAAACAAAATACCCAGGATAGTCAAAATGTCTACAACAAAGGAACTGGCAGAGGCATTACCATCCCTGATACAGGCTCTATTACAGAGCTACAGTAATGAAAACAGCTTGATATTGACATAAATACAGAGACATTGACCAATGAAATTGAATTGAAGACCCAGATATTAATTCACATACCTATGAACACCTGATTTTTGATGAAGAAGCAAAAAAGATAGAGTGGAAAAAAGAAAGCATCTTCTTTGTTATGGTGCTGGCATAACTGGATGTCAACCTGTATAAGAATGAAAATGGATCCATATCTGTTGCCATGCACAAAACTTGAGTCCAAATGGATTAAAGACCTCAATATAAATCTGAACACACTGAACCTGATAGAGGAGAAAGTGGAAAGTAACCTTCAATGCATGGGCACAGGAGACCACGTCTTAAATATAACCCCAGTAAAACAGACAATAAGACCATCAATAAATAAATGGGGCCTCCTGAAACTGAGAAGCTTCTGTAAAGCAAAGAACAATAAGACAAAAGGGCAGCCTACTGAATGGGAAAAATATTTACTGACCCCACATCAGACAAAGGATTGATCTCCAAAATATATAATGAACTCAAAACATTAGACATTAAAATTCTAAATAACCCAATTAAAAAGTGGTGTACTTAACTAAACAGAGAATTCTCAACAAAAGAATTTCAAATGGCCAAAAGATACTTAAAGACATGTTCTTCTTTCTTAGCTTTCAGGTAAATGCAAATCAAAACATCTTTGAGATACCATCTTACACCTGTCAGAATGGCTAAAATGAAAACCACTAATGGTAGCTTATGCTGGAGAGATTCTGGAGCAGGGGGAACACTCATCCACTGCTGGTGGGAATGGAAACTTGTGCAACCACTTTGGAAATTAGTGTGGCAGTTTCTCAGAAAACTGAGAATCAACCTACCTCAGGATCCAGAAATTCCACTCTTGGGAATATACTAAAAGATATACTTTTATCATAATACAAGGGCATTTGTTCAAATATTTTCATAGCAGCATTATTTTTAATAGCCCTAACCTATAGAAACAACTTAGATGCCCCGCAACTGAAGAATGGATAAAGATAGTGTGGGACATCTACACATTAGAGTACTACTCAGCAGAAAAAAAAAAATGACATCTTGAATTTTGCATGCAAATGAATGGAGATAGAAAACATTATCCTAAGTGAGGTAACCCAACCTCCCCCCCCCCAAAAAAAAAGAATATGGAATGTACTCACTCATAAGTGGATACTAGTCATAAACAAAGGGTAATGAGCCTATAGTTCAGGTTCTTAGAGAAACTAAGTAATAAGGTGAACCCAAAGAAAAACATATATAGACCCACCTGGAAATTTAAATCAGACAAAAATTTGGGAGCAGGGGGGAGGGGGTAGTAGGAAAGGTGAAAGGGGGGTTGAGGAGAACTTGAGGGAATGGGATAGTCAATATGGAGGAAGGACAGATATGAGAGCAAGGAAACAGATATCTTTATTGAGGGAACTATTATGGAGTTAGCAAGAAACCTGGCTCTAGAAAAATGCCTAAGAACCCACAGGGATTACCCCAGCTAAGACCCTAAGCAATAGAGGAGATGCATCTGAAATGGCCTTGCTTTGTAGTCAGACTGATAATTATCTTAAATATCACATAGAAACTTCACCCAACAACAGATGGAAACAGAGGCAATGACCCACATCAAAGCACTGGACTGAGCTCCCAAGATCCAGTTGAAGAGTGGAAGGAGTGAGAGTATGAGCAAGGAATTCAAGACCATGAAGGGTTCATCCACTGTGACAGTTTGCTTGAGCTAAAGTTAGCTCACCAACTCCAACTGGACTGGGAGTGAACGAGCATGGGAACAACCAAGCCACTTTGAAGGGGCCTGACAGTTTAGACAGACTGAGGGGCCTCTGATAGTGACACTGGAATTTGTCTCTACATCATGTACTGACTTCTTGGAATCCTATTCTCTTTGGATGTAAGCCTTGCTCAACATAGATGTAGTAGGGAGGGCCCTGGACTTTCTACAGGGCAGGGTGAATGGCCCTCTCTTAAGCTTGAAGGGGGTGTAGTGGGAAGGTCTATGAAGGGAGAGGGGTAGGACTGGGAGGAGGGAAGGGAGTGGGAATTTGGATTGGTATTTTTAAGTAATAATAATAAATAAAATCCAAAAAACAAAAAAAAAATAAGAGAAGTAGATGTTAGATCAATTTAAAGATTGCCCACAAATGTAGAAAGAAGACAATAGCGAAGAGAGAAAAGTCTCCCTTCTGCATTGGGTCAAACCACATCCAAATACAACTAACGATGACCATAACAATATCAGTAATAATGTTAAGTAAGAAGGGGTTCAACCCTAGACAAAGAACTACAGGGAGCTAATTACTATTAGGAGAAGAATAATTAGCCTTTTCCAGAACTGAGCCCCCTATTGGTTATCCAAAACAAAATATTCAGCTCCTAAATCAATACATAGAAGTCACACTAAACAGACTTAGTGGATTATATTTATATATTTGTTCAACTATATGTTGATATAACAATAATAATAGAAAAGAGCTTATCAATTTGAGAAAGAGTGATGGGGGAACATGAGAGGAATTGATAGGAGAAAACATGGGAAATTTTGGAGAAGAAAATTTAAGTAGGAAAGTCATTTAATTATATATTAATTAAAATATCTTTAAAATACAATAAACAGATTACATAAAATTTTGTTGCTGTAAATATTATGAGAAACTTATTTAGAATTACTTATTTATCATTAAGCACTTTTATTCATACAGAAAATGATTTCATAATTATGGAAAGTGTTCCAAATACTAAACCATTATGAATTTAAAAAGCACCTTTGTTTAGAAAAAAGGATGGAGAAGTGGTGCAGGAAAATTGTCTATATTCTGTCAATCATGTTTTAAGTAAACGCCGATAACCAGGCAGGAAGTATAGGCAGGAAAACCAGACAGGAAGTAGAGGCAGAGAAATGAGAACAGGACTATTCTGGGAGAAAGGAAGCTCTTTCCCCAATCCTGCATAGACCATGGAAAAAGCAAGATGTGACCTGCTCTGATGAGAAAGGTACTGGGCTGTGTGGCTAACATAGATAAGAATAATGGGTTAATATATGCTACTAGAGCTAATAAAAAGCTTGAGCTAATGGATCAATCAGTTTATAACTTATGGAGACCTCTGTGTGATTATCTTTAGGGCTTGCCGGCTGTAGGAACCAGGTAGGACAGAAACCCCGACCAGCAGACCCCTCATGTTACAAGTTAATCCACAGTTAATTGGTGTATTCTAGCAGAATAACAACAGTGAAAAGGGATCCTCCATTGCAAACTTTTTTTTCCCATAATAGCTACTTGTAATTAACATAGAATTTCAGATTTAAAAAAAATAGTTAGGATTCTCACAGATTATTTTATCCTGGAGATATTTTCCAAAGTATAAATACCGGAATCTGACAGAGACTGGACCTCTTTTTTTTTTTTTTTTTTGTAAAGAACTCCTCCGTTAGCATAGTCATCTGCCCATACCATACAAACATCATAATGGATGAAGCTACATAGTCAAGTATGGCATATTTTCCACCCCACTGCAGTGCATCCCTCCATACCTGTCAGATTAGAACAAGAATCTGAAAACTAATTTGCAAAGAAGGTAGAATCCTTTCCTCTGGTAAAATTGGAAGACTTAACTGCAGTGGAGCAAGAATTCATGTAAATCTAAATGGAGCCAACAAATCCATTCTTCCTCCCCACCATCAGAAATAGACAAAAATCACCAATAAAAGAAGTCCAAGACCTGGGATAGAATCTGAAAATGTATGAAGCAAAGTTTTCCCTGTATTTATATAGACAATTGTGTCACATCAGAGATTTAATTCATCATGTATCACTTTCTTCCTTGTTTAAATATATTTCAAATTCTGTAAAACACTTCAAAGGGGAGAAAAGTAAAGTAAACAAAACCAGCATTACTATTTTTTGTTAAGTCCAATTTTAATATTTGATATGAAAGATTTAATTTGTAAATCAGTTATTAAGACATTGTAAGTTGATAACATCTACAAGGAGTACTTGAGTTTCAAGAAGAATGAAACTCTTGCACACTAGATTTATAACTCTTACCTTTCAGGAATTTAAAATATTGAAAAATATTCCTGCTAAGGAAGCAGGTTGGATGCCTACAAATTATCAGCTCTATCATTTGTCCAGAAAAGGCAATCCTCCAGAGTCATCTCCAGCTTCATAGCAGAACCTGCTGTGGCTCCCATTCCTCTTTGGCCCCACCACCAGTGCATCACAACGATTGTCTCCTCCAAACTCCTTTTCAATGCTCATAGCATAATCCCAGCCCAAAACTCCAGCAGGCATTCCCAGAGATCTACAGGCAACTCCAACCAAGGAAGCCAGTAGGCAAGAGAAGCAGGTAGGGAAGCTTCAGATCTTGACTCTCCCTTCTCTCCTCCATGAATGATCTCTCTGTATCATTTCCAGCTCTGTAGCAGACTACCTCTGTGCCCTCCCTTTACTCTCTGTCCCCATTTCCAAGGAACTAAGCAGACCCAGTTGGAATGCTATACTTTCCTTCTTCCTGTGGACCCCCTCAGAAATACCTGTCCTAGATGATCCCCACTCCAACTGTTAGTCCCCAAATACTGGAAAACACATTTTACTGGGAATTCCTGGTGGCCACACACAGCAGAATCTCTGAAGAAGTTCCTATTAGGCAATATAGAGCCACCATTTTTCCCTAAGAATAAGAGATGGAAACGGAAACCAAAGAACAAAATGCCCACCCAACAAAGAGAGATATCAACACCTAGAATTAGAATTCTCACATATCAATATGCTTATCAGCATAGTAAAGAGACGATTACAATCAGGACTACTCCTTTAGAGCCAGCAACCTTACTAGTACAGGACAGGGCCTGTGTATTGCAACATAGCTTAAGCACAAGAAAAAAACTTAAAACACCTTTAAATATGGATGAGGTCCTCAAACATAAAAAAATAAATCCCTTAAAGAAATCTATTAACACATAAACAAATAGTGGAAGGAAATAAATAAAGCAGTTCAACACATAGAAATGGAAAGAGAATCAATAAAGAATATCCAAACTGAGGGAAATATGGAAATAAAAAATTTAAGGATTCAAACAAGAACCTCAGAGGAAAGTCTCATGAAGAGACTACAAAAGACAGAAGAGAGAAATTCAAGTATTAATGATAGAAGAACTGGATATCCAAGTCAAAGAAACTGTCAAATATAAAAATTTTTTTAAAAATGTGAAATAAAACAATCAGGAATTCTGGGACACCATGAGAAGACCAAATCAAGAATAATAGAAATGGTAGAAAGTGGAAAAACCTATATCAAAGTCACATAAAATATTTTCGAAATATTTGTCTAACCTAAGGAAGGAGGTGCCTATCAAGGTACAAGAATCAAATAGAATACCAAATTGACTCAACCAGAAAAGAAAGTTCCGTCTTCACATAATAATCAAAATATTAAGTTTATAGAACAAAGAAAGATTAGTAAAGTTACAAGAGAAAAAGACCAAAGGAAAATGTAAATGCAGACCTATTACAATAACAGTTAAATTCTCAGTGAAGAGAATTTAACACACAGGGCCTAGAAAAATGTTCTACAATGTAAAGGGACTACAAAGTCCCTCCCAAACTATGATGTTCAGCAAAATTTTAAAACATGGATAAAATAAGACATCCCATGGCAAAACCAAATTTAAGAAATACCTGTCTACTAATACTGACTCACAGAAGGAACTAGAAAGAAAACTCGAACCTTACAGAGGTTAACTACTCCCAAAAAACCATGAGTCAAGCAAATCAAAATCACGCACACACACACACACACTACAATGATATATCAAGAATATATATATAATCTAAGATATATCAATAATCAACAAACACTGTATATTAATACCTTTTAGTATCAATTCCCAAATAAAAAGACACAGAGTAGCAGAATGGATGTGAAAACGGGATACATGTTCTGATGTATCCCAGAAGAGCACCTTAACATCCATAATAGACAACACCAAATGTTAAAAGAATAAAAAGAAAACATTGCAAGCAAATTCCCTTAAGCAATAAGCTAGTGTAGTCATTTTAATAGCTGATAATATAGACATTTTAATATCTGATAATATATCCAAACTTATCAGAAGAGATGTCAAAGGACACTACAAATAAAACAGTTTACAAAGAGGCAATTCTTAATATTTCACAAGGCCACTCAAGTCATAGAGCAATTATGACTATAGCTCAGTTAACATACTAACCTTATCACAATGATAGTGGGGCACTTCAATATCTCACTCTCAAAAATAGACAGATCATCCATAATAAAACTAAACAGAGACATGCTAGAGATAACCTCCATTAAAAACAAGTGAACCAAACAGATATTTATGAAAATTTTAATCCAAACACCTACAGAAGAGAAAGCAGAGAAAATGTAAGAACCAGAGAGGAAGGAAACCAAGAACTCAAGACTTTCTAAATCAAAATGATAAAAGCTAATATGAAGAGTGAAGCAGCATGCATTGGGAGTACATGAGTCTGAACACATACACAAATATACCCTGTCAGCACATCATGGGACTTTCTCTAAAATCCATCACATACTCCAACAGAAAGTATGTCTCAATCCATTCAAGAAAATTGAAATAGCACCATGAATCTTATCTAAGCACCAAAGATTAAACCCAGATATCAACAAAAACAGAAACAAAAGAAAGCATGTGAACTTATGAAAACTAAACAACTCATTACTGACTGTAAAATGTGTCTAATATAAAGAACCAGAAAGAACTAAAAAGAATATATATACATACATACATACATACATACATACATACATATATATATATATATATCAAGAAAAAACAATCTAATGAAAATGGGGCATAGATCAAAACAAAAAGTTCTCAAAAGAGTATACTCAAACAGTTGAGAAACACTTAAATCTTTAGTATCTTTAGTCAACAGGGAAATGCAAATCAAAGTTTTAAGGTTTCATCTTATACATATCAGAATGGTTAAGATCAATACAAAATGGGACACCTTACGCTACGAGAGGATATATAGTAAGTAAAGGGAACATTCCTCCATTGTTGGTGGGAGTGCTAACTTAAATGCTAACTTATACAGGCGCTATGAAAATAAATGTGACAGTTCCTCAGGTAGATAGAAGTATATCTACCTCAAGATCCAGCTATACCATTCTTGGGCAAATAATGATTCAGTATACCACAGGGAACTTTCACAATCCATAAAAGCCAGAAATTGCAAGCAACCTAGATATCCATTAATAGAAAACTAGAAAAAGATATGGTGGTTGATTTACTCAACTGACTATTATTCAGTTAATATTAATAATTAATAATAACAATTCAGTTAATATTAAAGAAATGAAATCATGAAATAAGGAGATAAACACATGAAATTAGAAAATATAATTCTGAGTGAGGTAACTCAGATCCAGAAAGACAAACATGATCAACCCTTAGCTCATTTATCATGAGAGAATCTTCCTCACAGAGCAGATAGAAACAAATACAGAGATCCACAGTCTGTGCAGAATGAGGGACCATGTAACACTCATTCCTAAATGGGATGGCACCATCATATCTCTCTCCTAAGACATCAACCCTGCAGAAGAGAAGACAGAAAATATGTAAGAACCAAAGGGGATGGAGGAAACCAAGAAAGCATGATCCTCTAAATCAACATGATAAAGGCTTATATGAGCTTCTAGAGACTGAGGCAGCTTGCACTGGGACTACGTGAACTCTGTGTATATTTTATGGCTTCCAAGTTTAGGTTTTAATGGTATTCTTGAGTGTGCAAAGGATTGGATATTGATGAAAATGGAGATGGGGAAATGGGGAGATGTAAAGGGAGCAGAAACTACAATCAGAGCATATTTTGTGAGAAAATTTATTTTCAAAAACAGGGAAAAAAGAAATAAAAAGAAACAGAATATTTTTGGAGCCCTGTTAAGATTTCAGCTATTTAGTCACTAGAAGCTACTACCATGTGGGAACTTTTCCCGCAATAGTTCAGTCTTTTCTGTTAACTTTTCTCTCATCACAGAAGGCAATTGTCCATTTAAATTTCTTCTTACTTCATACATATTTAATTCATATATATTTAATTCACACACACACAACATGTGTGTCGCTAAGAAAACAAGGACCTCTAAATCAACAGGATTTGTGCATGTTTGAACTCATAGATTCTAAGGCAGCATGCACAGGCCTGAAGATATCTGCACCAAGTGGGATCCTAGGGCTGAACGAAGTGGGCACATCAATTAATCAGACCCACATTCAATCTCCAATTGGCAATCTCTTGCAAATGAAAACTTAGCTTCAGTCAAGACTGTTGTGCTGGAAAAACAAATTATTTGTAAGTGTAGGCCAAATGCCCCAGCAGTCAATAACCAACACAAAACAAAGTAAATGGCATCTTTGGGGTTCTTTGTCTCATAATGTCATATCAGGGCTTTTTAATCCTTTTTTCTTTTTCTTCTTCCTTTGTATATATATACATATATATATATATATAAGTTCTAGTTCATTGTATTTAAGGGACTCCTTAGTTTGAGAAGGAGTGGGTCTCTGTTTCTTGTGCCTTCTTTTGCACTCTTTTCCTTCTGTTTTTTCCCTATTCTGATGTTTTAGTTTTTGTTTTATCATATTATGTATTATATTATACTTTATATTATTATCCTTTAGAAGTCAGTTTGTTTCCTACAAAAGACAGAAAGGAATGAACCCAGATGAAAAAAAACTGGGGAAGAACTGGGAGATATAGAGGAGGAGATACTGCAATCACAATATATTCTATTATGTAAAAAAAATCTATTTTCAATAATTATGAGTAAAAGATTAAAAATAATGTCTAAGGATGAAGGAAGGAATCAGTTCAATCTTTCTACCTATAAAAGTCATGGAAACTAGGACATGGGAAGATCATATCATTTTTAGCACTTTCTGAGGTAGCATGGCCAGGTTCAAACCTTGATCATAACCTTGATCATAGTTTTCCAGGCTCTAGAATTATGAAATGGTACATTTTTGTTGTTTATAAAATTCAATTTTTAGTAATTTGTTATAGAAGTCCTAGCAAACTAATATAGCCATCTATACCAACCATTAGCAGAAATGAATACAAAAATAATTATCCCTAGGTGTCTCATTCTAGTAAATAGGCAACTCAGTTAATTGCAATTACTGAATCATTTTGTGTTTGAGACAAGATGTTATTTGGCCTAACATTAATTTGCTTCCAATACCTATGCCTCCAAAGTACTGGATTACAGGTATATGGTATCATTGCCATCTAGCTCCTGACTCGTCTTAGATCTGTTTTTTTTTTTTTTTACTGTCGTTGCTACTATCTTCAGATTCTTACACTCCATATGAAATAAAATAATTAAGATTTATTAAAAATAAAAACAAGCACTACAGTTATACATGATGAAGACAAAATAGCAGTTTGAAATGAATTAACACTATGTGAAGACCAGTCTCCTCAAAGAGAATTAACCTGAACTGTAATCAAAGGACATGTAGTATTAATTTCAGTGCCATCACCCAATATATGTGCTTAATCTAAAACACTGTGAGGCAAATTAGAGTTTCTAGAAAAATTAAATTACAACATGTGATTAAATAGATTAAATTCTAAATTTAAATGTTTAATATCATCTCCATAAAAAGCTTGTACCAACTGTTAAATATCTTAATATTCTATTAAGTAATATTATATTAAGTAACTATGAGTTATTCTTTTCCTGTGTGTGCTACTGTTGAGTGAGGGAGTATCAGGCCCATTACAACATATTTTTCCATGTACTTTCAACTTGATACATGGAGCTAGGTTTGTGGTATGGTATCTTCAGCAAGTAATAGTTATTTTATGGTTTCTTTTTAATCATGAAAAATCAAAATTTTATTTTTACTGCATGTATTTCTGAGAAAGTATGATTTTGAAAGCATTGATTTTGATGATAGAGTTTAATACACTGATGTGCTTGGGACTCCTCTTCACGGGTTATGACTAACCCCTTGTTTCCTCTGCACCAGATACTGTGCTTAAGTCTTGATCTCATGGAAAAGTCATTTTGCCCTTTCTACAGGAAAAAAAAAATTTCTTTAGCAAAACTGCCTGACCTGAGTTTTAGAATCTGAGAAAACTTTCTTTCAATGTATCTCTAAAGGTTTAGGTTCTTTAATGTTTTTCAGTGTTTAGCTTTTACTTCTGATATGAATGAACCCATACCAATGCCTAAAAATTATGTGTTAAAACTAATAGTAATGTAGTATCATAATAATTATTCCCATTTAGTTTTGAATAACTTTCATAGCCTGAACAAGTTACCCAACAGGATTTGGAGGGCATTCAATTTTTACTGCAGCAATTCAAGGAGAAAAAGAATAAAGTTTGATTTTATACCCAGAGTAGAACTTTAAAAGCTGAGGCATAAAATAATCACAAAAGCCAGGCATTTGAGAGATAAGAAGATTTCCTCCACCCCATTACCCCTGGTGAATGTCAAGAGATAACCCACAGACTCAATCACAGTTGCATCCACATCCCTGAGTGAATAAGCACCCCTCCCCCGACTAAGTTGGCTGAACTGTGGGGGGGGGGGGTTGTCTCTGGAAAAAGAAAGGTAAGAGAAGAATAAGCTAAAAAGATGCAGCAGTAGAAACATTGTGGTTTGGTCTCCAAAAAGAGTAGGAAGAAATAAGGGATTTATGTTGGGAACAGACAGCAAGACACAAACATCTTGGATTTAACAAATGGATTGAATGAAAGAAAAAATTACCCCAGTTTATATCTGGGAAGTGGAAGAAGTCAAAGAACATTTCCCTGAATGAAAAGAGGTGTCTCACAAAAGAAAATTTCTGTGTGAATGTTCCTGCAGAGTCAAGATCTCATTTAAAAGAAATCAGTAATTTCAGAGAAACAAAGAAATACACTTTCCGAACATTACTAAGAACTAAAGCATGAGCATGTGATTTCGAATTATCTTATACAGACACTTCCCTAGTACTCATTAGTTTGTAAGAGTAGTTCTGGTACACTCATTGTAAAATAGGGCAGATTACCAATACTCAAAAACTCCATCAATAATATGCAAAAATTAGAACCAGTTAAAATGTCTGCATGGCTTTACATGTGTGAAAATATTACTGAATACATAAATACTGCAATCAAACTTACCTCAGCTTGAAATTAGAACTGCCATTTCTTTGGGAAATGGGTTTTAGAAGAGTAACTGTACTTGTGAATTAATGAGAGATTGAGAGAGAGGATTGTCTGACATCTTACAGAACAGAGGTCTCTTTGGGGTCACATATCAAGAATCCTACATATCAGGAATTTTCATCATGATTCATAACAGTAAAAAATTACAGATAGAAGTAACAACAAAATAAATTTATCATTGGTGACCACACAAGATGAGGAAACATATTAAAGTGTTGAAGCATTAGCAAGGTTAAACACACAGTGACAGGGTACTGCGTAACATAGATATTATGTTCAAAATTTAAGACATAAGTATCTGGGAGTTATGTTATAGGCTCAAACTCCATCCTTGCATCTGTCTCAGGGAGATTGGGTTCAAATCTGTGTGTCTAGGCATTCCAGGAGGTTTAACCTCAGATTCAAGGATGAACACTTGGTGAAGAGTTAGTCTACTTCATATTTCCTTGTTCATCCCTCTCACAACTATATATCTATCCTTCCTCATACTTACTTTTCTAAAATATTTGAGATTATGGTAAAATACGCAGAAAATAAACTTCACAATTCAAATAATTGCCTTTAAGTGAGGAACTGAAAGGGATAAAACACGCTCATATCATCCAGAGCCGTCACCAGCATCCCTTTTTAGAAGTATCACTTTTCTAAAGGCATGTTCATACCTTCTAGGCTTCCATTCTCCCTCTCTTAGCTCTGCTGACCATGTGTGTAGTTAAATGTTACTAACTTATATAGATTATGTAATGAAATTGGAATCATTTAATGCTTGTACATTTCTGAACAGAGTATAGTGTCTCCAAGGTCCATTTGTCAGTAGCACAAGCCCCAAATTCTGCATTATCATTCTAATTTAATTTAAATGCTGACAGAAAAATAGTGCATCTTAATTTATTGAGTTTTACTATATGGAGCAGAAACATCTCCCAAAGGATATGTGCTAAAGGCTTTTTTTCTAACCCATGTTATAAATGGGAGGTGGAAGAATCTTTAGGAGGTGAGATTAGAAGAGTTTTGTCATCATAGTACACCCTAGTGAATGACACTGAGATACCCACTCTTTCTTTGCTTTTTTTTTAAAGTCTATGAGATTTGAAGTTTCCTCCATTGTGTGCTTCCTCTGATTTACTACTTGCCAAAGACTTCAAAGTACCCATGACTAAATAAGTAACCTTGGGCTGAAATTTCTGAGTGAATGACACAACACAAACTTGTCTTCCTTTTAGCTTCTTATTTCAGTTACTCTGTCAGTGTGGCAAAACTGACTCCCACTGACATTCTGTCTTCTCTTCTGTGTTGTAGTATCTGCAATAAAATATCAGCAAATACTCTTGATTGCTTTGGTTGCCCAAATAGAAATGAAACACTGACTACAGCTGTACCCCACATGCTTATCTTCAGAATAAGCTACCTATTCAGTAAACTTCTTAAATATAAACAAAATTGGAGAATAAATTGTCAGTTACCATTCCTTAGGTCAGTATATCTTCCTATATTAATCTCAAACTGACAACGTCTCTCTAAGAGACTCTTTCAGGTTGATAGAGGAAGAAAATCAGCCTGAACTGTAAATGACCTTTACTTTTTAGTTGAATCTCTTATTTTGGGAAAGTTCTTAAAGTCAAACGCTATTTGAAATGAAGGTAGAAGAACTCAATAGCAAAATGACCTTTTGGCATAACAGAAAAGTAAGGAGAGTGAAAACCTCCCTTTCTCACTATAGCTTGCCAGGCAATCGTTGTCTTATTTTAGACTACTGTCACTTGGAATCTATGAAATACATTTTAAAGAAATAATTATATTCCTTCTGAAGTCCATTTGTCTGAGTTAGCACACATAACAGCTATCAAAAGTATTTTGAAAATAATCAAATTCATCCTTAAAACTAGTAGATATCATGACAATAATTTTTTTGATACATCCTGAAAAAATCCAGGAACTATCAGATAGTAGGAAAAGAAAAATAGATCGACTAATGTCAAACTTAATGTTAGTCAGTTTGGTCACCAGAACAGTGAGGAATACTAACAGCTGCTTCTTGTGACTGTCCATCTCAAAAACCCACAACATCCCAGTCACTTTCTATTTTTTCTTATTTTTAACTCTGTCTGTCTGTACACACCATCCTGACAAAGACTGACAGACCTCCTCAAGATTCTGCCACCTCCCATTTATAACATAGGCTGGAAACAAAGCCTTGAGCACTTGTTTTTCATTGGGGCTGGTCCCCAATTAATGGTGCCGCAGGGAGAGGCTGACTGATGAACCCTGAAATGGTGTGGGAAATTCTGTGTTCTGTCAATTACGTTTTAAATAAATGTTGATTGGCCAGTACCCAGGCAGGAAGTATAGGTGGGAAAACCAGACAGAGGTGGGGCAATGAGAACAGGAGTATTCTGCGAAGAATGAAGCACTTTCCCCAGTCCTGCCCAGACCACAGAAGAAGCAACATGTGACCTGCCCCGCTGAAAAAGTTATAGAGCCATGTGGCTAACATATACTAGAATAATGGGCTAATATAAGTTATAAGAGATAATAAGAAGCCTGAGCTAATGGGCAAAGCTGTGTTTTAATGAATACAGTTTCTGTGTGATTATTTTGGGGCTAACCAAGCTGGGCGACCGGGTTGACAAATAAGCCCACATGTTACACCGAAAAACATGGGAGTGCCAGATGTACAGAGAAGCATGTGAGGAACCAGTGAAAAAAAAATGCACCACATGTGGAGAGGTGAGCGCTCAGAAATAAGTGGTCGAATTTATCTACAAAAGGAAATAGACAAACAGAAAAGAAAAAATAGGGAGTAAAATGGCAGTATATAGTTGTAAATTTAGGATAAGGAAATAGTGTTAAGTTATGTATTTTGAAAAGAGCTAAAGTGGAGCATAAACAAAGGCAGAGAAATTTAGAGTTTGTAAATAGCATATTCCCACCCCTATGCTGGCTGCATAGCTGCTGTGATTTTGGCTTGCTCCCTGACTCTAGAAGCCAAGGTGAGGCCCTACCTTCCCCTACAAGAAGCACTGCTATGGTCGCAGAGATGCAGCTTCTATTTACTGCTGCACGGGTAGAGAGAGTGAAGAAAAAGCATCAGTTGGCCTCAACATCGCCTAGGATACTGCTGAGATTTCGCAGGCCACACACATGCGCTGTTGCCAGCTGAGTTTGATCTGTGCTGTATGGTAGTACTAGGAAAGGCAAGCAGAAGTTTAGAGAGCTAATTTTAACTCCACAGTCAGCACCCAGAGTCGGTCAAAAGAACAGAGGAGAGGATTCAGAAGTCATTCTAATTTTATGATTCCGAGTTAAAATAAAAAGCGAAGATAGCAAAAATTGGTGTAGCTACACCCACCAGAGCTTTTGGTCACGGGCTACAGTCTTAGAGTCACTACAATGGCAGAGAGAGAGAGAGCCTGTAAATGTATCAACAACCCCTAACACGGACCTCTGATGGGTCTTTTGAACTTAGAAAGCATGGCCTGTGCCCAGGAAGAACAGGGAATGAGAGATAGACACTGCCTGGTCCATAGCACCCAGGCAGGCCAAGCAAAGTGGCTGGCGGAGGGAACATGTCCTGCACCTCGACACACAGCTCGGCATCAGCTAAGAGCCTAGCCTGAACTGAAAGGCAAGTTTGCAAATGAGGTAGCCTCAGAAAAGTACAGATTCAGGACAGGTAAGATCTGTGAAAATAATAAGCAGGTTAAATATGATTTTTCCCCATTTTTGCTTCTTTGTCAAAAATCTGGTTTTCATGGGCATGCGAATTGACGTCCAAAGTCTTTGATTCAGTTCCTTTGGTCCTCGTATCTGTTTTATGCTATTATCAGGCTGTTTTCAGTGCTGTAGCTCTGTAGTAGTGTTTGAAGCCAGGGATTGTGATACCTTCAGAAGTTCCTTTATTGCACAGGATTGTTTTGGCTGTCATAAGATTTTGTTTTTGAGTATTGTTCTTTCGAGGTCTGTGAAGAGTTTTGCTGTGATTTTAATGGGCATTTTCATTGAATCTGTAGATTGCTTTTGGTAAGACTGTCATTTTTTAAAATGTTGGTTCTGCCTTCCTAAAAGCATGGGAGATCTTTCTCATGTCTTCAGTTTCTTTCCTAAAAGATTTAAAGTTCTTGTCATATAGGTTTTTCTACTTGCTTATTGTATTTTATGGTATTTGTAGCTATTTGTGAAGGGCGCCTGTTCTCTGATTTCTTTCTTAGTTCATTTATCATCTGTATAAAAGAGGAGTATTTAGGTTGTCTCCAGATTCTGGCTATATCAAATAATGCTGCTATAAACATAGTTGAATACATGTTCCCACCAGCAATGGAGAAATGTTCCCTTTATACCACATTTTCCTCAGCGTAAATTATCAGCAGTGTTTTTTATCTCGACCATTCTTACAGGTATAAGACGAAATTTCAGAGTTGTTTTGATTTGCATATCTCTAATGACTAAGAATACTGAGCATTTCTTATCTTTCAGTCATTTTAGGTTCATCTGTTGAGAGTTTTCTGTTTAGGTCTATATCCTACATTTTTTATTGGATTATTTGTTCTTTTAATGACCAATTTCTTGAGTTCTTTGTATGGTTTGGAGATCAGTCCTCTGTCCAATGTGGATTAGAAAGGTCTTTTCCCATTCTATAGGCTGATGTTTTGTCTTGTTGACTATATCCTTTGCCTTACAGAAGCTTCTCAATTTTAGGAGATCTCATTAATTAATTGTTTATCTCAGTGTCTGTGCCACTTGGTTTGTATTTGAGATGTGCCAGTGCATTTTAATGTACTTCCAAATTTGTCTTCTATGAGGATCTGTGTGGGTGGATTTATGTTCAGGTCTTTGATTAATTTGTATGTCAGTTTTGTGCATAGCAATGAATTTGGATCTATTTTCATTCTTCTAAAACTTTATTTCAAATTTCCTATGAGAGACCTTGAGCCATTAAGTAAAATTCTTAAAGGGAGCATTGATCCAAATTTCAGCAGGCAGATTACAGAAGCTGCCAGACAGGTACCCAAGCAGGTAGAGTATGCTATACAAAAGCAGCAAGTATGTTATGTTAATTATATTAAACCCTTATTTTTAAGCAGTAGCTTGCTTAATACAGAAGAACTGGATAGAATTTAGGAGATATTTTGGCAAGGAACCAGCTATAATCAATGTTCCTTATATTGAACAACAGAATAATTTCTCAGGTTATCATTGCTGCTATTCGCACAACTATATTCTTTGTAACGTTATAGCAAAAGATCTCATAAAGGATATTATGCTAAATTTTACAGATTGCTCTTCCAATGGAAGAGCTGCATATATTATTATTAATGGTAAAAAGAAATTATGCAGTATGTCCATAAGTCCTTGAAAACAAGTTAAAAGGATAAAAACAGAGAATTAAGGATCACCATGTAATGCCTTAAGTCGTGCACCTTTTATGGATGCCTGTGAGCAATCTGCTGCAGATAAATTTTTGGCATGATGGCACCAAGGCAATCTTGCTAAAGCAAGGCAAAAAAAAGCCCTTGCACTGGATAATAAAAAAGACCTGACTCTGTATTAATTTGGGGTCGAGGAAGTGTTTGTGCTTTTTTTCAGAGGAAGAAAATGGAGACAGATGAGATGATTGCATATACAGCAAAGGAGTACCAGCTGATGACATGGCAGCTGCTAAAGCCCCCCCACTTGGCCGCCATCACTGCTCTGCACTGCTGCAGCCGTTCTGCACTGTGAATGCTGGGCTGCTTCTGGACACTCGGGACCCACACTGCCACTGAGTCCCTGCTGAAACAACTATGATACACACAACCTGCTGTAGTCTGAATCCTGTTTATTTTGGAGCTGGACTAGAAACACAGACTGAACATTTGACTGTTTTGGTCTTTGGAACACAGAAGTTATTTTGATTAAAATATCGGTCCTGAGAACTGAGACCTAAACTTTCCCCTCAGTGTAAGAAGGACTCAAAATAAGGAGTAACTAAAGCCCATATTCACATACAAGGAGGGTAATCTAAGTGTTTGACTTCTGCTCAGAGACTGGGACTGTTATTTAGTAGCGGTAATGTCAGTGGACTCTCACCCATCAAAAAAAAAAAAGTTCTTGTCAGCATTCAGAGATGGGGTTGAATCTTCTTCACCTCATACACCTAAGTCAAAGACTCATATATTTAAAATTCCTGTTCCAATGCCGGGCAAGGCTGGGTAAATGAAGAAGCCTTCACCTAAGCCAGACACAATCATCTGTCCTGTTACAGAAGCACAGGCTTTATTAAAATTAATAAGAAAGAAGGAATTGTAGGGGCCAAGAAATGCAAATCCATTTTCCACCTTGTCTGGCGGTCAGAGAATCAACTTACAGACACAATTTGCACCTTCCACACAGGAGGTGGCCACCTGGCTTTTTTGAAGTAAAGCAAATTTAGCGCCATCCTTAGTGTCAGGATATGCTAATGTATTTCTGCTCCTTTCCATTGTAACTACTAGGTCACGGGGGAAGAGGTGTTCTCAGCCTCTGTGACCAAGTAGATGTAAATAAAACGTGACTTGAGTCATTCCTGCTACCTAGGAAACAATGTTAATTAAGCTTTTTGTTACTTTCTCCCCAGTTTACATTAATCTAAAAGCTGTTTGAAAAATAAACGCGGGCAATTTCAGGATCTGAATAATCCCTGAAACTCCCTTCCAATACTGTCCTGTGAATTGAGTCTTTGCTTTTCCCATGCCTCTATGTGGTAAGAAATATTTTTTGCTGGGGCTGGTCTCCAACAACATATTTTCCCTTTGCTATGGGTAGTTCTTCAAAAAATTTAAATAATCCCAAATGTTTTTAGAGACACTATTTGTTTGAATAGTGAGACCTGTTGTTGGCAATTTTACTGATTAGAAACTTCTGTTCTAAACAATTTTAGCCACTCTATATGAAAGGTTAAACAACCACCCATGAGTAAGATGTTATGTAGATAAAAGGATAAAACTGTAGTGTAAGATGGCACCTTGCTGCTGTTCTACTGAAATACATAATAAACAAGATTATCAAGGACAGTAACGCACCTTAACAAATTATTTTTTTCTTCTGTACAAAATTTTGTATATATTAAATATTGTTAAATAGTGTATAAAGAAAGGATTTCTGTGACCTTATGTCTCTGGTTAGTTTTGTTTACTAACATTCCTGTGATAAATGTGGAACATGGATGAAATGGTATTAAGGGTAGTTGGCAGCTACCAGCAGTGCCCAGAAGATGAAACACGTGGCCATGACCTTCTTTGTCCTATTCCAGATGAGACCCAGGATCTGTTCTATTGTACACCTGCTCTAAGTCACATGCAGGGAACAATCCCAAAGCTATTTTCAGTGGGGGTGTTCTTCTTAAAAAATAATAAACGGGGGGTGCAGGGGGTGTTCTTCTTGAACACGGGGCACAGGACAGACACGCACGGCGGAACAAACACAGACACGACACGGCGGCTCCCACGTGGGTTCGCTTTAATGGGGGAGGGAAACACAAAAGGGCGAAGGATGTGGGACACACAAGGAAAAGGCAGGACGAGGAGCGAGGCCTCGTGTGGCCCCTGCCTTTTAACGGGGGGGCCCAAGGCAATCTGGGAAGAATATCTCACACCTGTGCGCAGGTGTGCGCACAGGCAACCATAGTCCAGGGGGAGTTTGGGAGTTGTAGTTTTCCAAAAGAACAACAGGGGGCACCTGATCCTGCTTAGTAGCCATGTACAAGTACATTGTGGTTACTAGAGCAGGATGAGATGATTTTTTTCTCTTGCTTCCTAATAAAAATTACTCCTCTCTTCCTTCTATGATTCTTGTCTTTCAATTTCCACAGACCTCAGTGCACATGATATACAAAAGTACATAATTATAATAATAAACAAAATATACTACTGTAGTCATATCTGGAAATTAACCCTTGGATCATGTGTGCTTTCTCAGACACCCTTCAATGTTAAATAATCTAGTCAAGACAATAATTCCTAAAACCAGTGTAACACAAAAGGCTGCCTTTTAGTTTAAAAACCTTTAGTTACGGCACTACACACTTACTTTGACTCATTTTAACTCTTAACATTATAACACAGATTCATAATTACCCACAATGTACTATGGGAATGTTGACACAAGTACTCCTTTCTCAGAATCCTTCACAGTTTTTGATATCTTCTCTTCCCAGAGGAACAGCATGTTTTCCTGAGGACAGTTCAGAGAATGGAACCTGTCTTTACAGTCCCTGGATGCCTCCCACAGCTCCATAGGCACCTGCAACTGTACTATCTGCACTCCATTCTCTCCTCTCCCCAGTACCACGGTTTGTTCATAAATAGGTAGGGCTTCATTCCTACCTATTGATGCCCCTGTTCAACTAGGAACTAAACCTTCAAGACAAGATTTTCATCCTATTTTTTTCAAATATATCTTTCACACAATTATACTACAAATATGATGCCACTGTGGTTGCCTGCTCAATTAAATAACTGTATTTTATTTTAGTTTATTATATTATCATAGAATGGATTTATAAAGGTCTCTAGTAAACCATACTGCACCAGTTTGGCTATCAGTTACTCCTTTCATGTGTTTTAGAATTCATCTGAGTACTGTGTTTTAAATTTTTTAAATTTTAAGAATTAACTGCTTAAAATCATACCCTAATTGCAGAACAAATTACTGTTATCCTGTTTTTGTTGAAACTATATTTAAATATTCACATTTCAAGATAAAATACACTTCTCACTACTCAATAAATTATCACCATTTTTGAAGAATTGTACAAAAACTCATTTGGAAAAATTCTCCTTAATTCATATTTTTTCTTAAACACTTTATATTTTTCCTTTGTATTTTATTTATTTTTCGACTTTATTATCTAATTTTTTTCTATTGTGTCTTGCATTTTTATTTTATTTATACTAAGCTAAAGGCTGTTCAATTAATCAATAACCAACTTTACAGATATCTATCTTCTATTTCCAGTGATAATATACTATCCAGTATACACTCATTATATTTGAATGAAGAGAAACACTTCATATTGTTCCATAAGTTTCTAAAAAGAAACCCTATATTATTAAACCTGAGTATTTTCTTCCAAATATAATTATTAAAATGAACTTAGCTCTCAATATGACGCAAGTAAGTAGAAACATATGAATGCAAAATTTTAAAATTAAAAATGAGGCACAATCAAGCACTTATTAACTTTGAATTTCTATTAGTTTATTTTAAGTTTTATAATTTAAATATCAGTTTTTTGATACATATTAATATACAATTATCAAAATACTTCTTCCATGGGCATTTAATTTTTCAATTAGTATTGTAATTAATGGTTAGTTTTAGAATAAAAGCATAATTTGAACTATATTTTATCAATTAAGGCTATCCAGTTTAAAATTCCATAAAAATTATAAACACTCATTAATCAACATATCAATAAATTTGGGAAGCCATTTAGAAAGCTTTCACTGGTGTTTGAGACATTTATGTGAATATAATACCAAAAATGTCAAAAATGTCAAGATATTCAGATTTATGATTTACGGACTTCAAAAGTATGAGCAGTTACTATAGTATAAGAGTTTATTGCTATCTATAAAGCTCACATTAGCAATAATATAAACCATTGTTCATCAAGTCATTGATAGCAAACAGTGTAATTTTTGTTCCCAACTCTTTTTTTTTTCATTTATAAAGCTGATATAAGTAAAAAATAAAAATATATGAGAAACATCAGTGGAAGCATTGTTGATGATGATACAAGTCTATCTCTGAGGAGTATCTGCACAATCTGTGCCTACTTCTTGCTGACAGTGAGCCTGATATCCTGCAATGAACATGCATGAATATCAAGACTGGAATTTTGTCAGGAGCCAATTTCCTCCTAAAATCATTGCAGGAACCATCACCCTGGGGAGTCTGCAGAGAACCCCACACCCCTAATTGTGTTAGGAATCATTCTATTGACAGAGCCTACCCCACACCCAAATTGGCTGTTAATGAAGAGCTATCTGTTAGAGGAACCCACCCCACATTCCAAACTATCTAGAGAACTAGGTGTGTCAACTCGTGACTTCCTGGCCTACAGTGACCTGACCGAAGGTAACCTCCTGGCTACGTGACCAAAGTGAACCATGTGACCAATGTGAACCACGCGGCAAGAGCCCAGGCCCCTGTGCCCACCCCCTAACTCCTTACCCTATATAAGCTGTACCCTATCTCTAATAAACTGAGGCTTTGACAAGAATCTTGTTTAGCCTCCTTCTTGTCTCCTAGCTCATATCTTCCAGATAGTGCCTCTCTGGGACCCTGGAATAACTGACTGCAGGGTGGGTTACAACCCCTAGACTGAGTAGCCCACCCAAAAGCGGTTTACAGAATTTAAATTGTCGCTTTAACACAACAAGGAGTCACAAACTATCTCTACCAAGTTTTGATTGCCTTGTCTCTGACAGACTTTCTGTGTTTCTTCCTGAATGTCCTCTGATTATTTTACCCTCAGTTACTCCCAACCCTGTTTCTCCTTAATTCCTGCTTTTCAAACTTCAACTCAAAGTCTCTTGGCTTTTTCTGATAATGCCTTCTAATTTGGATGATACCCTCTCGCTTCCATGGGCTGATAAATATCATTGTTAAAGGACTAAAAGAAATTATACTTTTCAAAATCTTGTATTAAATAAAAGTTCATGAGAACACAAAGGTTTTAATTTATTTGACTACCTTTCAGTAACAAGTATTTGTCTGGTGCTTTTTTGACCTAGATGGCTTGTTATTATTGAACATTTTTTCCTCAATAACCTGAATGCTAAGAATTTGAAGACCAAGATGGGAGCAGATGTAGTGCCTATAAAAGTTTAAGTGCTTATTAATAGGTGGAAAGATTTATCATTTGTCCTCAAATTATGAAAGGTCAAGAGTCTTTCTAGAGTCTTCTATTTGAGGATGCAAGTTAGCATTATATAATCCATGATTATTTCTGTGATTACTATTACATGATTATTATTATTGGGCCTTCTCAGAGGCCCAATTCCATCATCACTAAAATGGGTTAGGTTTTTTGATGGAGAGATATATAGAATCTGTCAGCACTACATATACAACATATAACCAAAATCTTCTAAATGAAAATATGTGTTTGATTTAAAGCTAGATCCCACAGTTGCTTTGAATAACCTGCTCTTAACTTGATAAATATCCTCTTCCATGGCACTCTATGAAAACATGAAAAAATGTTTAGAATAATTTACTAAATACCTCATGTTGAAAATAAGAAAATAAGCGATCTAAAATATCTCTTTCCATTTTGACTCCTGATAATATATAAAGTAAGATTTTTGCTTAAAAGGTTAACATAATGTTTATATTTGTCAGCAGACAGAGTTTTATTACAAAGAAAAGCTAAATATAAGTCATACAATAAGAACTGAGACTTTCTTCATATCCATGAAATTTAAAACGTATCTCTTACTTGTCTCACTAAGTATCAGGAGATTAGTAGTCACACCATCCAATCATTGTCTACCAACCTTATACCTCTAAAAATCTTCTTTAAATGTAAGACCAAGACCTCATCTAAAAGTAGGAACTTAACAGTATGGGTCTGGGGATAGGAGCATGACATAAATTTACTGCCATTTTAGGAATATTGTTAAGATATTTTTGTTTTACAAATCTTGCAGATGAGCTGGTTACTGTTTCAAAAAACAAAAGAAAAGGCAATTAGAGCAAGATGGGAGCATTCAGTATCTTGGAAATATTGAAAGGCCATTTCCTGAACCCTGTGCTTAGCATCAAATATGGTAAGTGGGCTTGTAGGGAAGGGTATTAGCCCTATTACTCAAACTGAGTAAGCAAACAAATGTTTCACTTGTGAAGAGTATTACATGACTCTTCCTAGAATTGCCAGAAGGGGCACTTGAAAGAGTGGGGGGGGGGGGAGCAGGTCAACCGGTGCTACACACACTGCAGCTTGCAAGATGATATAAAATCAAAGAAAAGCTCCAAAGGAGCATGGGGTCCTTGGGGGAGGGTTGAAGGGGAGGGGAGAGACAGGGAGGGGAACAGGGGAACAGAGAAAAATGTAGAGCTCAATAAAAATCAATAAAATAAAATAAAAAAAAACTAAGTATAGCTCTTCTGGGACCACACACACTCTCTACACCGACTGCCTGAAAAAAAATGTGTTCCAAGCAAACCCATGTGCTCATGCAAAGCTACTGAAGGAGGTCTACAAATTAAAGTTTATGAGGAAAATTAGAGAAAAATAAAGAATAAAAAAAAGGCAATTAGAGTTGCTTTTTTTCTATGGACTCTATAAGGAATAAACTGAAGTCTGTTGTTAGCTGCATGCCAATGATTACTCTAAGTATCAAATTAAAGACATTGTTAGATGTGGCAAAGAGCTGTGAAGAACTCAATTCAGTAAAATTTCATACACACATATACAATACACACACGTATATATGGAGAGAAATAGAGACACAGAGGCAAAGACACAGAGAGACTGAGTTTAAATGGAATCATACTGTAATAGGTTCATGATAGACCTACCAGATACCACAAGCTAACAAACGCATAGCAAGTACCAGCAATGGGTATCTGTTTTAGATTTGTGGGCCAGTGAGCTCCCATAGACACTCAGCATTTACTCTTGTTGCCAATGCTATGATCTACTTTACAGAACTTGAAGATAAGATCTTGCTACTAAAGATACTGCATACTTGAGTCATAAAAGACAGATAGATGGAACTAGTACTGACCTGAAAGCTTTATCCTCAAGGTTAAATTTTATAGTGCTGGAAGGTATAACATTCACAGTAAGTGATGGAGGAGAAAAGCAGTCGCCATTCTTACCCATTTGAGAATCCTGCTAGTGGCAAAGCATCTGGCCTAGTGAGACATACCTAGTGCTACAATGGTAACATGAATATAATGGGTCTAAATACCCATTTTCTGATTGAATGTAAGATCCAATCCATGAGATGAAACTCATATCTAGCATTGTTAATGAGACAAAGAACCTGTGGCTAAACAGGTTATAGGCCATAAGGGAGAATTTATTATTACTATTGTACTAAGTGAACACAGATTAAAACCACTACCTAATGATTTATTGTTACTACCATCGATTAATGATTCTATGCCCCTCATCAGAGAAGTTTCTACTTACAGTAAATAGTAGTTAATAGAATACCACAACTAGTTTAGGTACAGAGAATAAAGATTATCAGTCTTAAAAAGGAAATTTTCATCACACCCCATCCACCCAAGGCTCAAGAATCATACAAATGGGAATGAAATGACAGTTATATCATAGGGGATAGGTTGACTATAAGAGCCAAAAGAGTGGATGGTTACAAGCAAAGATTGTTTTCTGGATACAGCAGAACATTCACACACATGAACTTACAAAGCTTATAACAACATTCATAGGACTTGAGATTGCTAGACAAAATCTCAGCATGGAGAAGGGGTATGGACATTAAGTCCCAATACTAGCTGAGGAACTAATTGCAATTGTTAGCTACTTAGTAAGGGAGAGCCAATTTTCTTTAATAGTATGACCTCTTAGTAAGTTAGCAATATCCTAGTGTAAGGCTACACTGGCGTGGGATTCCCCTCTGTATGCTGTGAATGTGTTTTATTACTATTGGTTAATAAAAAACCTGATTTGGCCTATGACAGGACAGAATAGAGTTAGGCGGGAAAACTAAACTGAATGCAGGGAGAAAGATGGTGGAGTCAGGTCGATGCCATGTAGCTACTGAAGGCTAAAGTCACCCAAATCTTACTGGAAGGCAACAATCTCATGAAGATATACTGATTAATAGAAATGGGTTAATTTAAGATATAAGGCCTAGCTAGGTATACAACTAAGCTATTGGCCAAACAGTGTTGTAATTAATATAATTTCTGTGTGATTATTTAGGTCTGTGGGGCCAGAAATGAAACAGAAGATTTTGTAAGCAAGTGGCACAAACATGGGGCAACTACATCTAAGTAAAACCTGAGAGACTGGGAAGAAATTCTACACACACACACACACACACACACACACACACACACACATCTAAGTCAAACCTGACAGACCTTGGGAAGAGATTCTACACACACAGAAAGAAAGAGAGAAAGAAAGAAAGAGAGAGAGAGAGAGAGAGAGAGAGAGAGAGAGAGAGAGA
>NC_022031.1:5206160-5223322 GCF_000317375.1 Microtus ochrogaster | reverse complement strand
AAGGAAGGAAAGAAAGAAAGAAAGAAAGAAAGAAAGAAAGAAAGAAAGAAAGAAAGAAAGAAAGAAAGAAAGAAAGAAAGAAAGAAAGAAACAGTAAAACACAGCTTCTTGGTACTGGCATTGTCTTGGGTGGGCTCTGTTTGCTAGAGGCAAGCAGAGGAGGGTTTTTTTTTTTTTTTTTTTTTTTTGAGAGGCTTCCTGACCCAACATTAGCAGCAAAGATTATGTGGCTTCTTTAAGAAAGGGCTTTCAGATTCATGCTGGCAGGATCCATGGCTCTGGCTTTTTTGGGGAATCCTGCTTGAATGGGGTTTCTGTGCAGTATACTGAAAGTTACTTAGTGGTTGCATGGGTGAACTGCTCCCCAGAGCTGAGCTGGTGAGCACAAATCCCACCCAGCAGTCCCAGAGCTGATGGTGAACATATCTCAGCCATGTTGAAAGACTGTGAGAGGCACAGCCAACATCAAGGCCTCAGCAACTGTACTGCTTACCATTTTAAAAATGGTTCTTGCCTCTGTCTCTATCGCCATCCATCACCAGATGAAGGTTCTATGATGATATGCAAGATATTCGTCAGTATTGCTATAGGGTAGGGTCATTTCAGGTTCTTTATCCTCAGCTATCCAAGGAACTAACTGGGGACCTCGGCTTGGGCTCCTGCACTGGACTGAGCTCTCAAGGTCCCAATGAGGAGCAGAAGGAGGGAGAACATGAGCAAAGAAGTCGGGACCACGAGGGGTGCACCCACCCATTGAGACAGTGGAGCTGATCTATTGAGAGCTCACCAAGGCCAGCTGGACTGTGACGGAAAAAGCATGGGATATAACTGGTCTCTCTGAACATGGCGAACAATGAGGACTGATGAGAAGCTAAGGACAATGGCAAGGGTTTTGATCCTACGTAATGTGCTGGCTTTGTGGGAGCCTAGCCAGTTTGGATGTTCACCTTCCTAAATATGGACGGAGGGGGGAGGACCTAGGACTTACCACAGGGCAGGGAACCCTGACTGCCCATTGGACTGGAGAGGGAGGGGGAGAGGAGTGGGGGGAGGGGGAGGGAAATGGGAGGCTGGGAGGAAATGGAAACTTGTTTTTTTTTTTCCTTTTCTCAATAAAAAAAAAGAATTAAGAAGAAAAGATTACCTTCAAGGATAAAAAAAAAAAATGGTTCTTGCCAAAAAAGTAGTTAAGATACACAATAAGATAGATTCAAAAAAAAAAAAAAAAAACAGGCCTCTAAACAAGACACAGTATGTTTAAATAAATATACATAGGGTAGAAGAGTGTGGAGAACAACTATAGATAGTTATAAAAAGAAGTAAATCATTTAAAAAATAAAACAAATTTTTTAAAGATACAGTAAAAGTAATATAAAAGAGTACAGATAGACAGATTAATGGAGTAAAGATAATACATATTAGAAATAGAGTTAAAAAGTCACATAAAGATGGAAAACACACAGTCTGGAGTATGTATATTATTGTTTCCTATGAATTTTTGAATGTAAATGAACTGCAGAGAGATATTTGACTGTTGGAACTGCTAAGTTAAACCTACATAAAGGTATCTTCAAACTTTAAGTTTAAGGATATATTACTTTGGAAAAGGGGTTTTCATTTGTTTCCCCAAATGAAAACCTGTGGTCCCAGGTTAATGAGGTTTTATGGAATAAGACCCCTGCAAGTTCTCTGTGAACCCTAAAAATATATCACTCAACAAACAGCAGAAAGCAGCTTGGAGAAAACAATGCCCATATTCCCAAAATGAGTGTTTATAAATGTTTGCTTTATCAAACTCAAGGGGGTTGATTATAAATGATTAAATGGTCATTGTCAATCTCTTTCTAAAAATGGGGGGGTGAGATATGATATAAATATGAATATTTTGCATTGGTATGGATCTTGGTCTATTGATACAAAATTTAGGGTTGATTTATTATACTGTGTATATGTATTTCTATTTTTGTTTAAGGTATTATGTTTTTACAGTTCATTTAAAAATGTAATGTATAATTAAGAAGTACACATTAATAGATAGTTATCTGTTGACAGAGTGTTCTGTTCTGCTCACTCCCACAGCCATTCATTCTCAAAGAAATACACAGTGGCTGACATTAATTATTAATTGTTTGGACTACTAGCTCATGCTTTTTATTAACTAACTCTTAAATCTTAAATTAACCCATAATTCTTGTCTGTGTTAGTCTCATGGCTCGATACCTTTTTATCAATGAGGCATTCTCATCCTTGCTTCTATTATGTCTGGGTGACAACTGCAAAGTAAGCCTTTCTACTTCCCAGAATTCTCTCATTCTGGTTGCCCTATCTATACTTTCTGACTAGCTACTGGCCAATTGATGTTTTATTAAACCAATACAAAGACAAATCTTTACAGGGTAGAAGACCATTGTCCCACAGTAATTCTCTGTTTTTTTTTTCTTTTTCAAAACAAAAACCCTGAATCTAATCTCCTTTTTAGCTTTTTTCCTGAACATGATCCATAACAACTTGTAACCAATACTCTAAACAAAGACAAACATCCATAATCCATTGGGGGGGATGTGCGCATAGTTTTCTAGACTACTTTCTGTAGATTGGGGGCACTGATAATCTTTGGGAACCTAAAGAAAATGTAGAAATGAGGTCAAGTCCTGGCTGTAATATTCTGTGAGGCTTGATCATCTTAGCTAGCAGTCTTGAGGCTGTTCTGGATGTAGTACTCAAAGGAAATTCTAACAGAGGTCCTCTGAAATGTTGGTTCATCTGGGCTTTCTGCTACTTTTGCAGATTTTTCACTGGGTCTTCTTTAATCAAACCTTATTTTTCTTAACCCATAAAGAATTCACAGCCTCTCATTTTCTGTGGAAACAAATGCAAAACCTGTTTTCCAAAATAACATATCTTCTGACCTAAATTCTGAACTTAAGGCATTTCAAAATATATAAGTTGGATTATTCTAGCAGCACTTATAATCAAATGTCTTTTAGCAGCTGTTGCTCCTTCCTCAGTCATCAAACTATTAAAAGACAACACAATAACACACAGTATTCAGATACTCTGTGTATTTTTCATCTTCATGTGGCTTTTTTTAGCTATATTTCTTTCATTTTATTTTTAATTATTTTTGAGACAGGGATTTTCTGTGCAATTTTGGCTATCCTGGAACTCACTCTGTAGAGATTAGGCTGTTCTTGAACTCACAGAGATCTGCCTGTCTTTGTCTCCCAAGTGCTGGGATTAAAAATGTGTGCCACCACTCCCAACTATTCTCTCTCTCCCCTTTTTAAGGACTTCATCCTTCTTCTTTCTCTCTCAAGTCTACATATATTTTTTAACACACTCTAAACTGTTCAGAGGTTTCATTTCTTTTATCTGAATCTATCCTTATTGTTATCTCTCTTTTTCTGACCACATGAGTCTTTAATTTGTTAAGTCTTATGGCTAGGATGAAAGATGTGTCCGACTACTGGATCCACCCCATTCCTTAGTTTTCTGAAAGTCTAGTTTCATGGCAGAGGTATTGGCGAGAATCATGTTTATTCCCACAACTTTATGGAGTTTCAAGATCTCTGCCACCACCAAGAAGCATGCTGACAGCTATTCATGAACACCATTTAAGTATTTTATGAAGGGGCCTTTAGACAAGCTTCGAGTTTTTGCAGCTAAAGCTGAATCAGGAAGCCTCTCTTAAATGAGACATGCTTACCTCTAACAAACAGAACCCACCTGACAAAATGCTGCTACCAAGAAGCTTAAATCTATTATTTTGCATCTAGAATTACTTCTGAATCTCCCTTGGGTTTTATGTGGATGTTGTTCCCTCCCCATGTTGATGCCATTTGTTGGAAAGATTTCTGTCCTGTCTGGCTCTACAATCATTCAGTTCTAAAAAACACACAAAGGTCTATATTAATTATAAACTGGTTGGCCTATTAGTTCAGGCTTCTTATTAGCTAACTCTTTCATCTTAAATTAACCCATATTTCTTGTCTGTGTTAGCCACATGGCTTAGTATCTTGTATCAGTGAGGCATTCTCATAGTGCTTCCTCTGTGTCTGGGTGACGGCTGTAGGCTGAGACTTTCCTCTTCCCAGAATTCTCCTATTATGGTTGCCCCACCTATACTTCCGGCCTGGTTACTGGCCAAACAGCATGTTATTAAACCAATACAAGTGACAAATCTTTACAGGGTACAGGAGCATTGTCCCACAGCAGTCATCTTTAATAGTCAAACTGTAGTCATATTAGTTAGATTTTCTATATGTACAGAAATGTACTTAGATGGATAGGATTCTTTAAACCTTTCAAAGCCTTTCAGAATATTGTATTTAATATGTTTTAAGAACTTAGGACTTTTCTCAACAGTGAGACATGTCTGCTTCTGGCAGCACCAATTACTTCAGAGGGGTTGATGAGCATTGAAGACACTCATTATGGAATTTACCTTCAATGTGACAAGGCAAGAAACTGCTCTTGCCTGAGCTGCTTGTTGGTATACTGTATATATATTGGACATGTAGGATCCAAAAGAATATAATGGTGGAACTTGCCAAAAGAAGGTGAGATAGTCCTTTTGGTTTTCTATTTCATGAAACAGTATGACAGACATGTAGAATAACACAGACGAAAGTGATTGACAAACTGCCATTAGAGGCAAAACAGTCTTTCAAATTTCATGCTCAATGGAAAAAATCTTCCAGATACGCTGAGCCTATAGGCTTAAGATGGATGCCCCAATGTGACAGAGAGAAATCTGGGTGACTGTCCAGGCAGGGAGATGTCTCTGTCAATTCTAGAATTTTGTAAGTTGTTTAGAATATACTTCCTGTTTACTTAGGTAATATTATATACTTCTGGGGTCTTTGAAGAGTTGAAGAAAGAAAATTATATTTGCCAAATGTAAATGGACTAAATATTGAACTATAATTCTTGCTTGATAACTGTTTTGTTGTATGTAATTTTACTATGTTAACATTAAAACATTCTTTTTTATTTAGAAAGAAAAAGAGAGATGATGTTGATTCCCTCATATGCTGTGAATATGTTTTATTACCATTGGTTAATAACAAAGGCACTTTGGCCTATGGCAGGGCAGAATGGAGTTAAGTGGAAAAATTAGACTGAATGCAAAAATAAAATACCAGAGTCAAGAAGACACCATTCCGCTGATGAAGGAAAAAGATACCCAAACCTTACCAGTAGGCCACAGTATTGTGGTGATACGTTGACTAATAGAAATGGGTTAATTTAAGATACAAGAGCTAGCTAGGAATATGGCTAAACTATTGACCAAACAGTGTTGTAAGTAATATAGCTTGTGTTTTTGATCTTGGCCATTCTTACAGGTGTAAGATGGAATCTCAGAGTTGTTTTGATTTGCATTTCTCTGATGATTAAGGATGTTGAGCATCTCCTTAAGTATCTTTTAGCAATTTTAGATTCCTCTGTTGAGAATTCTCTTTTTAGGTCTATATTTCATTTTCTTTTATTAGATGTTGAAAATGCTTTTGAAAATTAAAAATCTTAACAGCAGACACATCGAATATGAGCAAACATCTTCAAATACCAGGGTTTTGTTGTTGATAAATATTTCTTTATAAAATTTCCTATATTTAATTAGAACTTTTAGAATCTTTTGATTATTTGTTCTTTAAAAATTCCTTACCTATTTGCAATCAGGATTTTTAATGTCATATGTTTTATTGTGTTCAAACCTTTTTTGGAGGTTGCATTGTTCTACGTCCTCAGCAAGAGGCAAATTCTGGAAACTCTTTCATGTTTGGTATATTATGGCTATAATGCATATAAATAGGGTACTTTTCCATCTCTAAAATCCAAAAACAACAACAGCAAATAGTAACTGAAAGATTATACGAACTAGTAGATAAGATCAAAGAAAGATTCATCAATTTAATTGAAAGTCTGGTTTAAGAGGCCACTTGTTTGTTCCCGGCTGCTCAACCACAAAATATCCACAGAAAAACTGTATTAATTAAACCACTGCTTGTCCCATTACTCCAACTTCTTATTGGCTAACTCTTGCATTTTAATTTTACCCATTTCTATTAATCTGGGTATTGCTTACCAGCAATGTTCTAGCATGTCTGTTTCCGGCAGTGGCTACATGGCATGTCTTTGATTCTGCCTTCTTTTTCCCAGCATTCAGTTTAGTTTTTCCTGCCTAGTTCTACTCTGCCCTATGAACAGGCCAAGGAAGGTTTTTTTTTTTTTTTTTTTTTTAACCAATGATGCTCACAGCATACAGAGAGGAATCCCACATCAAAATTCTCATAATAGAAAAATAATAAACAATGAAACTCTAAATGAAGTCTTGGTCATGGCCTGTAATACATTTTTTTGATGAATAATGATATTTCTCTCATTGTGAGAAACTAGTTCATGTAGTACTTTTTCAACAATTTGAGCTAAGGTGTGATATGCACAGCAGGAAAGAAAAAAAATTGACAATGGATACTATTCCAAGACAAGTGGAGATAAATTTTTCTGCCCACTTGCTGATCTGAACAAAGAAAACATTTATGTCACATTTTCTGTGTATAAATCATGGGGGTCAAAGATCAAAAGACTTATTACCAACAGTATCCTCAAAAATATTTCATGCATTATTGAGAAGAATGCTTTATATGTATAATAAACTCAGTCCTTATTTCAGCTCTTCAATCTTATTATTAACATCCAGTCAAAATGTAGTGTATTTGAATTGACACCTTATGTACCATAAAAGCATTATCTGAATTGACTAGTGGTGATAGGCCAGGTACTTCTAGACTAATGATACTAATGGCTCCCATCCATTCAGTTCTTTATGTGTACCATGCATAGCACCTGGACAGTTTACAGATGTCTTCCTGCTTTAGAACCCCATTACTATCACTACTATAAAACTAAATACATTAGAAGATACACTCTCAAGGTTTAAATTGATCTCATTTGATACTGAAGCAAACATTTTAAACCCCCAAATTATTTTTTCTAATTAACGACATTTTACTAGTTTCACATATCCTTAGCATAGTTAAGCCTTTTCTCCTCATAATATACTGTGCTATATCAGTTTGTGCATATGTAAACCCATATACCATTTTAATTTCTATATTTTATATGGTACTGTTATTTTTGTTTTCAAACATGAATTTATGCTAACTTTGTCTTACAGGTTGTTATTCAAATGGCATGCTGATATTTTCTAGTATTTCTATCACAAATAGTATTCAAAAAGTCATGGCAGAGCTGGAACTTCAGTTAGATTTTTCGAACTGTAAGTATATTTGCAGTAGAACCACACATACACAAGCTTTTTATTTTCTCTGTTTTTAATACTTACCTAATAGGAAGACACTGCATAGAATTTTATATACAAAAATTATATAACTGTAATCCAGATCAGTTTAATCAACCTTCAGTAATTTTATCTAGTTATACAACTGCTAAAGGAGAATTTCTGAAGGTTTTCAATTTTTTTATTTTTTTATTTATTTTTTTTATTAAATTTTATTATTCAATTAAGGATCTCCGCCTCCCCCCCCCCGCCACCGCCTCCCATCTCCCTCCCCCTTCCCCGATCAAGTCCCTCTCCCTCATCAGCTTGAAGAGCAATCAGGGTTCCCTGACCTGTGGGAAGTCCAAGGACCGCCCACCTCCATCCAGGTTTAGTAAGTTGAGCATCCAAACTGCCTAGGCTCCCCCAAAGCCAGTATGTGCAGTAGGATCAAAAACCCATTGCCATTGTTCTTGAGTTCTCAGTAGTCCTCATTGTCCGCTATGTAAGTCCGGTTTTATCCCATGCTTTTTCAGACCCAGGCTAGCTGGTCTTGGTGAATTCCCGAAAGATCATCTCCATTGTCTCAGAATGTGGGTGTACCCCTCGCGGTCCTGAGTTCCTTGCTCATGCTCCCCCTCCTTCTGCTCCTGATTTGGACCAATTTTACATGCAATTGTCCCTCCACCTACACAACAGTGACACCCACTTTGTATAAAGAAATTCACCTGTGCTCAAGTATCTTATGTAAAATGGTGCAATACTTTCACACAGTGTTCAAAAATTTTTATTAGCTATTTAAACACAATAAAAATCACAATTAACTTTATATTATTTTATATTATAGGGACAGAAACAACAAAGTAATATGTACATATTCAGCAGGGTTAACTAAATATCAAATAATCTGAAATTTGCTGAATTCACAGTTGATGGAACCTACAGATATAGAAGAATATAGTATTCCAGTTGATTTAAAACCATTTTATATACCTGATCCTACTTTTAAATATATTTATTTATTTATTTACCTTTGTATGTATGCATGCATATATTATGTATGTGTGAGTGTGTGTGAGACAGTATATGTGTGTGTGCATGCATATGAATGTGCAATACAACATATATGATAAGTTAGAAAACACGTTCTGAGCATCGTTTCTTTCAGTCCAACATGTGGGTCTCTTGGACTGACCCAGTTCATCAGTCTTTGTGATAAACATTTTAAACTGAGCCCTGAATTTATTTATATAATAAGGAATACTCATTTGTTTGAAATTTTGAGGAACTAGAAATATTTTATTGCTTTATAATGAAGAGTGCAACTTGGGTTGCTGTGAAAGAGTGTTTTCATTTTACATATAAGAGGAATAGATGAATTTAAGTATGAATGTTAAATATTACTAATTGTGTTTGTTCTTTCTATATGCATGCAGAAAATGTATATTGGTGTAGGTTGTTAATCAGCTATAATAATTTTCTCATTATCTTTTGTTTATGAGAATGGTATGCAGGAATCTGTAACATGCACTGTGAGTTCTGTTAGTTTGGGTTCTAGCAACTGTACAGTTTCTCACAGCAACTCATATTCTACTGAGTGACTTATAGAAATGCATTACAAATGTCACACTCAACTAAAACATGACAAAGGTAAAAGGGCTAGTATTCAAAAGAATGAAGCTAACAAAAACTAATGATTTCATGTGAGACAGATGTGTTATCTAAGCAAAGACATGATTAAAGCATAGCCTAAATCAAATAATTTATTTTCTTAGTGATTCCAATCTTATCTAAGATCCTGCTTGTGGCTTGATCAACTGAATAGATTGATTGTGCTCATTTTTAAAAGTAATTAACCAACTTTTTCACGAATCAAATTTCTCCAGTAATAGACAAAACAACAGATTTATTCTTGGTAGGCCCTTTGTCTTGACAACAAAACATCATGTACTATTTAATGACCTTAGCAATCATGTAATCATGTTACACTTATAAAGATTAAAAAAAAACCTTTAGCCACTTTGTAAAACCTGAAAAATCTGAATAAAGTTGGAACAAAAATAATTAAAATTACTATTGGTCTAGGTAGATACTGTACCAAAGAAATTTGTAAAATATTCATTAAACAATCAAATTATAGAATATGTATCCTTCTTACCTGCCATAAAATTCACACTATCATAATGAGCAGGATGCACTTTGATTGCACATCAAAGACAAATGAATGCTTTATAATTAATGAATGACAGTGACAAAGAGAATTTTTGGTGCTCACAATATTATTGTCATTATGAACAAAGCACTAAAGATTCTACTGGAATCCTAGTTAAGCATTGTACCTGTTCTTAAAGTTTAAATAAAAATTACTGATTTGATAATGCTCTGGAAATCCAAAAACAGATTTCAAAAAATGAAGAACATGCTTATCAGATAATCAACAACTCGGTATATAGAGTGTGTGAAAATTGATTTCTCATGCTCTTGAATAAGTAGAATCAAAATAATAAAATATCAATCCTACAAAAAAGAATCTATAGGTTCAATGCAATACCCATCAAAATCCCAACACAATTCTTCACAGACTTCAAAAGAACAATACTCAACTTGCACAGGGAAAACCCAGTATAGCCAAAACATTCCTGTACAATAAAGGAACTCGGGAGGCATCACCACCCCTGACATCAAGCTCTATTGTAGAGCGACAGTAATGAAAACAGCCTGGTTTTGGCATAAAAACAGGTTGAGCAGTGGAATCTAATCAAAGATTGAGATATTTATTCTCATACCTATAAACATCTTATTTTTGACAAAAACGCTAAAATTATACAATGGAGAAAGAACACACCTTCAACAAATGGTGCCATAACTGGATGTCAACATGTAGAAGAATGAAAATAAATCCATATCAATCCCCATTCACAAAACTTGAATCCTAATGGATTAAAGACCTTAATATAAATTCGACTACACTGAACCTGATAGAAGAGAAAATGGGAACTAGTCTTCAATGCATAGGCACAGGAGACCACTTCCAAAATATAACATTAATAGCATAGACACTGAGAGCAACAATAAATAAATGGGACCTCGTGAAACTGAAAAGCTTCTGTAAAGCAAAGGACACAGTCAATAAGACAAAAAGGCATCCTACTGAATGGGAAAAGATTGTTACCAACCCCACATATGAAAGAAGGCTTGTCTCCAAAATATATAAAAAACTTAAGAAACTAGACATCAAAATATAAAATAATCCAATGAAAATAAGGTACATATCTAAACAGAGCATTCTTAGCTGAAGAATCTCAAATGGCTGAAGGAAATTTAAAGAATTGTTCAACATCCTTAGCCATCAGGGAACTGCATATTAAAAAGATTCTGAGATATCACCTTACACGAATCAGAATGGCTAAGATTAAAAACATCACTGACAGCTTATGCTGGAAATGATATAGAGTAAAGGGAACACTCCTCCATTGCTGGTGGGAATGCAAACTTGTACAACCATTCTGGAAATAAGTATGGCAGATTCTCTGAAAATTGGAAATCAACCTACCTCAGGACCCAGCAATACCATTCTTGGGCATATACCCAAAGTATGTTTCATCATACTACGAGGATATTATTCAACTATGGCCATAGCAGCATTATTTGTTATAGCCAGGAGCTAGGAACAACCCGGATGTCCCTCTACCAAAGAATGGATAAAGAAAATGTGGTCGATTTTCACAATGGAGTAACACTCAGTGGGAAAAAAGAAACAATGGCACCTTGAAATTTGCATGCCAATGGATGGAACTAGAAGAAAAAAAAAACTCACCCTGAGTGAGGTAACCCAGACACAGAAAGATGAACATGGTGTGTACTCATTCTTAACTAGTAGATACTAGCTAAAAGGCAAAGGATAACAAGCCTATAGTCCACAGTCTTAGAGAAGCTAAGTAAACAAGCTGAACCCTATGAAAAACATATGAATCCCCCTGGGAGAAATAGACAAGATCTCCTGACAAAATTGGGAGCATGGGGGGCCAGGGTAGAAGGGGAAAAGAAGGGGACAAGGGGAAGGATGAGGAGAACTTGAGGGAACAGGACAGTCAAGTTGACGGAAGAAAAGAGATACCGGGCATAGAAAGAGGTATTTGGATTGAGGGAATCATTATGCAGCTAGTAAGAAACCTGGCACTAGAGAAACTCCCAGGAATTCACAAGGATGACCCCAGCTACCTCAGGTTCTAGAAATTGATAATATTATAGCTACCTCCTGTATAATACCTCAAAGCAAGCTTTTCTTTACAGTTGTAGATTCTTGTGTTCCATGAAACTCTAACTATATAAACTTGACACTAGTCAAAAAAGAAAATTAACTTGGCTGAATTCTGCCTCATTCAATAATTAAAGCAAAACCAAATCATTTCTAATCAGAGAGGAATATGTGTATGCTCATGTAGATATACACAGACACAAGACACAAATAAAGAACATGGAGTGAAATGTATACACTTTGAGACATTAGACATTATAATTATAACTGACCTTACTACCTTCATCCAGCTTTGTTGTCATGGGAATGTTCCTTTCTCAAAGGACATCCTAGCTGAATTGTTATTTTGGAATGTTACCTAGGAGGAGTATAAATATTCTACACTACACAGAATTCAAATCTATGATGTCATCTCTATTAGTTAGCTTGATGCTAGAATCAACTGGAAAAAGACATTTTGTATGAATTCATAAATAAGATATTTTATTTATAGTTCTTTAGTGAATGACTTATAGTCTAAAAATCTTATAATTTTTAAATTACTTAGTCTAGAGAATAAAAATTCCTGGAAATTCTAATTATCCTTAAGAAATGAATAAAAATGTATAATAATCTCAAAATACTCTCACACCTTTGCTTTATTTCAATGCTTCTTTTCAATATAGTTTTTAAGCCTTTCTGTTAGGAATTTGCCAATGCTGAGCACAAAGTACTGACTCTAACTTTTCAGGTCTATATGTTATTGACACAGATTCTACAGCCTCATATTTGAAGCATTGAAAGCCCTTGAAAAGCTTTCACCTGCAATGACTTTAAATGCTTTGAAAATAAGGTCACTTTTAGTTATAATTCAAGAGCTTTCAGCTGATAACAGTGCAGAGTAGCAGTAATATAGGATAATGAAAAATAGAGCAGGAAAGAAGGCTGTGAAATTGTTTCCATCCTAATTATATGTTCATATTTCTTCATTGTGGAACAAGTAAGTGACAATGATTTATTATATATGGAATAAAGTTTTGACTTTCATAGTTCAGCTAGTATATCCTGGACTTGGGTCAACTTATTCATTTTTAAGTATGTCTTTCTGATGTTCAGGTCTGAAAAAAAAATCAATCACTGAGTCACGGCTGAGATTAATAGTTACAAATTTGCAAAGAAATAAACAATTTGTTCCTCTAACTGATATAAAATTGATTTAGGGAATAATGAAGCTTAATCTCAGAACCAGAATTGGATGGGATTGGAGAAAACAAAATGTAGAAAACTAAGTTAAATTACAAATGACTTATCAATTGTGAGCCTTTAATTTTTTAGCCACAATGATACAAACTTCTGGATATTTTAATTAAACAAGAAACTAGTTAGTGGTTTAAAAATTACAGCAAAAAAGTATTCTTTGGAAAAAACCACTGAATTAATTTATTATTGATTCTAAAATGTGTCTTAATTTGGGGCCATCACTGTTAAGTTACCAGGATATTACTTATATATTTTTAGATTCTTCTAAATATTTCTCTAAAATATATTTCTTGAATGTTCTCTAAAATATTTTGTTTTTTGTATGTTTATTTTAATTTTGAGGCAAACTTTTATTAATTATACTGTTAATTATGTAGAATTAAATATTAAATATAGCTTTCTGAATTCATGAATATTTCATTTTAACATATTAGTTTAGTTTACATTTGATAGTTACATTTTCAAAAATATTTTGATCTGGTAGTACAAGTAAAGGAGGCTAGAACTCTGTGGTACATTAACAAACAAATTGAAATGTGAGACGAAATGAATGTGTCAGAAGCAACCAGAAAGGTGATTTCAAAGTCAAAACTCCCATAATCTTTGCAGTCTAAAAGCAGATACTAACAATTTAGTGAAGAATGTGTGTTTATTTAAAGAAATGCATCCAGCTATTCCTCTAAGAAAGTTTAAAGTTCACTGAGGGTGAAAAGAGTCATATAATATAAAATATAACATTCCCCAATGATAAGTAGCCTAAAGCATGAAAGATTAGCAAAATCGAGCTGAACACCATAAGAGGTTTAACAGAAAGCATGGAGATACTGTCTTTATCTTCAATTTAGATGAAACTTCATGTGTAACCGAAGGCTACTAAGAAACAGAAGACATAATGAAGCATAATGATAAAGTTGTTAGAAACTCTAAGGACAGGCTGAAAGCCCAATTCCATAGACACTGGAACTTCTGTAGTTCCTGTATCAGAAAGTAAAAAACAAACCTGACCTGGACCATTAGTTTATGTAAAATAATTCAGCAGTTCTGCAAGAAGAATGTTACACACTATGCAATGGAGCATTGACTCGGTCGCTGCAGAACACCTTACTTTTTTCCATGTTAGAATCTCTCATTGTTAGCAGAGAGAATACCAGGAGGCACCTGTTTTCATGTGTGCTTTTATATATAAAAATATTTTTATGAGCGTGAGTGTTTTTGTATTTGTTTATCTGTGACTGTGTCTATATCATGGCTCTCCATGTGAAGCACTGAATATGATTGTTTTTGTGTCATATGCTTCATGCAATCAGCATTTGGTTAAGTACATTCTTTTTGCCTTTTGAAGTCAATCTCCCCGACAGACACTTTAGGACACATGTAAGACTTTACTTTAATTTATTTTCATACATCCTAGAGATAAAAATGATGAATAACATCTTAAAATTTCATTTAAAATTGTAAATAAATATTCGTGATTTATACTTTTATTAAATGCCCAATCATTTCTATTATAGCAATTTTTCATTTATATACAAGGTTTGAAACCATGCTTGTACACAGTAAATACCTTGTATATGACTAATTTTATCATTGATATTTTCAAAGTAATTCATTTGTCACTATTTCACTTTCTATTTAAATGGGAATGATGTTAGAATGTTAAAAATTTCATAACATTGAAACTCAGATTCTGAAAAGGAGCATTTTAAGTTCAGCAACAGGTAGAGAGCTTGTAAAGTTTTTACTATCTTCAAAGCTTAAATAAATGACATGCAAATATAAGCATTTTAATCTATATGTATAAGACTGAATACAATTTTTATTTTCTCACACAAGTATCTACTTTTGCTACTTCAAGTGGTAATCTTCACATCAACTTTAAATATTCTTGACCTTTGTTAAAGTTTCAGAAATGTGTACCACCTTGTACAGGTCACTTCTATGATATCTGGTACTCAGATATAACCATATAAAATTATCATTCTGACTTTTTAATATGCAGTTTCATGGCAATTATCTAACTATGTGTTCTTCAAATTACAATTCTATAAGAGGACGCTGCTTGTTTAGTCGATTGGTTTTGGGAAGGTATCTCATGTAGCTCAGCTGATTTCACTCTTTTCTTTTAGCAGAAGTTATTGGTAAATTTCTGATCTTCTTGTCCCCATCTCCTTGGTAATAGATTACAGATAGCTACAAGTTACAGAAAAGACTTTTTTTAAAAAAAAAAAAAATGAGATTGTGAAGAGGGCAGCAATGAGCTTGGAATTGCATTTTTATATAGTAAGATATGTAGTTCTTTGGGTATATGCTAAATAAACATAGAACTGTGTTACAAAAAGCACTAAATATTAGTCTTTTTATCAAACACATAAGAACTTGTGTATAGAAAAAGGATTTCAAATCTATTTTTTAACCACTCCCAAAACCAACTGACTAAACAAGCAGCATCCTCCCATAGAGTCGTAGTTTGCAAGATGTTTATGCAAATGTTTTAATACTCCCAGAAACCCAGTTAAACATTTATTTACAAAAGATCATTATTGAAACTGAAAATGATGATCCCTTCCTGTTTCCTTCATTTTCTTTGGGAAGATTATCTTAAAATTAGCTAATCATGAAAGAATATAAGTAAAGGATCCTCAACTTCACTTATTCTGTGATGCTTTAATTCAGTTCCTTATGTTGTGGTGATCTCCAAAGCATAATATTATTTTGTTGTTACCTTGTAACTGTAATTTTGCTACTGTTATGAATTTTAGTGTAAATATGTGATTTGAAGGAAATCTGATATGGAAACAAAGGAGTTGGACACAGAGATTGAGTCCGTTGCTATAAGTTAATACACCAGTCAATTGAGAAAAGATACAATCACCTTTTGCTTTAGAGTAGAAACCAAGAAAAGGAATTTAAAGCATTTGAAATTTGTTTTTAATTTAAATATTTAAATGGTCAGTTATTTGTACTTTATTTAAAAAATGTAAACAGCTTTGGTGTTCACCAAATGATGAATGAATAATGAATGCATGAAATATTATGTGGCTATGAAGCAAAAGAAAATTATGAAATTCACAGATAAATGGATGGAGCTGGAAATAATCATTATTAGTGAAATAATTCAGACAAAGAAAAATGAAATTTTACAGGTTTTATTTCATTTCTAAATGTTAGCATTGAATCTTCAAATATATATGCTCTATTTGAGATATTCATGAAGATCAAGAATTTAGTAAGTTGACTTGAGGGAAAAAAGCTTTCAAGAGAGGGATTAGAATACAATAGTATAAGTAGTTAAAGTATGGAATAATAACAGAAAGTGTTATATGGGAAGGGTGTCGGGAGGTCAGGGAAGAGGAAAGAATATAAGAAGAAATAATTGTACTAAGATCCTTCTAAAAATGTTATGTGGAATTCTTCTAGTACAGAAGTTTCCTAAAACAGATAAAGAGACATATATAAAAAGAATTATATTACAATGGAAGAACTATGTCCTAATAGATACCTCACAGTAAATAATCTCCCAGTACCTAGAATCAATTGTTTTTGTTGGAGTATTGACTAATGGGGTCTCAGAGACCCCAAAACATTACAGTCTACTGTCAGTATTTTTGGTTAATTTCCAGAAGTTTATGGTTGAACACTATTGATGAAGATACTATGTGTTTAAATCACAGAACACAGAGAAATCAAGCTGGTATTCACGTGGAAGCCTCTTCCGTACTGCCTAGTTTTCATAGGCCTGATAATACTTACCATATAACAAAGAAAAAATAATCATCTATCTCATCAGTCTGTGAGTACTGAAAACTACAATCATTTTCCTGAAAAGATCTGCCTATTGGAACAAATGCTATGGAAGTATCCAACCATCTTCTGACTGAATCTAATTTTCGTTACATTAGTTGGGATCAATACTGAGTGCTAGTAATCGACTCAGAAACTGTGGTTAGAGAGGTAGTGGGAGAATTCTAAATTATTATTTATTATTATTACAATTATTGTAATTAGCTATAATATTAAATTACTCCTAATATTAAATTACTCCTAATATCTTATTGCTATACCCAAAAATTAGAGATTTCCTCCAGTGGAGTTTCTTCTTGCAGTATAAGGCAAGAGACTCTAGTCTGGTCATTGCGCATAGAATGAGACACTATAGAGTGCTCAGCCATAAATGGACTTCATGTCATATCCTTTCCCCAATAGCTCAGGATTCTTTTGAGCAGAGGATGCAAAATGATTGTAAAAACCAGAAGTCGTGGATAAAATGGAAAAAGAAATGTTTTCTGAGCACATTAGGACAGTTGCACATCTGAACTCGCAACAAGTGTCACAGTGTGCATGAGACCCGTGACAGATCAAGTGTCACAGTGTGCATGAGACCCGTGA
>NC_022031.1:5203963-5205915 GCF_000317375.1 Microtus ochrogaster | reverse complement strand
CCGTGACAGTTCAAGTGTCACAGTGTGCATGAGACCCGTGACAGTTCAAGCAAGATCAGATATAAGAATAAAATGTAGATATTGGGCATGGATGCTCACCACTAGTTGAGGTGCTATCAGCATTTGATATCATCTGGGAGAGATGTAATGATATGACCTCCTCATATACTGACCACATGCCAAGCAAGGCAGGCTCCACTCCTATGAGAAGTTGGACAACAAAATGGACTCAATTGGGAACAAGAGAAAACTCTGGGTTGAGTGGGTAGGGAGTAGAAGATAGGTATGTGAGGAGTTGAGAGAAGGGATGAATATGTACACAGTATTTTATATAAAATTATAAACAAATTATAGAAATATTGTTTAAAAGGAAGGAAATTTGTTTTCTGACTCTCCAAGTATGCTGGTTTGAATAGGAATGGCACCTATGGGTTCATACGTGGCCATTAGGGATGAATACTACTTGAGAAGGATTAAGAGGACCTGGATGGAAGGGGGAGGACCTTGGACTTCCCACAGGGCAAGGAACCCTGACTGCTCTTCAGACTGGAGTGGGAGGGGGAAAGGAGTGGGGGAGGGGGAGAGGAATAAGGGGCTGGGGGGAGTGGGGGAGAAGTGGGAGGAGGGGGAGGGAAATGGGACGCGGGTAGGAGGTGGAAATTTTTTCAATAAAAAAAATAAAAAAGAGGTGTTGCCTTGTTGGAGTAAATGTGGTCTTGTTGGAGGTAGCATGTCATTGAGGGGTGGACTTTGGGGTTTCCAAAGCTCAAGCTAGACCCAGTGTCTCTCTCTTCCCACTGCATAAGGATCTGAATGTCAAACTTTCTGCTAATATGTCTGCTTGTTTGCTGCCATGCTCCCCCTCATGAGAGAAGTAGAATAAACTCTGAAAGCATAAGTAAGTCTCAAATTATTTTATGAGCTTCCTTGGTCAAGGTGTCTCTTCACAGCAATAAAACACTAAGACAGAAGTTGTTACCAGGGAGTGGAATATTGCTATGGCAGGCCTTACCGTGCTGCTTGTCAGAATGTGAACTTTGGAACTTTGGATTAAGAAAGTTTAAATACTTCCTAATGGACTATCGAATGAGAAATGTGACAGACAGTGCTGCTGAGTGCAATGTAGATTATGAGGGCCTGGCTCAAGGGGTTTCAGAGGTAATAGGAAGTGGCCTGGAGACTTAATCTGATAGGTTGGCAAAGAAAATGCTGCTTTCTGCCCTTGTCCAAAAATTCTACCTGAGGCTAAACTGAAAGGTTTTAGATTGTTGGTGTTGCAGAGGAAATTTCAAGACAACTTAGTATTGACTATGTCATGTGATTATTAGAGGATCCTCTTATGCAGATCTATAATGAAAAGGAGCAAGCCAAGAAATGAAAAATACTAGGTGAACAGTTTGAGGGAAAAGAGCGCACCAAAAATAATAATGGAGCTAAGTCTAGTGCTCAGGGAGATAAAAGGGTTAAAGAAAAACAGGATGGTAAATGAGATGAAGGTAGTTGTAATCTCAGAACAAGACCCCACCCATCTAAGCTTCCAACTTGTGCAAAGGAATTAAAGATAAGTTTAAACAGTATGGAAAATGGAAAACTGATGAAAACATATTTGAATGAGAAGCCAAGTTCCAGCTCCATCAAGAAGCAAAACTTGTCATCTTTTGCCATATGATTCTGGCTGTAGAGTCAAGAATATAAGAAAGAAGTTGTAGAATATTCTCTGTACCTAAGCAAAGCAACTGAGACAAAGATTGTATCAGGCGTGTCCCAGAATTGAGGTTCAAAAGATCATTCTGAGAAAATGTGATAGTGAAGCCTGGATTGCCTTGGAGAACCCAAAATGTTAGAAATGCCAGAGCTCTTAGATACTTACAGAAGTAAGCTGCTAAGAGGGAGAAGAAACAGTCCCAGAAGAAGAAGAAGGAGGAGGAGGAGGAGGAGGAGGAGGAGGAGGA
>NC_022031.1:5191060-5203863 GCF_000317375.1 Microtus ochrogaster | reverse complement strand
AGGAGGAGAAAGAAGAAGAAGAAGAAGAAGAAGAAGAAGAAGAAGAAGAAGAAGAAGAAGAAGAAGAAGAAGAAGAAGAAGAAGAATGCTGAAAGGAGTTGGAGGTATGAAATACTTTTAAGATCAAACATGGATATTCAGAATTTGGAGATTCCTTGCTAGTTTTAAGATTTGCTTTAGTGTTCCATTCTCTTACTATGCTGCCTTCCTCCCTTTTGGAATGAAAAGGTATATTCTTTGCCATTGTGCATTGCAAGTGTGTGATCTGCCTTTTTATTTTGATTTTACCATAGGTTATAATTAAGAAATCACTTTGAGGGTCAGAAGAGACTAAAATTTCAACTTTTAAACAGCATCGAGACTGTGATATGATATGAGGACATTTAAAGTTACACTGAATACATTGTTTTAGCATTATGGTACCTAAGTCAGGGTTACTATTGCTGTGAAGACATCATAACCATGGATACTTCAATAAAGAAAACATTTAATTGGGGCTGACTTACAGTTTTAGAGGTTTAGTTCATTATCATCATGGCAACATGCAGGCAGATCTGGTATCTGAGAGTTCTACATCCATATCCACAGGCAATAGGAAGAGAGAGAGAGAATGGATATCAATTGGGGTCAGTTTTAAGTTTCAAAAACTGGGTTGAACTTTTGAAACCCAAAGCCGACCCCAATTTATATGCTTCCTCCAGAAAAGTTACAACTACTCTTAAAAGGTCACACCTAACAGTACCTTTCCGTGTGGGCCTTTGGAGGCCACTTTCATTCAAATCACAACACATAGCTACAAGCCTATGTTTTCCAGGTAGTTTGTTGTGGTAATATCAATGACAATTTCCCCCATAGGCTCATATATTTGAATGCTTAGACATTAGGGAGTGGTGTTACTTGAGAGGGATTAGGATGTGTTACCTTGTTGGAGTATGAGCAGCCTTGTTGGCCTTTTTGAAAAAAGTGTGTCATTGTGGATGAAATTTGGGGTTTCCAAATTTCAAACTAAGTCTAGTGGTTCCCTCTTCCTGTTGTCTGTAGAATCAGATGTAGGATTCTCAGCTAACATGTCCACCTGCTTGAGACCATGCTTCCCAACATGAGGATAATGTACTATAGCCCTGAAACTGTTAGCAATCCCCAATTAAATGCTTTTCTTTATAAAAGTTGCAGTGGTCATAGTGTCTCTTCACAGCAATTGAATACTTATGAAAGAACCAAGAATGAGACAAATCTAATGATAAAAATTTACTTATCATCTATTTTCATGATTCTAATGAATGATAATTATTTCTTTTATAACTTGTTCAGAGATCTTTGGTCAGTGAACCATTTCTTTGTAATTTCATTTTGTGAGAATCATAGGAAACACTGCTGTGTCATGAAAGGCTTTGATATATGTGCACACTGTGAATGGCCTAATTGGGGCAATTAATATGTCTTTAACACATACGTGTTTATCTTGCTAAATTATAATCAATAAGTTCATTAATAATTATGATAAGCCTCTATAAAACTTAATGCAGCAACAAATATGGAAATGGCTGTTGGAACAATTCGTTTTCTAATAACAGCAGAACACTAAGGGTACCAGTTCTGTTTGACCTGAGACTGGCAGCAGGCTTCTTATCTCTTTTAGTAACCAAGATGACTTACAGCAATCCTATCAAGTTACTAATATAAACTTTATAGATAGGTTAATATTTCAACAAAACAAATATATTAATAAGAATAAAATTTAGGAAAATAGAAAATGTAGCTAGCAAAGTAATATATTTGTGATCAACAACTAATTGTGAAGTGCAAAGATAAAAAATACCATTCTTATGATTGTTGGGGTGAGTTTTAACAACGTGGTTCTTTTCTAGAGAGTTGCATCACAAAAGTCAACAACAAGTATTTAGTAATTTAGTAGATGTACAATATGTTTGTATTCAGTTACAAGTGAAATGCAGTGAATTAAATTTCTTTGCTCCTAGGTTTGGCTATTTGTCCTATATTTCTGATACATTTGACTTCATCTTTTTTCTCTCATTTTACTTACAAAACCCCTGTCCTTCAATTATCCCAAGTTTCCCAGAACATTTCTCACTTACATTGTCCCATACATCCTTGCATACATCATAGAACTATGCAGAGGAAAGGAGAAGAAGAACCACTCACTAAATCCTTGTGGTTATCTGATTTAGATGTTGTCTTATTGGTATGCCATTTTATACTTATACCATACAAAGCAAGTAAATCATTTCACCTTCCCAAGTTCCTTTGTTATTCTATACCATATTTTCACATCATATGATCTATACTATTATACATCGTTTTCCAGTGCCCAGCAAAATACCATATCATGCATTGCTGTAGCCCCAATACTAAAATGATGTCTGAATAATAATAAATTTTTAAATAAAAATCTTTGAATGATTAAACTTCCCTGAATAATAAAACATTAAGGAAGCACCAATATTTTGAAAATACCTTAACATAAACAAAAGATGAATATGAGTAAAATAAAGGTATAATTTATACATAAAACACAGGAAGAAGAAATCATCTATAAAAGTAAAGAATATCATGAAAATAAAATGAAAAAGTTTACCTGGAATTTACGGAAAGCTAATACAAATAAGAGTTTGGGTCACTTTGAACAGATGAGGTGCCTGTATATGCAAATTTAAATGAGCACCTTTAATCAACAGGAAGAAACATGGTCAATGCATGGAAACAGAAAATGAGTGTCATCTGTCCATAGGTGTAGATGATGAGCTGAGCAGGCCTGCTTTTCCTTCCACTCGGCTCCCGCATGGTTAGCTTTACTCCCGAAATAACAACACACAATTGTATTCATTTAAATACTGCCTGGCCCATTAGTTTCATCCTCTTATTGGTTAATTTCCACATCTTGATTAACCCAAATTTCTAATAATCTGTGTAGCACCACGAGGTGGTGCTTACCAGGAAAGATTCAGCATGTCTAAGCTGGCAGCTGGCTCCAAAGCGGCTGCCCTGGAGAGGAGAGGCATGGTGTCTGCCTAACTTCCCTTCTTCCCAGCATTCTGTTCTATTTACTCCACCTACCTAATTTTCTGTTCTATCAAAGGGCCAAGGCAGTTTCTTTATTAACCAATGAAAGTAACACATAGACAGATGACCCTCCCACATCACATAGGGAGATGGCCGAGGTAGGCAATGGAGGTTTAATTCAGGTTTAAGTGTGATCTGCTGGTCTGAAAAACATTAGACTATACACAGGTAGTTTCATAAGACAAACAGTGAGAAGGTGATTATTCCATAACTATGCATATCTGTATTCATTTTCTAGTTCAGTAATTTTTGCAAATATGAAAATTTGTGGACACTGGATATGGAATATGTACCTGTAATATAAATGTATTTTTACATAAAAGACATGGTACTCATAGCAACTAAAATTTTATTATCCACTTTATAAGTAATTTTATTAAATATCCATATGTATTTATGAATTACAGTATAATTTTATTATATATAGGCATATGTATAGTAGCAAAATTGTCTTTTAAATACATTAATTTTCATTTAAATTTATTTTAGAACTCAAATAGTTACATGCATGATGTATGTTTATACATGTGCATAGGCATATACCTATATATCTCTCTTCATTTCACAGGCAATAACCAACATTCATATGTATTCTAGGGTCCTTAGCAGTCTTTCCTTTTTATTTTTTGTTTTTGTTTTTTGAAACAGGGTTTCTCTGTAGCTTTGGAGCCTGTCCTGGAACTAGCTCTTGTACATCAGGCTGGCCTCGAACACACAGATATCTATCTCCCTCTGCCTCCTGAGTGCTGGGATTAAAGGCATGTGCCACCACCACCGGGCCTTTTGCAGTCTTTCTATTGTCTCTCATGAATCTTCAAGATTAGAGCCGTCATTCTAGTCAAGGAGAACCATCAAATGAATGAGATTAGAATGACAATGCAAGGCCTATGAAATGGAGGACCTGAGGATAAAGGTGGAAGACACCTTGGAAAAGATCTCCATTTACAAGTTTCAGAAGAGATTGCATTCTGACAAAGTGATAGACAGTGGGGAGGAATATTTACAAAGAACTGTGATGGGTATTATTTAGCTTTCAAGGAAACCACAAACATTAATCCCATGGTATCCTAATTAAGATTCCTATTTTTGTGACAAAACACCATAATTAAAGGCAAGTTGGGAAGGAAAGGGTTTATTTGTCTTACAAATACCTATTGCTGTTCATTATTAAAGAAAGTCAAGACAGAATAGGACCTGGAGGCAGGAGCTGGTGCAGAGGCCATGGAGGTGTCCTGTTTACTGACTTGCTCTTCATGAATTATTCATTCTGCTTTTTTATAGGACCCATGGCCAACAACACAGGCCTGGCACCACCAACATGGGAGGGGGCCTCCCTGATCTGTAGCTGATTAAGAAAATACGTTACAGTTGGATCTTCTAAGTATATTTCTCAGTTGATGTTCTCTTCTTTCAGATAAGGGTTAGCCACTACACATGGTATAAGGATAAGAAGGGTGAGTCCACCCAAATGTTCTATTTACAATAAGAAAATTAATACCTGTTCCAAGTCAGGAAAAGATAAAAAGTAATATAATTAAGAGCAGGGTTATTCTGTTCTGACCACCATTCTCTATAACATGTCAATGGGCCCTGCACTTGTTTTCCTCTAAGTATTTCTATATCTCTTTTGAAAAGATCCCAAGACACTTTTTCAAGGTCATCTGCAGTATCAGTAAGAGAAGTTACAGGTATTCCTTGTTCACATATAGTATAAGTTTTATAAAATTTAAATTGTGAATTTTAATAAATATTTTTTAATAAATATGAGAAAATTATATGAAACACAAAGGTTAAAATCCATACAAATTAATCACTGTTTCCCAGGAAAACTAATTTTTTAAATAGATTACTGAGTAATAGAATTCATTAAAATGATCTGTTTGGCTCCCAAAAAAATCAACACTGACACATGCAAATATTTTCAAAAACCACTCAGCAAATCATGTATCTGAGGGCTGGTTTACATTTGTGCAGTAAGAACTTGACATCATTGAGGGAGCACTGAGGGTGAGCATTTTCCAGAAGAAGTGCTCGCCAGAATCAAGGAGAGAGGTGCATTAGCCACCTCTCCTCCTATGAAAAAACTATAACTAGCTAAACCAGATGTGAGGGAGGGATTAATTTAAAAGTCCCAGATGAATCTTCAAAGGTTTAGTGAAAATTTTATCTTAAATTCTCTCATACAAGTCTCTTTGCTCACCCAGTTCTCTTAAGCTTTGACACAGTCTTGTGTACTTTTCCATTCATCTTGCTGGCTTCATTCAAAAGAGGTTGTGCTATTTTCCTGAGAAATATTTATAAAATCCTTAGGAAATGAGAAAAAAAGGATGGTTTATGAACTATTTTGTTTTAAATGAGAACCACAAGAGTGCACTGTTTTCTACACACGATGAAATTTTGTTAAGTGTGCAATTATTTCCCTAATTGAAATACAATTACCTTAGGAGAACACAATGCTTTTTCCATGATCAAGCACACACATAAATGACATGAGAAAGGGATACGGCCTGAAAGTTGGTTACATGGTGATTTAGACACTTTCTATACTCATTTGTTGAAGAATAATCATATTATATTCTCCTCTTACAAATACTATTTGTGCAAGATAGAAATTCATTTAGGGATTCTATTAGCTTTTATTGCCAGGCTTTTATACATTTTAATTTGGATATACATTTTAATTTTATTATATATATATTTTATTATATCCATAGTATCTTTTTTTACATTATTAGTAAATGGAAATAGTTATTAGAACATAAGGCAGCTACTGATACAATTGAACATAAGAAACACCTTAAGCATTTTTAAGCTAGAGCATTTTAGTTCACCCTACTGTGTTCATTCTTGTATAATTATACATCTCCTGGTTTGTCTCCTGTAATTCACAATTTCTTCCTGCTGCTTAATCGCAGGCTTCAGCAAGCACATTTTAGTGGGAGAAAGACTGAGTGTGATTTTTCTGTGAATCGTTTATTTATTGTGTGCATTAAAGCGATGATTACCCTCAAGGGGAAAAATGAGGGTCTTTATATGCAAGAGTAGAGATAAGAGATGGGTTTCAAACACATGCAAAATTCAGATTCATTTCTATAGGAGGAAATCACAAGGGTATTAATCATCAATATATCTGTAGACTTCACACCAATCATTTTAATGAAGAAAATATAGCAGATTTCAATATTATATCTTAATTGTAAGAAAGAGCTAGTATCAAGCTGATAACTCCAGCACTGAGAGGTTTGTGTGGTTCATGAAAATTCACCAAATAAGGGCAATGTTAGTTCTTGTTAAACTAAATAATAAATAATGAGATACAACATTGCATTTCTAACAGGCTTTGGAGTTTTGACAGATAAATTGCTACTTATAATCTTTCTGCTTTTTAAATGAAAAATAAGCATGATTTGACTAAAGAAAAAGTTGCTAATAACTGTGGAATGGTAAACAGTCAGTGACAGGCCATTTGGAACCACTGGTTATATTTACTTTGCACAACAGAACAGATAAAGTGTGAAAGTTTCACTTACTAGAGAGAGATGCAACTGGGAAGGTTTTCATGCAAGTATATTTGCCATGAGACAGTTTTATTGCCAGTCTTTTCTTCTCAGCTAAATCCTGAGGGTTTGGGCTCCATAATCATCTGTGTCGTGTACTTGCTTTTATTCCTTCTAAGTGAGAATCAGCTCCTCTAGGAGGATTTCAGATGCCTCCTTTTAACCCTTTGAAATGTAGTCCTTTGTGAAATATGTTACAAACATGCTCTGGACCAAGAAGTTTGTCAGTGCAGACTGTTAAATATTCACTTTGCTGTTCACAAGTAAGTATCCCTCATCTATTCTGTACTACTTTCTGTCCCTTGAGATTTGGTAATTGAAACTGGAGACATGAATAGAAGTTTTACACTGGCTTCCCAAACCTTTCAATAGACTTCCAAGAAAGAAAAATCTATCAGTCATAGAGAAGGGAAGAGCTGTCCAGCTCTCTGTATGAATGAAGGCTGCTGAGCTAGGCTGAAACTGTATTGGATCTGTTTCTCTGTTGATTTTGTAAACCTTCTAAGGGTTACCATAGTAACAAGCAAATTATTCCCTCTCCCCTAACATCTTTCAAGCATGTAACAGCGATAAAGACAAAGGTTAGGGTTAAAAGAGTTACAGGATCTTTCTCACCACCAGCATCTCTCGGAAGGAGTCACAATTAGTCTTTGAAAAAATCTAGTATATTTTTCATACCACAGTCACAAGAAAAAGTTGGGTCAGCATCTACTTACATCTCTGATGTCTGCGTTTGCTCCTATACATGGTCATTCTGAAAAAGGAAATGCCGACTTTCTAAGAAGTAATTGATTTGATCACGGAGACAAAGAGACGGGTTCTGCTCCTGCTTTTCAGTGAGGCTGTTGTTCACTGACAGAAGGTAACCAGCAATCACATAGTGAAAGCCAGGGCAATACCATTCTCGTAAAATTACAGGGATGTGCCACTGCCTGGAACCACTCTGTCCAATGCAAATCTACCAGAAAACATTATAATTTTCTACCCCTCCCAATCAATATTAGCTAAGTTCTCTAATAAGATATAGACCATTAGCGTGGTGTGCTCAAAGCAAAGTTGAATTAAGAACAGATTCATGCAGTTAGCAGGAATAGTAAAGCTAAAAATTAAAGTGTAAAGCGTGAAAATTCTTGTTTGGTATTTTCAAATATTAAACAAGTATCATATGAATTTACAGAACCTTTGGCCACTCCAAAAATACTGAATTTTGAATTTTGTTATGAAATTCTACTTAATCTTTTTCTTCTCTGCGCCCTCATGAAGTTTGCATATTTAATTACTGAAGCAGTTATCAGTTACCATGTTGTCTATTTCCTTAAAAAGTATGCACTTTGACAGCAAAGCAGAACTGCATGCTTAGCAATTGAACCAAAAAGGAGGGTACACAGTTGGACCTCTAACTGAGAGAGTACATAACCCATACCGAGGTGAAACCTTACCTAAACATGTTTCATGATTTCCAGAAGGAGAGGATGGAAACTGTGACTTCATATTCAGAGATATGATAGGTGCCCATATTCTATTCAGAGAACAATATTGGGCACCCAACTCACACATTGTGCCCAACCCAGATATTCTTGAGTGTTAGGTGCTGTAACATCACTCTCAAGCGTTTTCATTCTTTCTTTTTTCTTTTTTCTCCATTTCTAGTCCAGCAACACCCACACACAACAGTGGAGCATTTGTAGATAATAAGACATCTAGATTATATGTTAAGTTCCCCTTCCTTCAGAGCAGCAGAGGTAGCCATGTTCAGCTACCAAAATTCTCTTTTAATTAGAATTGGTAGTCAGGGAAAACATAGTTGTGACCCTCAATAGATGGATGATTGAGTGTAAAGTTAATTTTATACTATAGCAATTATTGTATTTCATAATTAGACATGTCATGAATGTCATCCAATAATTTTCAATATTTTATACAACATCCTCCACGTTTGAATAACTACGCTCCTCAGCAAGGATGCTAGAGATCCTTACGAAGAAAAGTTGCAATCATCCCCTATTTAAGTATTCTTGTATAGTTTAACATGTGTTGCATTACCCTTTTTCCGATTAGTTTTCTCATTAAAATTAGCAATCACCTGTGATCATCCACTTTATCTTTTCTTTTGACACTTTTGTTCCTCATTACATAACTTTGTTTTCTTTAGCAAAGAATATCAAGAGTTCAGGCTAGCAGCTGCCACAGAGAACTTCAATAAATACTTGCATAATATATAAATTTTAATAAACTATAAAGTCCATATAATTATAAATTATCATTGAAGTCATAAAATATGAAAACATATGTGTAGTTATTTTATTAATTAAAACATTTCTTCATATCTATGCTTTGTTTCCTTGGCTAAATTAAATGTTCTCTTATTGTATTAAATTATTTATATTTAGAGCTGTGAAGTTTCAGCTTAGCTCTACTGAAACAAATTCATATCTAGTAGACAGTGAGTCCTCTAAGAAAGTCATTACTCCTTTCTTAGATACAATATCATGTAGATGACAGACCATAAAACTGCTTTAATCCAGCAAAATTAGAAAATACTTTCCCAATATGTGCATGGTATGGAGAAAAAGAGAGGTAATGGTTGTTAAGTGGTGATAGACTAATGTTATAAAAACACAGATGTCTATAATTCCAGCATTGTTAAAGGATTATAAATAATAAAATTATACATTTCCTCTCCTTACAAAATTAGTTCTCCATTCGCAATCATTTCTAAAAGTTGAACATGTTTATACAGACCACACAATTTATTTAGGTTTACCATATATGAACAGCAACTCATCCTGCCATCGTCACAGCTATTAAAGTAAATTGTCTGTCGTGTACTCACCTATGACTGACATCCCTTATCAGGCAATACTTGCAGCATCATAGACTTTCTCAGACTGCATAGAGGAACTGCATCTTATCAATCCTTTCTAGTGTTACTTTGCTCACATCAGAGAATACAGTCCCTACAGTCTTGAGTTTTATTGTTGAGACTGATGGCTGATGGCTTGAATATTGGAAGGCTTTGACTATAGGAATTGGGCACCTCAGATATACTTGAGAAGCATCCACTTTGGCATAGTTATAAGGATCAGGGGACAGAAAGTCAGATAGAAATGAGAGCATTTAGTCTTCTAAAAGTAACCAAGCAATGTATATATCCGCCCCCCCCCCGTGTGTGTGTGTGTGTGTGTGTGTGTGTGTGAGAGAGAGAGAGAGAGAGAGAGAGAGAGAGAGAGAGAGAGAGAGAGAGAGAGAGAGAGATCAATACACAGAGAGACCAGAGAATGCATCTTGGAGACAAACATACTTTTTCAAGCTTTTCTGTTGCCTAGATAATACTATTCCAGATTTGTAAGCAAGGCTTCCATAGCAAGGTAAGAAGTACACTGTCCATCTGACAGAAAGTTTTATTGGGAACTACATCTATAAGAATTAAGTCTGAGCCGGGCATTGGTGGCACACGCCTTTAAACCCAGCATTCGGGAGGCAGAAGCAGGCGAATCTCTATGAGTGTGAGGCCAGCCTGGTCTACAAGAGCTAGTTCCAGGACAGGAACCAAAAGCTACGGAGAAACCCTGTATCGAAAAAAATAAATAAATAAGTCTGAGTAGTAGAAGTGCTGTGAGTGATTTCTGGTTTCTGGGTCTCTTTGTTGAAGGGCCCTCTGGGAACGTGGAAAGGCACAGAAACCAAGGACACCATGCTTTGTGAAGATCACCAATGAGGGTGAATGCTATCTGGCTGAATAAGAGCTGACAGTGAGAAACTGTGTGGTTCCACTAGATACTAAAAACTGCCCTCTGAATTATGTATTTCTCTTTATTATTGTTGTTGTTGTTTTTAGAGACAGTGATTCTGTATAGCTTTGGAACCTGTCCTGGAACTAGACCAGGCTGGCCTCAAACTCACAGATCTGCTTGCCTCTGCCTCCAGAATGCTAGGATTAAAGGCAGGTATCACCACTGCCTGGCCTAAAGTTTGTATTTCAATTACTGACTCTACTGTTTTGATTGTCACCCTCATTCTCACTTAACATTTCAGAAAAGCGTGACTCAGGTTAAGTTGCACAGACAGTAAAGCATGTGGCCCTGTTTCAATTCTGACTGAACGTTCTTTACAGACAGTTGGATATAGGGTAGAAGGGATATTATCAGAAGCTATGTAGGAAATAAGTGAGATTATACAAAATCTATGGTCAATAACAACTAGCAAAGGCTGTTGAAACAAATGTAATAATTTAAAAAAAAATACTAACAGATCAGGGGACTTTCAAGTTTGGAGTCAGAGTTGATTTGGTTGTGACAGCAAGTCTTCTTAGTTATGATGGAATGTTGACTTTCTCTTTGTACCATATATAAAACACTAAGCATTTCTAGAATTGTAAAAATGCTAGACTATTAGCAAACTCTAACTTTTTATATGTCATAAAATATGAAAAGGTGATTTTCCCCCAAAGTTTCTATGAAATTCAAAACATAGAAAGTTCTAAGAATTTTATCATGACACAAGTCAAACAGAGTGATACTAAACCCAGACATCTTGAAATAAATATGAAAGTTGAAATGATATAAAGTTATGCCATCAAGATCTTTGAGTAGGTGGTTGGCACAAAACTGGTGTCACTTAGGAACTGTTGATGGAAAAACTCAGTGAGAGTGGCATTGATTACCTTAAGCAACTTGGATCATGGACTCCCAGCAGGGATTTAAAATTGGGTTTTTTCAAGTTATCACAGAACATTTCCTCTGGAAAACATTTTTCAAAATGATTTTTCTTAAGTGTCATGTGTTATTTATATCTTAATTCTCCTCTCTTTGGATCTTCTCCAGTTTGAACAGCTACCCACAGCTAACCTTGGTTTTATGACATTCTTATCATGAAAAGACAGGGATGCCAAGCACATATTCTTTGCTTTTCCTTCATCGTCATGCCAGCTGGCCCTGTGGTACCACTCTTCTTATGTCTGACGTGCTCTTTCTTTTTTGAAGTGTCTCTCTGAAAATACAGTTTATGTTAGCCATTGAGACCAGCATTTTATCTGTCCAGATGACAACTAACTGCTGCATTATATTTAATCTGCCTTTTCAAGAACTGAAATCCATGAAAATGCCTAAATTCTCCCATATATATATATTTGAAATATTGGCAAAGTATCCTGGTATTGCATCCATGTCTATTCATGAGAAACCAACTGTTCTGATAGTTGACAATATAAATATATATACACATACATACATATATGCATACTTATCCAATATATATTCCCTTAAGATCAATTTCATACCATATCATCTAGAACATCATTTTTTATACTAAGTTATTCACTGCTTTTGTTTTCAAAGGAGGGTATATAAAACTACCTCAAGTTCCTTTGAAGTTTTCATTTGTAATATTGACTCATATAATACTAATTTTCACAATGAAGTTCTTTTATCTATGACTGTGGTTGAAGTGAAATAAAAAACCAAATCAAGTTTGTATTCCTTAGTTGTTTTTTATTATTATTAAAATTTAAGAACATCTGGAAAAGGCTTTCTTTTGTTTTTAGAAATACATAATTGGATTTTGTGAAGTCTTTCTTTACTTATTTGGACTTTTTTCAGTTCCTTGCTCTCTAACATCAAAGAAGTCTTTGAAATCATTAAGTTTTTAAAGTATTGAATTTTTACAAATATTAAACAAAGCTAAATTATGTCTCCTTTGTAACTAATTATACAATCAGTCTTATTTTCCATGAATCTCATTAATGGCAGTGTTGCCTGAGCCTTTTTCCCTTACAGTTGCTTTCCTCTCTTTGTGTGCTTCTGAGGCAATTTTATTTAAGCTTTATCTCTTTTTTAATCTTATATTTAATTATCAGATTATCATTTTCAATTTATATTCAGATTAATTTGTACCATTTGAAGAGTACTAAAATGTATCTTCTAACTTCATCCTTTAAATATACCCACATATTTAATAAGCAACAGATAATTTGAATAAAATAATATGTATGCATAGTATGTATATTTGAAATTTTATTAAATAATGTTATTGTAATATGAAATAAATAAGCTTTATTTGCATAAATATGTATTTCTTTTAAATGTAATTTTAAGAATTGATGGTTTTATTTGTGCCTAGAAACCAAATATGAGTGAGTACATCCCACATTCCTCTTTTTGGGTCTGG
>NC_022031.1:5172333-5189375 GCF_000317375.1 Microtus ochrogaster | reverse complement strand
TAACATGACTACAAACTTGACTATTGTTTATGATTATCTATCAACAACCTATATTTCCTAATTATACATTACATTTTAAAAATGAACTACACAATCACAACACCTTATTCAAAATCAGAAATACATATACATATAGCAAAATTGACCTTAAAATCCATACCAATGCAAATTATTCATACCTATATATTTTAATTAGTGCACTTAAATCATACCAAATAGTTAATATAATCATGATCAAAATCAAAGGCATTGTTTATGTGGACCTTATTTTTATAATGAATACAGATACTAATCAATGATGACATGAAAGGTTGTTTCTGTATAATCACAAATAGGTTTTCTGAAAGTGGATTTTGGTTTGATAAGAGTCTAAAATTACAATTATTGAGATTTACATGTTTTCTCATCTCTAAGAAGGAATGTAAGAGTAGAACAGAGGTCATAATAAAGCCACAATTGGCCTGAGTTGTTAATGAGAATGATGGCAGTTTGAAGGAAAATGTTGGAACAAGAATGGCATAATAAGACATAATCCATATCAAACAACTAATGTTGACTATTTTTTTCTGATGCTTTATCTGCTATCATTTTCCTAACAATTGCCCATTATTTTTTAAGAAAGTAATAATTAGTAGCTATGATCTTACGCTCCCATTAATCCATGCAGCAGGTTAACATATACTGTACCACATTTAAAAATCACATCCTGGAGAATTCAACCAGAAACTTAATTTATGATGGGTATTACATGAATCTGTACATTTCTGCAGTTAATGTTTTACTGAAACTACATCTACGTAAAGAGGACTGTGTTTAATTTGCTTATCTGATCTTGATTTAACTTTGGTAAGTGATATTTATACAGAAAGTTGTCCATTTTTTTAAGTTTTCCAATTTTATGGAGTACAGGTTTTTGAAATATGACCTAATGATTCTCTATACTTCCTCCATGTCTGTTGTTATATGACACTTTTCATTTCTGATTTTGTTAATGTGGATATTCTCTCTGCCTTTTGGTTAGTTTGGATAAAGGTTTGTCTATTTTTGCTGATTTTCTCGAAGAACCAAATATTTGTCTCATTGATTCATTGTATTGTTTTCTTTGTTTCTATTTTGTTGATTTCAGATCTCAATTTGATTATTTCCTGCCATCTAGTTCTCTTAGGTGAGTTTGCTTCTTTTTGTTCTAAAGTTTTCAAATGTTCTGTTAATTCACTAGTATGGGATTTTCCCAGCTTTTTTTTATGTAGGCGTTTAGTGCTATGAACTTTCCTCTTAAAACTGCTTTCATTGTGTCCCCAAAAATGGGCATGTTGTTGGTCATTTTTATTGAATTTTAGAAAGTCTTTAATTTCTCCCTTTATTTGTTCCTTGACCCATTGATGATTCAGGTGACCATTGTATAATTTCCATGTGCTTGTGGGTTTTCAGGAATTAGTATTGTTGTTGACTTCTAGTTTTAAACCATGGTGGTCTGATAAGGTACATTGGGTTATTCCAAATTTTTGTATTTGTTGAGGTTTGTTTTGTTAACTAGTATGTGGCCAATTTTTGAGAAGGTTCCATGAGGTGCTGAGAAGAAGTTATATTCTTTTCTCTTTGGATGAAATATTCTATGAATTTCTGTTAAGTCCATTTGAGTCATAACATCTGTTATTTCTCTGTTCAATTTTTGTCTGCCCAGTGGTGAGAAGGGAGTGTTGAAGTCTCCTTCTATGGGTGTGTGGGGTTTAATGTATGATTTAAGCTTTAGAAGTATTTCTTTTACTTCTATGAGGGTGCTCTTATATTTGGGGCATAGATGTTCAGTATTGAGATTTCTTCTTGATGGACTTTTTTTATGACTAATATGAATTAACCTTCTTTGTCTCTTTTGATTGACTTTAGCTTGAAGTCTGTTTTGATATATATTGGGATATCTACACCTGCTTGTTTCTTAAATATATTTAATTAAAATATTTTCCCAGCACTTTACTCTGAGATGATTTCTGTCTTTGATGTTGAAATGTGTTATTGTATGCAGAAGAAGGATGGATTCTATTTTTGTATCCAATCTGTTAGTTTATGCCTTTTTATAGGTGAGTTGAGTACATTTATACTTCTGAAGAAACAGAAAAAGTCATCAAAAGTCTCCCAACCTAAAAACACCCAGGACCAGATGGCTCAGAATTCTAAATGACTTTAAAAGAACTAATTATCAATACTCCTCAAATTATTGTACACAATAGAAACAGAAAAAACACTGCCAAACTCTTTTTATGAGGCTACAATAACCCTGATACCCAACCACAGAAAGACGTTACTAAGAAGAATTACAGACTAATCTCACTTATGAACATTGATGCAAAAGTACTAAATAAAATACTGGCAAATTGAATCCAAGAATATATCAGAACCATCATCCACCATGACCAAGTTGCCTTCATCCCAGAGATACAGGGATGGTTCAAAACATGAAAATCTGTCAAAATAATCCACCATATAAACAAACTGAAAAATAAAAACCATAGGATCATCTCATTAGATGCCGAAAAAGCTTTTGAGAAAATGCAGCATCCCTTAAAGGTCTTAGAGAGAACAGGGATACAAGGAAAATACCTAAACATAATTAAGGCAATATACAGCAAGCCAACATCAAGCTAAATAAAGAAAAACTCCCAGTGGTTCCAATGCAATCAGGAACAAGATAAGGTTGTACACTCTTTCCATATCTATTTAAAATAGTTCTTGAGGTCCTAGCTATAGGAATAAGACACCCAAAGGAGATCAGGGGGATACAAATCAGAAAAAAAGAAGTCAAACTCTCACTGTTTGCTGATGACACAGTAGTTTACATAAGTGATCCCAAAAATTCTACCAAGGAACTTCTACAATTCATAAACACTTTCAGCAATGTAGCAGAATACAAGATAAACTCAAAAAAATTAGTAGCCCTCTGGTACACAGATGATCAAAGGGCTGGGAAGGAAGTCAGAGAAACAACACCCTTCACAATAGCCAAAAATGCCAAAAATATCTCAGAGTAAGTAAGTCTAACCAAACAAGTGGAAGACTTGTATGACAAGAACTTGAAATCTTTGAAGAAAGAAATTGAAGAAGACACCAGAAAGTGGAAAGATCACCCATGTTTTTGGTATGCAGAATTAACATAGTAAAAATAGCAATGTTAGCAAAAACAGTCTACAGATTCAATGCAATGTCCATCAAAATCCCAGCAAAATTCTTCATAGACCTCAAAAGAACAGTACTCAACTTCATATGGAAAAGCAAAAAGCCCAGGATAGCCAAAACAATAAAAGAACTTCTGGAGGCATCACAATCCCTGACTTCAAACTCTACTACAGAGCTGCAGTACTGAAAACAGCCTGGCATTGGCATAAGACAAACAGGAGGACCAATGGAACTAAATTGAAGACCCGGATAATAATCCACACACCTTCAACACATGATTTTTGACAAAGGAGCAAAAAATATCAAATGAGAAAAAGAAATTATATTTAACAAATGGTGATGGCATAACTGGATATCAACATGTAGAAGAATGAAAATAGACCCATATCTATCACCATGCACAAAACAGTCCAAATGGATCAAAGACCTCAACATAAAGCCAGCCACAGTGAACCTTATAGAAGAGAAAGTGGGAAGTATGCTTGAAAACATTGGCACAGGAGACCACTTTCTAAATATACCCCAGCAGCACAGACACTGAGAGAAACAGTTAATAAATAACACCTCCTGAAACTGAGAAGCTTCCTTTGACATGGTCAACAAGACAAACAACAGCCTACAGAATGGGAAAAGTTCTTCAATTAACCCCACATCAGGCAGAGGTCTGATCTCCAAAATATACAAAGAACTCAAGAATTGGTCATCAAAAGAACAAATAATCCATTAAAAATGGAGTACATATCTAAACAGAGAACTCTCAACAGAAAAATATAAAATGGCTGCAAGACACTTAAGGAAATTTTTAACATCCTTAGTCATCAGAGAAAGGCAAATCAAAATAACTCTGAAATTCTAACTTACACTTGTAAGAATGGCCAAAAGCACTGATGACAACATATGCCCCTTGACCAAAGAATGGATAAGAAAAAATGTAGTACATTTATACACTGCAGTACTACACAGCATGAAAAAAAATGACATCTTGAATTTTGAAGGAAAATAAATAATACTAGAAAACATTCTTCTGAGTGAGGTAACCCAGACATAGAAAGACAATTATCACATGTACTCAGTCGTAAGTAATTTTTAAACAAAAAGCAAAGAAAACCAGCAAACAAATCACAATCCCAGAGAACTTAGACAAAAATGTAGACACTAAGAGTGACTTACATAGATCTAACCTACATAGGAAATAGAAAAAGACAATTCTCCTGAGTAAATTAGGAGCATGGGAACTTTTAGGGGCAGGATTGAATGGGAGAGGAGAGAGGCAGGGAGGGTGGCAGAGAAAAATGTAGAGCTCAAAAAAAAATCAATAAAAAAGAGGACTGTGCTTTTCCAGTACCTCAAAACAGTCCAAACAGCTGTTCTCCTTCAGCAGAAGTAGCAGTCATTGGTAAAAGAAATCCCAATAATCTTTCAGGGAGGATGCAACAGAAGTCACTTCCATGCAGTCCACCTACACATTATTTAGTATACTTTAGAGGCCACTTTGTACGTCATTCCTTCCTTGGACTCTATTATACAGATATAGGCCAAGGGATAGTATCCCTGCTGGTGACTACGCCATGAATAAAATAGTGACAATTTCTAATACAGTGGAAAAGTAAAACAAGGTAAACAGCTAAAATGTACTAAGTTAACATGTTACAAAGAATAGAGAATTACAAATACAACTATAATATTAGACTTAGAAAGAAATTATAAGACTATCAAGTCAAGGCATTTTGGACATCTTCATTTTCTTGATCTTTTCCCTGTAAATTCTATTCCTCTTCTCTGCCACATTTTTTTTGAGGATTCTCATTAAGTATGCTAAATTTATTTCTTTTTTATTGAGAAAAGGAAAAAAAGTTTCCCCCTCCTCCCAGCCTCCCATTTCCCTCCCCCTCCTCTCACCCTTCTCCCCCTCCCCCCACTCCTCTCCCCCTCCCTTTCCAGACCAAAGAGCAGTCAGGGTTCCCTGCCCTGTGGAAAGTCCAAGGTCCTCCTCCCTCCGTCCATATCTAGGAAGGTGAACATCCAAACTGGCTAGGCTCCCACAAAGCCAGAACATGAAGTAGGATCAAAACCCAGTGCCATTGTCCTTGGCTTCTCATCAGCCCTCATTGTTCGCCATGTTCAGAGAGTCCGGTTTTATCCATGCTTTTTCAGTCACAGTCCAGCTGGCCTTGGTGAGCTCCCAATAGATCAGCCCCACTGTCTCAGTGGGTGGGTGCACCCCTCGTGGTCCTGACTTCCTTGCTCATGTTCTCCCTCCTTCTGCTCCTCATGGGACCTTGAAAGCTCAGTCCAGTGTTCCAGTGTGGGTCTCTGTCTCTATCTCCATCCATCACCAGATGAAGGTTCTATGGTGATATGCAAGATATTCGTCAGTATTGCTATAGGATAGGGTCGTTTCAGGTTCCCTATCCTCATCTGCCCAAGGAACTAAGTGGGGACATCGCCTTGAACTCTAGGTTCAAGTCTCTTGTCAGCCCTAAGGTGGCTCCCTTAACTAAGAATTGTGCTTCCGTGCTCCCCTATCCAGCCTTCCTTTATCCCAATCATCCTGTTTCCCCAAGTTCCCCCCATCCTCCCCTTCTCACTTTTCTCTCCCCATCTCTCCTTACCCCCAACCCACCTCACCCCCAAGATCCCAATTTTCTCCCCGGCAATTTTGTCTACTACCCATAGGCAAGAGGATAACTATATGTTTTTCCTTGGGTTTACCTTCTTATTTAGCTTCTTTAGGTTCACCAATTGTAGACTCTGTGACCCTTATTTATAGCTAGAAACCAATTATGAGTCTCTGCCACATTTATTATTTACTTCTCAAATTTATACATAAACATCAAATATCTTTATAAATTTCAATGTCAAATTAGGCAGTTGGTAGAAATCTAATTATTTCATGTCAGGTTCTAGAAGGAATGTATACAGTTATTTGAATCCAGTTCTCTTCTGTGGCATGACCCAATCTGCCTCATAGTTTCACCCCACTGTTAAAATGTTGTTTTTTTTATTACATACTCACATATGGTTTGAGTAGTAATATAAATAATACATTAAATGTGCTGAGAACTGTGTGTAGAAGGTGTATGCTCTGTTGTCACAAGGATTGGCCCAACAGTTTTTACAAACTATAACATATCCAATATTTCAAAAATACACATTTATTTGAGTGGCAGAATTATAACACAGCACTAAAAACATCATAGGATAATGAGTATGAACTAATTTTAGGTAGACCTTTTAAAAGTACACACACACACACACACACACACATACATACACAGGCATATATATGATTGTCTAAAATATATCCAAAAAATCTAAATCTAACATAGGTGGGAATCTGAGTATAGTCAATTCTGGGCTTAATTTATTTCCATGTGTGAATCTGTGAAACTAGAAGACAAGTCTGTTATGAATGTAACATTAATGATGAAGCAGGAATATACTAAGAATTAGAGACATTATCAAATCCTGGAAGAAAGTAGGAGTCAGCAATTATATGTATGGGAAAACTCCATTAGGTTTGAAATCCCGAGATTAATCCTTTGTGACATTATACTCCTCAGGTTCTATCATTAAGTGATTTATGGCAGTATTTACTCATTTCTTAAACTAATGAACTCAATGGAAATGAATTCAATGAGTTAAATAAAGTAATAATAAGATGTATACATTAATTTCTTCTCAGAAATTTTTTTACCAATTTTGTTTAGGGTTTTATAGTTCAGTAGTACAGGTTGCTTAGCATGGACAAGAGCAGAGTTCAAGACCAAGCATATTTACAGATACACACACACACACACACACACACACACACACAGAGAGAGAGAGAGAGAGAGAGAGAGAGAGAGAGAGAGAGAGAGAGAGAGAGAGGCATGCACATGATTTATAAATTTTCCTGGGAAGATGATTAGTGAATACATCACCTAAAGTTCAGAACTTAATTGCCAGAAAAGGACTTCTATATGTACCACCAGTTAGTACCTGTAGAAGCTTAACTAAAAGAAGTACAAGAATAATACCTATAGAACCTGTCACAGTTAAAAGTGAACATACTATGTAGTTTGTACAAACATCAAGAAATTTTTCCTTCCATGTTTTTTAAAGTCAGAGCATCTAAATTATAAATATCATGCCTAATTGTTATGATACTCTTTCAGAGCCTCAACAATCACATCTACACACTTTAAGCTTTTGTGAAAGTCATATATACTGTTGTTTTAAACAATATTCTGTTCATTTTCAGACATATTTACTATGTGAGTGTATCAATAAATTAAAACTGTTTTTTTCTATTTTATTGTGGATGAAACTTTGGATTTATTGCTTGGAACTACTAGAAATGGCAATGTCATAAATACATTTGTGTATTTGTCATATTTTAATAAATATAATCATTTGTGCATATGTATCTATATTGATATATGAGTTTTAATTTATAATAATAAAATATAAAAGAAACTACAAAACCCCCCACCTTAATTAAAGTCTCATAAAATTTTACACTTATTTAGAAAAGTATGACTTCTAACTTTTTCTTATTTACATATATTTATTTTAGCCATTCATTTTATTTATTTATTTACTTATTCAATTTATTCATTTTTACTTGTTTCAATGTGCTTTATTTTAACAATTTCTGGATGAATAGGGTATATCACTGTGGTTTTAGTTCACAAATTCCCTTAAGAATTTATGAAGTTCAGAGATACTTTATTTCTAAAAATGGATTTGAAAAAAAATGCCGTTTTGCCTGATATTCTTTTAAGACATGTTTTAAAATATTTCTGTTGCTATCACTAGCATGTAAGAAAATGATTTTATGTATTGGAATTTTGGGATTACTAAATTACTTGCAATTAATTCAATTCAAGAAGACTTCATTGTTTTAAATTTTCTCTATGCCCAATCAAGTAGTCCATAAATGAGGAAATTTTGTCATTAGTGTAATACCTCTGACCTTCTGTGCTGTGATAAGAATTACCAGCTTGTTCTCAGAACAAATATTTCAATAATTCTTTAATTGATATGATTATATTCATGTGCAAATTTTTTACTTTCAGAATCTTTTTTCATTAAATTTATTTCCTACTATTCTCGCTTTCTAAAAGTTGGTTTTTTTTAAAACCATATTGGGTACTGAATTTAGTCAGATGTAGTGACTGCATCTCCTGATGTATTTTCCTCTCATTTATTGTGAGATATTTTTGACTAATTTTAAATGTTTCATCAAATATACTTTTCTGGCATAAGTTTCTGTGTAATCCTAATGTTGTATTCTTTTACAAATAATTGTATTTGATTTGCTGATATTTTTCTCTTGCTTAACCTTATTGGGTCTATTCTCATAAGAAAACTAGAGCTATATTTTCTCACTGCGTGATTTTTGTATTGCCTTTTGTGTCTGCTTTAACTGGGCTCACAATATCACTTCTGCTCCAGGACAACCACACACTCACTTCTATGTTTACAAAGCACTTTGACTAGTCCTTTCCTACAGGTTTCACCACCTCCACAGGAGATTAAATGAGGAAGGATGCTCAACAATTGTAGCTTTTCAGGCTGTCAGTGATTTTTTTTATTTTAAATATTAAAGGACTATTCAGCTTTTTGGAAATATAATTAGATAATTACTGGAGGTCTCAGATAATAACTTTTAATTTTATTATATCCTTTTTCAATTCCTTATCTGATGTAGGATTACCATCTGTATAGTATGAATGTATTTGGTTAATGAATAAAGAAGCTCCTTGTGGCCATCACAGGGCAGAAAAGGGCACAATGGAAACTCCAAGTAGATAGAGGAGGAAAGAAGACAGAGTCAGGGAGAATCCACATAGATGCTAGAGAATACAGACGCTAGACACTAGACAGAACCTTACAGGTAAACCACAACCATGTGGCAATATACAGATTAGTAGAAATGGGTTAATTTAAGATATAAGAGCTAGCTAGAAAAATGCATATGCTAATAAGTAGTCCAAGAAGAATTTTGATTATTACAGCTTCTATGTGCTTATTTTGAGTCTAGGTGGCGAGGAACAAACATGCAGCCTCCAACAACAGATTGGTGTGACATTGTGGGGGTGATTAAATCCATGTAAATCCTGAGAAAGCTTAGAAAGGAATTCTAGAAACAAAGAACAGAGGTAAGTACAGTTTCTTGATAACCAGAATTTTTTTTTCCGGTGAGCTCTGTTTACAGGCAGTGAATAAGCACAAAAGCTCCTTTAAGAGAGGTCTCCCTGATTCCGTGGCAGCAGCAAAAGAAACATGCAGTTTCAAAATGACAGCTTCATAGTTTGTGTTAGTTGCTCAAACAGCTCTGGCTGTTTCTGGTGGCCGAACACTTAAATTGGGTCTGTAAACAGTATGTTACAATAATACAAATAATAGTGAGTGTCACGGACCCACTGTGACCTTGGAGCTGAGGCAATGTTCATGGCTTTCAGAGACAGCAAATATGCCTCCACTATGTTGGACTGGGTAGAGCCAACAGACAGTACCACTGAGTTGGTTCTAGCCTTGCCTGCTTAGCATTAAAAAAAAAAAAGAAAACCTGTTCCTGGTTAAAAAAAATAATTACAGATACACATGCAATAAGTACAAATCCAGATGGAAAAACTTCTCAATGGGTCACAGTGTTATATGTATTGTATTTTGGTCTTGAAAGATCGAGGAAAAAGAATATAAACATTTATAAAAAGAAGCAAATGGTTTTCTAAAAAAATCAAACAAATTCTAAAGAGACAGAGTACAAACAGTTTGGTTAATGATAAAGATTCTTTGGGCCTATCATAGGGTAGAATAGGGCAAGGTGTGAATTTCAAGCAGATAGAGTAGTAAGGAAGGCAGAGTCAGGGAAACATCAGATAGAGTAGTAAGGAAGGCAGAGTCAGGGAAACATCATAGAGCCAATGTAGGAGACAGATGTCAGATTCCAGATGGGACCTTACCAGTAGTGCACAACCACAAGATGATACACAGATTAATAGAAATGGGTTAATTTAAGATATAAGAGCTAACTAGAAATATGCATAAATTAATATGCCAAACAGTGTTTTAACTAATGCAGTTTTTCTTTGCTTATTTAGGGACTGGGATGTTGGGAACAAACAAACAGCCTCTGACAATTATCATTTCAGCAACTTAATAAGGGAAGCAAACTATTACTAAAATTCACTATGTTCCAGAAAGAGTTAGAAAATTGAAACATAATCTCTGCTTTCAACTAGTCAGAAATAGCAAGAGTGTCGCAGATTCAATCTCGACAGAGTAATGTACAGAAAGGTAATACTTCTTTTAATCCGGAATCACTTCGACTTTTTTTAGTAGCAGTTTATCACATAACCTCATTTATCATTTCTCATTTTCTCTTAAAGCTAACCTGACAAACACTACAATATATTTGTACTCCAATAAAATAAGAAAAAGTAATTTTAACTTTAGGTTTAATATACACCAGCCATGTGAAAATTCACCAAACAGTGCTGTGACTTTCCTATAAAATATTATAATGACAAAATATTGACAAATCCCAGAATTCTTTTCCTTGTGATCTCAAAAATCTATCTTACACAGATAAAAAATTTTATTAAACATACTATTTTAGAGAAGCTATCATGTTTTTCTCTGTACAGTTACATATCTCTCACTTTGGTTCAGTGACAAATATGTGTGTGTGTTTGTATGTATATTATATATATGTGTGTGTGTGTGTGTGTTTGTGTGTGTGTGTGTGTGTATAAAATAACAAATGCTGTCTCCAAAATCTTGGTTACCAATTGTTAGCAATAAAACCTTTCATCTGTATTTTCCTAATATTTTTAAAATAGTTCTAACTTTAGATTTGTGCTACTGGACATAAAGAACAATTCTTACTGTTTGTTGATTGTGTATGAAAAGACAAATTATCTTTAAAAAGAATAATTATTGTTGGGATTGGGAATATTTCATCGCTTATTTTTATCTTTCTCATAATATTAAAAATTACAAAAAAGAAATTTTTACATGTATGCAATCCAGTTTGCTGTTTGATACACAAATATACACCATGACATGATTGTAACAACCAAACTAAGATCTCAACCTACATACACATGATTATTTTGTGGTAAGAACATTTACACTTCAGCATATTGAAAATGTATAATAGTTGCTGGGGATTAGTTGAGTACCTATTAAACACAATTGCATACCATGCACTAAATCCTCAATTTTATTTAGCCTACATAACTAGGAGTTCATACCCTCTCACCCATATTTTCCCTTCTACCTATCTCTCAATGCATAGAAACCATCATTTCACTTCCTGCTTCTATGAGATACTTTTAGGGCCTTTATACGGGCAGGTTCATAAGAGCTCATTTTTATATTCTTGGCTTGTTTTAAATCCCTTGCCATTTTCAAGTTCTGTATATTTTGTAAAACCAATAGAATTTATTTACTTTTAAAACTAACTCATTTTTCACTGCATATACATCCATATATATACATCTTACAACATGTTCCTTATTCTCTTCACATTTGACAGACAGAAAATGTTGGAGAGAGGAGGCTGCTTGTTGGTTCCCAGCTGCCTAACATAGACCCAAAATAATAACACAGACACTGTATTAATTAAATCACTGCTTTGTCCATTAGCTCTAGCTTCTTATTGGCTAATCTCTTACATATTAATTTAACTTATATCTACTAATCTGTGTATCACCACATGACAGCATCTTACTTGTTATAGTTCCTAGTATGTGTCTTCAGGGGATCTTTCACTTCTCTCTGGCCCCACCCTTTTTTTTCCCAGTATACAGCCTAGCTTTCTCACCCAGTTCTGTTCTTCCCTGCCATAGGCTCAAAGCAGTTCTTTATTCATTAACCAGTAAAAACAACACACAGACAGAAGGACCCCCCTACACCATTTCCCCTTTTCTGTTTGAACAAAAAGGAAGGCTTTATCATAGTATAACTACATATAACAAAACAGTTATCAAACAAAAATTACAGTTACAATATTTATATCTATTTTATCTTTTATTATAACTAAGGAAGTATATGACTATAATTATCTATTTTTCAACTCCATCAAAGACTCGAGAAGGATGTAATAATACATAAGCAAATAGGAAGTGCATTGTAAGAAACATCCAAAAGTCTAGAATTAACAGAGACATCTCACTGCCTGGATAGTCACCCAAAGTTCTTTTGTACCATTGGGACATTTATCTTCAGCCTACAGGCCCATAGTATCCAACAGACTTTTCCACAAAACAGGAAATTCCAAAGATAGTTCCACCTATATTGGAAGTTTGCCAGCCACTTTCTTTTGTAGCCTACGAAATGTCTAGTAGAGTCTTTTATGAAGCAAGAAACCTGAAGGACCATCTCACCTCTAGTAAAGTTCAGCAGTCATCACTCTGTTGGCCCTCCATGTCCAGTCAAGCAAACCAGACAAGAGCAGTTTTTGCCCAAATGACTAACCAACTCCATAAGGAGCCACTTCAATGCCCATCATCCTCTTAAAGTAGCTTGGTGCTGCCAGGAGCAGATGTGTCTCACTGTCATAAATAGTCCTAAGTTTCCACACCAATAAAATAATAAGACAATATGTTTTCTACTTATTCTGAATGATTTGGGAAATGAAAAATTCACTCTGACATACCAATTTCATTTCAGTGCTATAAACTCAGTTGTAGAAATAGAATTTACTAGCTACCATAGTAGTTATTTTTAATGTTTTAAGGAATCACCATGATCTTTTCCATCACAGTTGTGCCAAGTAACACTAAGGTAAAAATAAAAGGGGTTCTTTTCTTGCACATATTCATCAATATTGTTTTTTGTCTCTCTGAAAATAATTTTGTCTAGCATGGCAGTTAATAAAATCAAAAGCATTTGGACTTGTATATTATTTTTCCTTTTGGGAGAAATCCAGATCATTTTAAGGAAACCATTAAGTTTCTTAATCAGGTTGTTTTCTCTCTATTTGTTAATATTTTAATAACTAATGTATTTTGTTACATATTTTGCCAATATTTTCTCAAATGCAATAGGCTGTCTTTTATGCCATTAGTTGGTCTTGTTTGGTAAACAGAAGAATTCTATTTTTATGCAGTCCTCATCATTTTTCTTTGTTGCTGGGCTTTTAGATTGACAACTAGAAATATCAATGCTCAAAGTAATGCTAAAATTGTTTTCAAAGTTTTAGGTCATGTGATTAAGTCTTTATTAATTTTACTTTTATTTATAGGTCTAAATACAGTTCTTGTTTCTCCTGTATATGAATATGTACATATTCTAATTATGTAAATTGTTCTACCTTCTGTGTTATGGCAAATCTTAATTAATCACACTGTGTTCTATTCCTTTCAATTCCATGTCTACTTTTAATGGAGTGTCCTATTATTTTCATTGTTATAGTTCAGTGGTGTGATTTGAAAGCAGTTTATTGTTGTATTCCCATGTACTTTTATCTATATATTATTATTTTGCCACCAAACATGGGTAGATCATAGATTTCAAACACTGGTTTTTGTGTTGATAAATGTTACATATCTTACCACAAAAACTAATATTTTTCAGATTTTCTTTTACATATATGCTCAGAAAACAAAAGGATGCAATAAATAAAATATCCCCATTAATTGATATGAGATTCCTCTCTTTATGCTGTGAATACAATTAGTTAATAAACAACTGCCTTGAATTTATAGGACAGCAGGACAGAAAGAGGTAGGTAGGGAAAACTAAAGTGAATGTTGGGAGAAAGAAGGAGGAGTTAAAGATAAGCCATGTAGCCCTGCCAGAGACAGATACCAGAACTTTAGATGGTAAGTCACAGCCTCATGGCAATACACAGATTAATAGAAATGGGTTAAGTTAATATGTAAGAGTTAGCCAATAAGAATCTAGAACTAATTGACTAAGCAGTAATTTAATTAATACAGTATCTGCATGATTATTTTGGAACTAAACAGCCAGGAACAAACAAGCAAACTTTTTGCTACAAATTGGCACCCACATGGCCAACTAAAATCCACTTAAAAACTGAGAGGGCTTAAAAAGGAATTCTAGACACAAAAATACAGAGTCTAACACAGCTTCTTGCTGTTGACTGTTGGCATGCTGTAGCTCCTATAGGAAAGATTTTCCTGATTCAGAAGTAGCAGAAAAAAAAAAAAAAAGCTATACCATTTCGAAATGGCAGCTTTCTGGGCCGTGCTGACAGTGTGACCTCTGGCTCTTGTAGGAGACTGAGTATTTAGGGTTTTTTTTTTTTGAACAACATATTACACCATGATTAATGGCATGATATAGACCTGCTGTGTGCTTAAAACTAGGGCAATGTGCATGGCTTGCAGAGATGGTGAATAGACTGTGTGGAGTAAGCAGGAAGTACCATATATACCCTATTAATGCCACAGCTTAAGTTTTTAAAAAACACTTAGCATTTAAGAAGTGTTCCTGAACAATAAAGAATTACAGATATACAATAGGACTGATTCAGACATAAAAGACCTCTAAATGGGTCACAGTGTTGGACAAATGTATGTAGGTTTGGGGGAGAGAAGAAAAAAAAGTATAGAGAGTTATAAAAAGAAGTAAATGGCTTTCAAAAAATAAAGCAAAGTCTTTAAAAAAAAGACAAAGTACAGACAGTCATGGATTAAAGGAGTAAAGATAATAAAATAAATATTAAACTTATAGAAAAATGATAGAGTAAAAATAAGTCACATAAAGATGGAAAATTCACATAGAGTATGGATTGTGTATATTATTGTTTTTTTTAAAAAATATTTTTACTATGAAGGAGCTAAATACATAGAGACATTTCATTGTATGTGCTGCTAAGCTAAACAAGCATGTATGTTATAAAGGTATCTTGACTTCAGAATTTGGGTCTAAGGATATATTGCTTCAAAAAATAGGTTCTTCTTTTGTTTCCACATAGGTAGAGAACCTGTGGATTGCATCCAGACTAATATGGTTTTATGGACCAAGAACCCCTAAAAGGTTACCTTGAACACCCCTCAAAAATTGCTTTGTTCGCCATGTTCAGAGAGACCAGTTATATCCCATGCTGGAGGGGGAGAAGGGTGGGAAGAGGGGGGGAAGGGTGGGAGGAGGGGGAGGGAAATGGGAGGCTGGGAGGAGGTGGAAACTTATTTTTTTTCCTTTTCTCAATAAAAAAAAGAATTAAAAAAAAAAGAAATGGGCCAAGCAGTGTTTAAATGAAAAAAAAAATTGCTTTGCCCAGCCAGGTGGTGGTGGCGCACACCTTTAATCCCAGCACTCAAGAGGCAGAGGCAGGCGGATCTCTGTGAGTTTGAGGCCATCCTGGTCTACAAGAGCTAGTTCCAGGACAGGAACCAAAAGCTACGGAGAAACCCTGTCTCGAAAAATCCAAAAAAAAAAAAAAATTGCTTTGCCCAATAAACAGAAGGAAGAAGTTTGGAGAATAACTATGCCCATATTCCCAAATATTGTTTATAAATATTTGTTTACATTTAAAGGTGGATATGCTATACCGATTTGCATTGGTATGGATCTTGATTTATTGACACAAATTTAAAGTCAATTTTGTAATATGTATTTTTCTGCTCTTGTGCCTCTCATTTAAAAATGTAATGCATAATTAAGAAATATAGGTACATAGAGAGACATCTATAATAGTCAAAGTTTTAGTCATGTTAGTTAGGTTTCCTAGATATATAGAGATATTTCAGTTAGATAGGTATTCTTCAAACCTTTCAAAGACTACACAATGGGCAATTAAAGTATTTTAAGGATTTAGGACTTTTCATGACAGTGAGACACATCTGCTTCTGGCAGCACCAGCTACATCATGAGGAAGATGGGCATCAAAGAGCCTCTTTATGGAGTTGGTTACCCTTCGGGGCATAAACTGCTCTTGTATGGACTGTTTGATGAATTGAATATACAGGACCTGCAGAGAAATGACTGCTGAACTTGTCTACAGGTGAGATGATCCTTAGGGGTTCCTGATTCATGAAAGGATCTGCCCAACATTCCGTAGGACACAGGAGAAAGTGATTTACGCACTGTCAATAAAAGAGGAACTGTCTTTAAAATTTCCTGTTTCATGGATACTATGGACGTGCAGGCTAAATATGGATGTCCCATTGGTACAGAAGAACTTTGTGTGGCTGTTCAGGCAGCAAAAAGTCTCTGTCAATTCTACAGTTTTGGAAGTTACTTCAATTGCACTTCTTCTTTACTTAGGTAATATATGCTTCTGGAGTCTTTGATGGAGTTGAAGAATTTCTAGTTTTTGTTACAGTTTTCTTAGTTATGATAAAAGATAAAGTATATCTAAATATTGTAACTGTAATTCTTGCTTGATAAATGTTTTGTTATATGTAAATTTATTATGTTAAAGTTAAAAACCTTCCTTTTTATTTAAACAGAAAAGGGGAGGTTGAAGCCAGATTCCCATCTGTATGCTGTGAATACCTTTGGTTATTAAAGGACTGCTTTGAGCCTATTGCGGAGCAGGGAAAAAAGAACTGGGGGAAAACGAAAGTAAATTCTGGGAGAAAAAAGGAGGAGTTAGGGAGAAGCCATGGAGCTGCCATCTGAGACAGACGCCGAAACTTTAGACAGTAAGTTACGGTCTATAGCGATATACAAAATGGATTAAATTAAGATATATGTGTTAGCCAATAAGAAGCTAGAGCCAATGGGCCAAGCAGTGATTTAAATATTATAGTTTCTGTATGGTTTCTTAGGGGGCTGAGCAACTGGGAATGACCCAAGAATTAATAATTGAAAAACATATAGCTATCCTCCTGGGTAGGGGAAGTAGACAAGATTGCCAGGCAAAAAATCGGGATCTTAAGAGTGGGGTGGGAGGGGGGTAA